>NC_046306.1:44568917-44893874 GCF_004115265.2 Rhinolophus ferrumequinum
CTTAGTTTGAGAAATACTATTGTAGAAAAATCCCTACCACACTACTATCTTTTACATCTTTAAACATATGGAAAATCTTGAACATATTCAAAAGTAAAGATTACGAAACTCAACGTCCCATCAACTGGCTTCAACAATTATCAGCATCTGATGGATCTTGTTCCCTAGATTCTAGATTTTGAAGCAAATCCTAGATATGTTATCATCTATAAATATTTTATATCTATTTCTACAAAATAAGATTCTTTTTTAAAAATACAATCATTACAGCATCTTTTAGTTAAAAATTTTTAAATTATGAAATATCCAGTTAGTATCCAAATTTCCCCATTCATCTCATTAATTTTTAAAAAGTTGCCATGTTCAAATCAGAGTTCAACAAAAGCTGCACATTATATGTTTCTGATATGTCTCTAAGTCTCTTTTAATCCAGAATTCCTTCCCCGTTTTTCCCTTCTCCTTGGCAATTTGTTAAAGAAACTGAGCAATTTGGCAGTTTGCCATAAACTAGATTTTATTGTGGATTCCTGTGGAGTCATTGAACATATTCCTCTGTCCCTGAATTTCCTATAAACTGGAAGTTAGGTATAGAGGCTGGATAAGACCAAGTCTGATTTTCTGACAAACGGTGTTTTGTATGTCCTATTGCAAGACCTCACGAAGCACAGAATGTCTGGCTGTCCCTTTCTGGATATGTGGACCCCAAGAAGAAAGATTCATATGATGTCCCCAAGAAGCAATTTATCTGCTGAGGTAGACTCCCCATGGTCAACTGAAGCCCCAAATTTTATAAATAATAGAAGTCTAAGGGCTATTTTCTGACAGGGACTTCTCCTTCTTAGCCTGTATACCAAGAAGAATCTCACACTGAACTGCTTCACACACTATGTGCCATATTTTTACACCATCTGAGTCAACCACTGCTTAGAAGCCCTGGTTTTATTTATTTATTTATTTATTTATTTATTTATTTATTAAGATTTTACTGGGGAGAGGGAACAGGACTTTATTGGGGAACAGTGTGTACTTCCAGGACTTTTTTCCCAGTCAAGTTTTAATTCCTTCAATCTTAGTTGTGGAGGGTGCCGTTCAGCTTCAAGTTGTCCTTTCAACAAGTGAGCTATTGGCCACTAACTAGGTCCAGTTGCCGTTGCTAGTTGCAGGGGGCACAGCCCACCATCCCGTGTGGGAGTCAAACCAGCAACCTTGTGGTTGAGAAGAAGCGCTCCAATCAACTGAGCCATCCAGGAGCTCAGCGGCAGCTCTGCTCAAGGTGCCATGTTCAATCTTAATTGCAGAGGGCGCTGCCCACCATCCCTTGCAGGACTCGAGGAATCGAACTGGCAACCTTGTGGTTGAAAGCCCGCGCTCCAACCAGCTGAACCATCCCAGAGGCAGCTCAGCTCAAGGCACCCCAACCAGCTGAGCCATCCGGGAGGCAGCTCAGCTCAAGGTGCCGTATGCTATCTTAGTTGCAGGAGGCACTGCCCACCATCCCTTGCAGGGCTCGAGGAGTTGAACCGGCAACCTTGTGGTTGAGAGCCCACTGGCCCATGTGGAAATCGAACTGGCAGCCTTCGGAGTTAGGAGCACAGAGCTCCAACTGCCTGAGCCACTGGGCCGGTCGGTCCTGGTTTTATCTTTTGACCAAGGGACTAGTTCTAGGGAGTAAGAACTGCTCCATCCAATCAGAACTATGCAAATTGTATCCTCATTTGCATCTATACCAACCAACTGGCACGATTTGGACCAATCAGAACTGTACAATTTGGAAACCTCATTTACATAAAATGGACCAAAATGGGAACTGTGGGCAAGAAAATTCCGTATAAAAGGTGATCTCTCCTTTGTCTCAGTGGAGCAAACTTTTGGTTTCTACCCGAGGCTACCTCTCCCCTGGTTTGCAAACTATTACATAAATAAAGTCTCTCCTTTTTCACTCCAGTGCCCTTTGGATTTGTTTACAGAAGTTGAGATTGAGCAGTGGGTCTAGGTGGTATCCATACCCATCCCTATCCATCCATTAGTAAGGTTTCCATTAACATTTCACCTCATGGTTTTAATAGCTATTTGCCTCCATGCATTAAGGTTATAAAATGTCATTAATCTAGTTCTTTTATTCTTGCTGCATTTATTAGTGGGAATGCTACTATAAAGAAGAAATCTCCCTTGTAAACTATCTGGTTACCCCCAAATAGAGTTTATACAGTGAAGGCAGATGGATGCTTGATTGTATTATTTACTATTTTTCAAAATGAGTCGCATTGTTCATATTCTCCAAGGCAACCCAAAGAAGTTTTATTTCTTTAATTACTATTAATTGTTGTTTGGTGTCATTATGCAGTCATACGTTTAACATAATTGCTATGAATCAATTCACTGCAGTTACCATTTACTTTGATGCCCATTGTCCCTTCTTTATCCAGTGGGAGCTCCTTCAAATCAGTTCCCAAGTCTTTTGAGAACTCCCCATGTAGTCCTTGATATTTTCCTTGCTTTCTAGAAAGACAAGGTGTTCCATGCTCAGTTTGTACATTTTTTATTTAAGACCTAGAATCAGCCTTTTTTTCATGGAGTCCTGGTTTCCTTTAGTGGGAAATAGCATTTCAACTCCAGAATTTGGATGCTCATGGCTACTGGTTTGGTTCTTGTTTCTAAGCTTTTTCAGTGGACAGAGCTAAGAATTACTTTTTTAAAAAAAGATGATTCAACCAGAGTCCATACTGATCTTTCAAACTCAAGTTTGGGAATATAGGATTTTGACTTAACTTTTTGATTTTAACTTTTTGAATCTCTTTTATTTTGAAAATCTTGCATCCTAATGCCACACTTTTTTGCTCTATTCTTTAATATATGTACACTGTTTCAAAATAATGGCAACAATATTATTACTAATTATATGATTTTTAAAAAAAATTAAGATCCCTCTGTAATTCTTTTCATCCTTAGAATATACCAACTAGGAATATATGATCAATTTATGTCTTTTAAAGTAATTTAAAATAATTCCAGTTTGACTAATCCACCAATTTAAAACACAGGTTCATTTGTTTCATTCTGCTTTCAAAATCCGTGGGTTGGTTTGTCCACTTTGATTTAATAATATGTAAAACATTTACATGGTTCCAAAGTCAAAGCTATTAAAACGGGTCTATTCAGAAAATTTTAGCTTCTCGATCTGATTCCCACCATCCCTCTATAGGTAATATTTTTGGTTTTTGGTTTATGTTTCCTTTTTCATATAAGCTACTATATATTCATATGACCCAACCCCACCCAGGACAACAATCCATTTTTAAGAGGTATACTTACTTCAATATATAGGCTTTTTGGAGGTTTCATATCCTGTGTAATATCCAAACCTTCATCTCCTCCCAAAGACCTCATATAAATAGCAAGGGACTTTTTATAATGATTGAACCACTCCATCTGCAAACATAAACATGGTCATTTGAGAAAGTCATAAGAAAACAAACTTGCACAAATTGTATACTCATCCTTTCAAAAAGAGCATATATCCTCCCATGGATCATTGCTATGACCATTCATTCATTTAAACTATAGCCATATCTCATTTTATTGTGCTTCACAGATACTGCGTTTTTTAAAAATTAACGGTTTGTGGCAACACTGCATGAAGCAAGTCTATCAGTGCCATTTTTCCAATAGTGACCATTGTGTCTGTGTCACATTTTGGTAATTCTCACAATATTTCAAACTTTTTCCTTATTATTTGTTACGGCAATGTGTGATCAGTGATCTCTGATGTTACTATTGGAATTGTTTGTGGGCACCATGATAAGATGATAAACTTAATTGATAAATGTTGTATGTGTACACTTACTATAGTATAGCATAAACATAGCTCTTATATGCACTGGGAACCCAAAAAATTAGTGTGACTCACGTTATTGGGTATTTGCTTTATTGGGAACCGAACCCAAATATCTGAGGTATACCTGTACAAATATTGATTGCCTGCTATAAACCAGGCACTGGTATAGGTATTTAGGATGGATAATTAACAAAATGAACAAAAATCTCTCTTCTCACATTACACTAGAAACAGAACCATGAAAAATACACCACTTCAGAATTATGATCTCTTCAAATTCTGCACTGCTTTTTCTGAAAACTATAAAACATTCTTCAGAAGAACATCCAACTGTCCATCAACTATTAGATACATATATCCATACAATGGAATATTCAGCCACAAATCTAATGAAGTTCTCACACATCACCACATGAATGAACCTTGAAAACATGCTTAAATGACAGACATAAAAGACCACATATGCATGATTCCACTTATGTAAAAAAAATCCACAATCAGCAAACCTATAAAGTCAGAAAGTAGATTAGTGATTTTTAGGGGCTGTGAAGAGGGATGAGAATATGGAACAAAACTGGTAATGGTTATTGGGTTGCTTTTGGGGGTGATGAATAAGACAGTGGTAATGGATGCAAAACTCCATCAATATACTAAAAAAACATGGAATTGTAAACTTTAAAAGGGTCAACTTTATGTATGTGAATTATATCTCATGTTATTTTTTTAACTTAACGAGAGAAATTAAAGACCTAAATATATGGAAGGATATACCACATTCATGGATTGGATGACTTAGTATTGTAATGTCACCAGAACTATATATTGAATTCAATCTCAGTCGAAACCTTAATTTTTTTAAAAATGAAACGTGACAAATTAAGTCTAAAATTGACATGGAAATGCAACGGGTCAAAAATAGTTGAGACACTCTTGAAAAAGATTAAGATGGAAATATTGTTCAAGACATATTATAAATTTACAATAATTATAATAGTATGGAATTGGTGCAAGAACAGACAAATTAAGAGAACAGAAGAGAAAGCCCCCATCCAAAATCCACAGATATACTGACACTCAATTTATGACAAAAGTGGCACCACACACACAGCACTGGGGAAAGGAGAATCTTTTCAATAAGTGGTGCTAGGTCATCTCAATATCCATATTCAAATGCCCCTTGACTCCTACATTATACACAAAAATCAATCCCAGTACTATAGATCTCTCTGTGAAAGGTAAAACAATGTACGGTATTTTGCAGTGTATAATTTTGCAGTGTATAAATTTGGGCACTTTTTTGCCCAAATTTGTGAGGGAAAAATAAGAAGGCACATTATACATGGGTAGTACTAATTCCATATCTATATAAATGTTTTTAATTCTTTTATTTATGCTTATGAGTTAAAAGTGTAACTCTAGAAATCAATAATGATATCCGTATGCAAAATAATACCCTGGAATACGCTAACAGGTTTTGTTGATCTTACGACAAACTTGAAAAAATGACGAGTTCTTGGCCTTCTGTGATGTATAAATATCATAAATTTGTTACCAGTACATATAATGTCTTGTACTTTGTATATGTTCTTGTATTTTGTAATTATTTCTTACATAAAATTTCTCGTACCATAATATGTTAAAACATAAATGCTAAAAATTCCTTTATAATACAAAAAACGAGTACCTAAATGTAAACAAATAAAAATCTGAATTAAAAAATTAAAACGAAAGATTTTTTCCCTGAAAGTTTGGGCCAAAAACGTGGGTGTGCATTATACATGGCAAAATACGGCAGTTCCTAAAAGACTACATAAAACAATATCTTCATAACCTTCATGAAATTGCCGTATACCAGAAGAGATGCGTGACAGGAGTGTGGTCATGATGCAGGATAATTTACAGCACACTTTACAACACACCTTCTCTCAACCGGAGCTCACACCCAACTGACTGCACCAAACAAGCTGAAACTTGTCACACAATTTTACTAAGGTTCGTCATGCTGTTTCCCATTTTGAAGATCCCTGCCTTTCCGTTGGATGGCACTTGGCAGTAGCATTCACTATATTTGCTCATCACAACGGAAAGGCTCTGTATCACACATCGCTTCTGGTACGGTAATTTCTGTCAAATAAAAACATTACGGTATGTCCTCATCCACGTAATTCACCAGATCGGGCACCGTGCGACTTCCGGCTCTTCCCCAAAGTCAATGATGTCCTGAATCGATTCATAAGGTATACGTTTTGAATCAATTCAGGACATCGAGGCAGCCACGACAGTGCAACTAAAGACACTCATGAAAAAGGACTTCCAGAATTGCTTCAGAAAGTGGCAAGAACAATGGGATAAATGTGTTCAAAGTGAGGGGGAGTATTTTCAGGAGGATTAATGGCAATGTGTCTTTTACTGTAATAATTTTTTAAATTTAAACATTCACCATATTTTTTCATCACACCTCACATACTGAATAAATAAATACAGGCCAAAATCTGCTGAAAAACAGATGTTAAAAACAAAAAGAGAAATACTAATAAATACTATTATAGAACAATGCCTCAGCATTTTCCAAATTCATAAATTTGAACAACAGTACTAACTTACTTCTTCAGCAGACATGTGAAATCGTAAGGCATTTGGCAAAACACTGCCATATTCCCACCTGAGTGCTCTAATCCGAAGCAATCGGTCATACCTAGGACATTAAGAAGGTATTAGATGGCATAACAAAAGGGATAGCAGAAGTTGTTTTGATCAGGACACTCAAGACTCAATAAACTAAATGTACTATGTGGACTTCATTTGGCTCCTGAGGCAAACAAACGAACTGTAAGAAGACATCTTTGGGATAATGCAGAAAACATAAGATGCAGACTAAAGTTCAGCGGTAAAATGTCATGATGCACATGACATAATAATAAAACAATATGAAGCATAATAAACAATATGCTTCATAGCATAATAAAACAATATGAAGCAAATATGGCAAAATGTTAAAAATGATTACAACTGTATGATGGCTCCACGGAGGTTTCTAACATTATTCTCCGAGTTTTATGAATATTGCAATTTTCCATAATAAAAAATTTTAAAAGGGAAAATTTTAGAATGCTTGCAAAGAGAGAGACAAATCTAAGAATTTCTGTTTTCCATTTTAAATTGTTAATTAGAAAACTGCATGGAAAATGCTCCACTGTTCTCTGCCACCCCAAGCAAAAACTGAGAGGCTTACAAGTATGCTACAGCGCAGCGTCGATTTCTTAACAATGAACAGTGTCGAAATTTGATGGTTGGTATCAAATCACTTCGTCCACCTGACTTTGCTTCATTCCTAGTAAGAATATTTAAAAAGGAAAAGAGCAAATATGTATATTTCAGTATAAATAAAATTTTCAGAACTAACCACTGACTTACATGCTGTTTTTTATTAGAAGTTACCCTAACCAAATACGGTGTTTCCCCGAAAATAAGACCTAGTCGAACAGTCAGCTTTAATGCATCTTTTCAAGCAAAAATTAATATAATAATTTAAGACCCGGTCTTATTTTACTGTCTTATATTATATAAGACCCAGTCTTACATTAATTTTTGCTCCAAAAGACTCATTAGAGCTGATTGTCACGCTAGGTCTTACTTTCGGGGAAACAGGGTAGTACCTGTCTATATCAGAGCTTTTATTAATGTGTTAAAAGATAAAAAAAGCCAAAAGCCAAATAATTTGCTTAGGATCATACTATCGGTATTTCATTTAACCATTCGGTACTTTTCATTTTTGCATGCTGATTAATCTCTGTTATTTCCAAAAGACAAACACTGTATTTACTCACTTTTTGGAATTTCTTTATCATGCTAGGATAAGATACTAACCTAACATCATGGTTCATAAAATTACCGTCCTCTATCATGTTTTTATTCCCATGTACAATTATCTGTTGATCTTCAACTACGCGTATGAGGTCTGACAATTAAGTTCACAAACTCATTCTAGAAAAAGTGCTATATACTTCATTGCTGAAAATCACTACAGTCACTTTCAAAGTACTCTCCTTGGGAAGCTATGCACCGTATCCAGTGCCTAGTCCACCCTTCAAAGCAATTTTGAAACTCTTTTTCTGGAATGGCCACTAGAGCTGTCATCGTATTACCCGTGATGTCCTGAATGTCATCAAAATGTCTTCCTTTCAATATTTCTTCGGGTAAAGAAAGAATTCATCGGGGGCCAGATCAGGTAAGTAGGGAGGGTGTTCCAATACAGCTATTTGTTTATTAGCTAAAAACTCCCTCACAGACAGTGCCGTGTGAGCTTGTGCATTGCTGTGATCCAAGAGCCATGGACTGTTGGCAAAAAGTTCAGGTCATTTTCATGCAGCCTTTTCAGCACTTCCAAATAGTAAACTTTGTTAACTGTTTGTCCAGTTAGTACAAATTCATAATGAATCATCCCTCTGATATCAAAAAAGGTTAGCAACATTGCTGTAACAAGTTCGTGAACTTAATTTTGTCAGATGTGTTCCTCACACAGAGAGGGAGAAAATTTTGGTTCCACTCTATATATAATATATTATTTCCTTAGATATTTGATAAGTGTAACATTTTAAAACCAAATGTACAATTGTTTAATTGGTATAGAGTTTCAGTATTACAAGATGAGGAGTTATGAAAATGGCTGGTGATGACAGTTGCAAATAATGAATGTAGTTAATACTACTGAACTGTACATCTTAAAATGGTTTAAAAAAATGGTTAAGATGGCAAATTTTATGTTATGTGCATTTTACCATAATTTAAAACAACTGAAATAAAAACAAAACAAAGCCAGATGTACAGAAAGAATAAGAATCTACTTCGGAGTTTTAAAAGGAACCAGATAAATATGAAAAGGATTCCTTTATTCAGTATGTGCTCTATGTCCTGAAAATAGAGGCAAATTTTATATCCCATCCAATCATGTCTTCTAGGTCTATACACATTTCTGCCACTCTTTGAAAATCAGATTTATTCTCCATATTATTTACAATGTGCTCAAAATTATAAAGAAATAGTACAAATAAAATACACCCAAGCTACATTAGAGTACTTTATTAAGTACACAAGGACTTCCTAAAAATTCATATTTATACATGAATAATTCAAAAGGAATAAATTTCTTTTGACAAATAATTTTAACCAGAAACTGGTAATAGTGATTGTCCCCTTAGAAAGTAACAAGGAGGACAGAGCACAGAATTTTGGATCATGAATTTGCAAATGGTACAAACACAGGTGTGATCAAACAATACAGTAAATGTTTAAATATTAGGATGGGGCAAAAGTAATTGCGGTTTTCGTATTGATTTTTAACCTTTTAAACCGCAATTACTTTTGCATCAACCTAATAAAAAAAAATTTATTACAGTAAAAGACACATCGCTATTAATCCCCCTCAAAATACTCCCCCTCGCTTCGAACAGAGTTATCACATCATTCTTGCCACTTTCTGAAGCAGTTCTGGAAGTCCTTTTTCATGAGTGTCTTTAGTTGCGCTGTAGTGGCTGCCCTGATGTCCTGAATCATTCTGACTTTGGGGAAGAGCCAGAAGTCACATGGTGCCAGATCCGATAAGTAAGGTGGATGAAGACACACCATAATATTTTTTTTTAAAGATTTATGTTTTAAACTTTTTATTTATTTTAAGTGTGTTTTCTCAGGCCCATCAGCTCCAAGTCAAGTAGTTGTTTCAGTCTAGTTGTGGAGGGCACAGCTCACATTGGCCCATGTGGGGATCAAACCGGCAACACTGGTGTTGGCGAGCATTGCGCTCTAACCAACTGAGCTAACTGGCCGCCCCTACACCATAATGTTTTTATTTGACAGAAATTGCCGTATACCACAAGCAATGCGTGACATGGAGCGTTGTCATGATGGAGGATGATTTATGGCACACCTTAAAAAACAACTTCCCTCGAAACTTGTCACACACTGTTACTAAGATTGCACGCGCCGCTTCCTGTATTGAAGATTCCTCCCTTTCCATTGGATGGCAGCAGCATTCACTATATTTGTTTTGATCCATGTTATTCACCAGATCTGGCACTGTGCAAATTCTGGCTCTTCCCCAAAGTCAAAATGACCATGAAAGGTAAATGTTTTGAATCAATTTAGGACATCGAGGCTTCCACGACAACACAACTAAAGATACTCACGAAAGAGGACTTCCAGAACTGCTTCAGAAAGTGGTAAGAACGATGGGATAAGTGTGTTCAAAGTGAGGGGGAGTATTTTGAGGTGGATTAATGGCAATGTGTCTTTTACTGTAATACATTTTTTTATTTAAACATTCACCATATTTGTTGATCACACCTTGTACAAGGAAAATAGACAATCATTCCCTTTCCCTTAGTGGACCAAGGCCTATTAGGCCAGTGCAAAATGTTTAACCTGTTCACTTTTTACCTAGTCTGAGTCACCTCTCCTGTCACCTGGATGACAAGCATGCCTCCCTCTCCTCTCAGCTCCCCTGTAACAGAGCAGCCCGCATGATCTTTTAAAACACAGATGTGCCACCACCTGCCCCATACACTTAAAAATATCACCTGGTGTCATGCTTTGCCTGCTTAGTAAGCTTCAGCCACACTGGCCTTCTGTACATCCCCTTCCTGTGCATTCCCTTCTTTCATGACCCAAGGACTTAGCATATGCTACACCCTCCACCTGGAATGCTCTCTGCCCACAATTACTGCCTCTTTAAAAACCTGCTTCTCCTTCAGGCCTCAGTTGAAATGTCTCTTTCTTTGAGAGAATTTCCCTGATTCCTCAACCTAATTATATCTTCAATTCAGTATTTCTCTTAGCACTCTGTTGTGTTCCTTCATAGCATGTATTCCAATTTGGTATACCTGTATTTAATATCTGTCTTCCGCATTAGACTGTGAGGGCCATAGGGACAGAAATCTTTACTACTGTGTTTACAACTGAAATACCAGAACCACTTATCAGTACATAATTGTTTAGGACATATTTGTTGAATGAATGAATGAATGAATAGCTTGGGAACTTGAATTCAGGACTTTACATTTGCCTTACATTTACTATAAACTTGTTATGGTTCAGTTCCTCATTCCATCTTTTCTGTATCTATCCTTAAACACTATACTTAAAAAAGCTGCTATGGTTCTGGGAGCTCCACAAATCTTATTAGCATGTTACTGATTTCTATATCCAAGTAACTGATTAAAACATGTACCTAACAAGACCAAAGATGAAACCTCATGTCACAGGTGAGTTCTCTCTAGGTTGAGAATGGAACATCTCACCTATAATCTAGAAGGTGGTGTCTTTAAGACTTTTGTGTCTTACTCTTCACCAAATCACAAGGACCTAAGAAGTTTGTCATACAGACCAAATTCTCCATTGTGCCAACTACCATGTTTAGCTCTAAATATTCTATAAATCTAGACTCTTCTCATCCTACCAACCTGTAGCCTTTTGTAGCACTAGTTCTCAGTGAACTCCACTCAAGCTATTGGAAATCACTACTGCTCCTGCTAAGTTTACAAATTGCCTGTTCTTTCATCAATGCACTAAGGTATCTATTAATGAAAACAAGCAGTGGAAACTATACATTTCATTTTGTTAGGGTTTTTATTTGCTCATGTCTCATCTCTTTCAGGTCTACCCTAATTATCTGTCAAATCATGTCAAACAACAAATATTTACTGAGCATCCACCATATGCTAAGCACTACTTGAATCCTGGTAGATACAGCTGTGATCAACACAAATCCCTTTAGTCCTGTATACCTAGAGTATGATCAGGCCCACAGAGAATTAAAAATAATAATAATAATATCAAAACCTGATGCAAGTTTATCTGATTTCAATATCATATTTCTTAAATTGTTTTAAAATATCAATTTTATTGAAACTTACACATCAGACTGGTTTTGTTCATATAAAGCTTTCATTTCCTCCAGAACTTGCCTGAGTCCATCCTCCTAGAACATACAAAATGATATTGATCCATATTCATTAATATCCCCACCAAGTCTATAGCAATATTCCATTTATACTATGTTTATCTTTGATTTATATATCTTATCAAAAAGCAATAGTCCTTTCATACCTACTACGATAGCTATAATAACAAGTGTTGGAGAGGATGGGGAGAAATTGGAACCCTTGTACATTGCAGGTAGAAATGTAAAATGGTACAGCTCTGTGGAAAAAAGTCTGATGGTTCCTCAAAAAGAGAAACATATTACTACATTATCCAGCAAATCCATTCCTAGGAATATACTCAAGAAATCGAAAACATGTTTTTATAAAAACACATTCACAAATGTTCTGAGCAGCATTATTCATAATAGCCAAAGAGTGTAAACAACACAAATGTCCATCCACTGATGAACCAATAAACCAAGTATGGTATATCTATTTGACGAAATATTATTTGACCACAAAAAGCACTGCAGTACTGATACATGCATCAACATGAACCTTGAAAACATTATGCTAAGAGAAACAAGCCAGACACCAAGAACAAATACTGTATGAGTCCACTTATCTGAAATAGCTAGAATAGGCAAAGTCATAGAGACAGAAAGTAGATTAGAGCTTACCAGAAGTTGTGGAAAGATGGCAATGGGTAGTTATTGTATGATGGTTACAGAGTTTCTGTTTGGGGTGATGAAAAAGTTTCAAAAATAGGGGAGATAGTTGCCCAGCAATGTAAATATAATTAATGCTACCGAAGTATACACTTAAAAATGATTAAAATGGCAAATTTTATAGTATGTTTATTTTACCACAAAAAAATAGAAGGAAAAAACAATGAAACGGAAAGAATTACTGACTACACAACCAACACACTGATTAATGTCTGAGTCTTCCAGGCTGCTGAGTCATCTGACGAGCAGGTGGGTTTGTCAGTAGAAGGCACGAATGCCTCAAAAGGTGCAAAAGGTTCTCCACCAAATTAAGACATAGAAGAGGGAGTGATTTTACAATTTCTAAGAATCACTCCCCACAAGTAGTAAAGCAACACTTATCTACATACCTCTGTATTCCATCATCTCTACTGAACTTCCCACTGTTGTCTCCTAGCTTTTTAGAGGTAACTATCCTGAAGTTGAAAGGACAACAGATTGGAATCTAGGAAACCTGTGTTCGAAGTGAGACGCTGCCTCCAATATGCTGTAAGTTCAGACAAGTCCCTGAACTTGATCCAAAATTTCAGCTCAGTTTCCTTCTCTATAAAATGATGTAATTGTCAGACTAGGTACTCTTTAATGTTCAAAAACAAAACGCACCTTCCCAAAAATGCTCTTCCTCCTGAGCTCTGATGTTTACTGAGATACCTGACAGAGAAGCTTCCCAAGATACTGATTCCTCTCCCTCATTTGTTGCCCATCCCATCGCCACTCCTGTTCTAATAGTTACAAGTGCTGTTTGTTTCAAGCCACTTAAAACCCAGACACTGATTTCAGGGCCCACTGACTGGACACAGTTTGGACCATACACATCTCTCACGTGGTCCATTATAACTACTCATAACCATCTCTCTGCCTCCATTCTTCTCTCCAATCAATTCCCCACAGGACTGACATAAATATCCTCAAAAATGCAAAAAAGATTACCCAATCACTCCCCTGTCTAAAATCCTTACCAGCTTCCAAATGACTTATGAGTGAATACCAAACTCTCCTAGACCTAGAACTTACCTTTGTAGTCCCTGTACACACTCTGTCAGTCACCCTTCCTGTGTGATCATTTGTCTGCTGTCTGCTGAGATGCCTCACTCCCTTCTCAGAGTGGTGACCTCACCTTCTAGGAGTGCCTCAAACGCCCCCTCCTCCACTCCAGCTCACACCTGAATTTCTCCTTTGTGCTCCTTGTCTACACCTCTCTGGTACAACTTTACACGTTGCATTCTACTACCTGTTTCATGCCCCTCTCCCAACACAATGTGCCCTGGCATCCACACAGTGGCTGCTCTATAACAGGGAATATAATCAAGCATAGAATTTAGAATGCGGGTCTGAAAGCCAGACTGCCAGGGTTTAAATCCTTAGCTTTACTTCTTACTGGCTATGTCACCACGGGCAAGATAATCTCCCAGGTCTTCACATATATAGCTGGAAACAATGGAAAACAACAGTTTAAAACTCAAAGAGTTATTATGAGGACAAGCGATAATGTAGGTCAAGTGTTTACTGACTGGGGTAGCAGTAATAAGAAAAATCGTAATAGTGATTAGTAGCAGCAGCAGTGGTGAAAAGACTGCGTCATTACTGTGTCACAAATATTGTCCAGATAACCTGACATATACCATCTCTTTGAGCCCTCACTACACCAAGACTTGGGTACTATTATCATCGTCCCCAATTTTTGCAGAAAACTGAGTACACAGAAAGCTGGAGTAACTGACACAAAATCACAAGACAGAGCCAGAATCCCAACCTGACTCCAGAGGCCTAGCTTTTGCCTCTGTGCACAACAAATGTTAGATTATTATCAGGCAACCAATAAATGTTTGGTTAAACTAACAAACAGCAATAAAGTTATACACGGAAAAACACTAACGGAAATATATTCAGATAAGGAAATGCACCAAATCGCTGGGTGATATAAGCATGAAGGCTTTCTTTTCTCTCCTATAAATTGTTTTGCTATGTTCCAAAATTTTAGTTCTCGACTTTGGAGCTGACACCACGAGAAAGTAAACCCTCCAGGGAAGGCGCAAGGAACAAACGCCAGGGCGCCGCCCCGCCCCCAGGTCCGCTCCCTGACACGCCCATCCAGTCTACCAGGTTCCCCCTCACGTTGAAAGCTGGCAGCTGCCCTTCCGACGCGCGGTGTAGCTCGCGGACCAGCTCCAAGGCCTTTTCGCAGAACATGGCGGATGCGTCCCGGTCCCGCCACCTTGTCAACCGCACGCTCTCACGGCAAACGGCCGACGGGCTCACAGCCGCTCCCTGGTTTTCGTTCCGGGTCCCACAGCTCCTGATCCTTGCCTTTAGTCTCCGCTCGGCGCTTTGGCGTCTAACATGCCCAGCCAATAGGAACGCGCTGCTGGGCCTCGCGGCCTACGGCGGCAGTGAAGGGACGTTTACCTCCGCTGCGCAGCCGCACTACAAGAAGGATTGCGGGGTCGTTCCCTGGGGTTGTCCCCAGCATCTGGGGGAGAGTGGGCGGGCCTCTGTTTGAGCCTGTAAAGGGAGCAAAGATTCTTTAGCAAGTTCCTAGGCGGCTAACCAAATAATTTTAGGCGCAGCACAGCTCGAGATAAATGCACGTCCCGCAACTTCTTTTTTCCATTGCATTCATTGATTTGCTTTTAGGTTCAAAGGGGTGTGCTCTTTGAGCTTGAGAAGGAGGGCCCAGAAGCTTGGTGTGCATTAACGTTGTGACCCAGCGTTTCATTTGTTTAGTTTTGCAGTGTGGGTGTTTTGTTTGATGGTAAAGGGGAACCAACTTTTATTGGGTATCTCCTGTACGGTAGGGACTGTGACGCGTTATTTCATTTAATTCTCAGGATTAACCCTAAAGTAGATATTAAGACTCTTGGTAGTGATTAGGAAACAGAAGTTAGATAATTTGCCCGAGGTCACACAGACCTTGTATTTAACCTTTCGACTCCACAGGACCACCTTTGATTTTAAAGCAGTCATTTAAAAACACTGGTAAAATAGCTCTAGTCACAAGGTCTATAGAGAGGGAAAAATGCCTTACATTAACACGAATTCACATAGCCATAGTCTTCCTAACATGATTATGGAAATTTTCATAACCATGTACAATCAAAGGTGGGCATTACTGTTATAGAAAATTCATTTTATTTGGCTATTTTTTTAAAAGCGGTATTTTTTTAAAGCAATATTACTTGGATTCATTTTAGCTAACCCTAGAAACTATGTTCCTCTTAGTTTCAGGTACACAGAACAACATAATGATTAGACATTTATACCCCTCACAAAATGATAACGCCACCAAGTCTACTACCCCTCTGACATTCTCTGCAGTAAACTTAGGGGTGCATATATTTTTTCGAATCAGAGTTTGATATGTCTTTGGGTAAATACCCAGGAGTGGAATTGCTGGGGCATAAGGTAGTTCTATTTTTAATTTTTTGAGGAGCATCCATACTGTTTTCCATAGTGGCTGCACTAATTTGTAATCCCACCAACAGTGCAGAGTTTCCTTTTCTCCACATCCTAGCCACCACTTGTTGTTTGTTGATTTATTGATGATGGGCATTCTAACAGAAGTGAGGTGGTATCTCATTGTGGTTTTATTTGCATTCCTTTGATGATTAGTGACATTAAGCATCTTTTCATATGTCTGTTGGCCATCTGTATGTCCTCTTTGGAGAAATATCTATTCAGGTGTTCTACCCATGTTTTAATTGGTTTGATTATGGAAGTGGTGGGGGGGGGTTGTTTGTTATTTTGTTTTTTTGGGGTTTTTTGGTGTTGAGTTGTATGAGTTTTTTGTAAATTTTGTAAATTTTTGTAAATTTTGGATATTAACCTCTTATCAGATGTATCATGGGCAAATATCTTCTCCCATTCAGTCAGATGTCTTTTTGTTTTGTTGATGGTTTCCTTTGCTATTAAAAAAAAACTTTTTAGTTTGATGTAGTCCCAGTTTCAAATTTTTTCTTTTGTTTCCCTTGCCCAAGGAGATGTATCAGTAAAAATATTGCTAAGGGTAATGTCTGAGAGTTTATTTCCTATATTTGCTTCTAGAAGTTTTATGGTTTCATATCTTACATTTAAGTCTTTAAGCCATTTTGAATTTATTCGTGTGTATGGCATAAGAAGGTAGTCCAGTTTTTTTTTTTTTGCATGTATCTGTCCAGTTTTCCAGCACCATTTATTAGATTGTCTTTACCCAAGTGTAAATTCTTGCTTCATCATAAATTAAATGACCATATACACATGGACTTATTTCTGGGCTCTCTATTCTGATCTATTGATCTATGTGTCTGTTTTTATGCCAATGCCATGCAGTTTTGATTACTATAGCCATGTAGTATAATTTGATATCAGGTAGAGTAATATCTCTAGCTTTGTTCTTAATTCTCAGGATTTCCACGGCTATTCAAGGTCCTTTATGGTTCCATATAAATTTTAGGATTATTTGTTCTAGTTCTGTGAAAAATGTCATTGGTGTTTTGATAGGGATTGTGTTGAATTTATATATTGCTTTAGGTAGTACAGACATTTTAACTGTATTAATTCTTACCCATGAGCATGATTTATGTTTCCATTTATTTTTATCTTCTTTAATTTCTCTCTTCAATGTCTTCAAATTTTCTGAGTACAGGTCTTTTACTTTCTTGATTAAATGTATTCCTAAATTGGTTTTTGTTTTTGTTTTTTTGATGCAATTGTAAATGAGATTATTTTCTTAATTTCTCTTCCTGATAATTTTTCAGTGTATAAAAATGCAACTGATTTCTGAATATTAATTTTGTATTCTTCTGCTTTACTAAATTCATTTATTAGTTCTAATAGTTTTTTGTTTTGTTTTGTTTTTGTGTGGTGTCTTTGGGGTTCTCTGTGTATAGTATCAAGTCTTATGCAAATAATGACAATTTTACGTCTTTCTTTCCCAGTTGGATGCCTTTTATTTTTTTTTTTTCCTGTCTGATTGCTGTAGCTAGAACTTCCAGTACTATGTTGAATAAAAGTGGTGAAAGTGGGCATCCTTGTCTTGTTCCTATAAGGGGAATGCTTATAGCTTTTCCCCACTGAGTATGATATTATCTGTGAGTTTGTCATATATGGCCTTTATTACGTTGAGTTATATTCCTTCTATTCCCACTTTGCTGAGAGTTTTTATCACAAATGGATGCTGGATTTTGTCAATTTATTTTTTTTGCATCTATTGATATGACCATATAATTTTTGTTTTCCATTTTGTTTTTGTGGTGTATTGTATTAGTTGATTTGCAGATATTGAACCAACATTGTATACCACGAATGAATCCCACTTGATTGTGGTGTATGATCTTTTTAATGTATTGCTGAGTTCAGTTTGTTGATATTTTGTTGAGGATTTTTGCATCTATGTTTATTAGGGATACTGGCCAATAGTTTTCTTTTTTTTTTTTTGGTAATGTATTTGTCTGGTTTTGGAATCATTGTAATGGTGGCCTCATAAAATGAGCTTGGAGCCTTCCCTCCTCCTGAAGTTTTTGGAATAGTTTGAGAAGAGTAGGTGTTAATTCTTTCTGTATGTTTGGTAAAATTTACCTGTGAAGCCATCTGGTCCTGGAATTTTGTTTTTTGGCAGCTTCTTGATTACCGATTCAATTTCATTGGTAATAATCAGTTTGTTCAGATTTTCTGTTTCTTCTTGATTCAGCTTTGGAAGATTGTATGCTTCTAGGAATTTATCCATTTCTTCCAGATTGTCCAATTTGTTGGCATATAGTTGCTCATATATTTTCTTAAAATGTTTTGTATTTCTGTGATGTCAGTTGTCACTTCTCCAATTTTATTTCTGATTTTATTTCTTTGGGTCCTCTCTTTTTTCTTCTTGAGTCGGGTTAAAGGTTTGTCAGTTTTGTTCATATTTTCAAAAAAAAAAACAGCTCTTGGTTTCATTAATCTTTTGTATTTTTTTAAAACTCTATTTCATTTATTTCCAGTCTGATTTTTATTATTTCCTTCCTTGTACTCACTATGGGCTTTGTTTGCTCTTCTTTTTCCAGTTTCCTTAGGTGTAATGATAGACTGTTGATTTGTGATTTTTTTCTGTTTCTTTAGGTATAGGCCTGCATTGCTATGAATTTCCCTCTTAGGACTCAAAGCCTCTGATTCTTATCCTTACCTTGTATGACATTTACTTTTGTGGATGAAAAAGGGGCCACATATTAAACCTGACAAGCTCAGGGGAGGCCAGCATGTCAGGCCCTACAAATTTGGAGACCGAAATTAACCACATAGGATGATCTGAACATAAAAAAATCATAACTAAAAGTGGGCTATGGCCGTAGTCACATCCTTGGCCTGTAGCTTCCTTGACAAAGCTCAATCTTTACCTTAAGTGAGCCTGTGTACTGTCTTTTTGCATCTAAGATAACATGTTCTTGGAATGTCAGATTAATCCCTTTTTTCTGGACCTCTCAAGGCACAACCCACAGCACCAGAGCGGGAGACTACAGAAACCCTCATTGCTATCTTGTTCCCTGAATACCGTCTCTATGTGCTGTCAAATGTTAATTGTTAACTATCCTGTGCCCACCAATGTAAAAGAAATATGTGTCTCTCAGTTTTACTTTTTATCCAATCCCAGAGATTTCATTTTGCTTTCTCCCATCTCCTTAATCTATCACCAATAGATTTCATGTAACCCTCCTTACATCTCCTCCTTTGATTCTAATGTATAAAATAAGCTGTAAAACTGCCATTCTCCAGAGCATTTGCTTAATCCATTGAGATTTTGCTTCCTGGCAATTGTCAGTTTGACTCAAAATAAACTCATTAAACTTCTCTACAGGTTTGGACATCTTTTACATTGACATTTTTCATCCCTACAGTAAGGGATAATTTAGCTAAGTGTTTTTATTAAATACACAATTCTATAGTGGACCGTGCTACAGGACTGTGATCCAAATATCACCAGCATCCACAGCCTCCCTTTGCCATAAACCATTTTAATTTCAAACCCAGGTCTGAGATTCAATTCATTACATGTACAGTGGGAACAAAAGTACCCACTTCTGAGGGGTTGTGGTGATTTATTATTCCTTTAGCTAATATTTATTAAGTGTCTACTATGTAATATACTAGGCATTGTTCTAAACACTGAAGATAAAGCAGTGAACAAAGTCCTTGCTCTCAGTCTATGTTCTAGTGTGGAAAAACAGCAAACCACAGATACAGATATATTGCTGATAAATATGTTCGTGAAAAGCGCTAAGAATAAGCCAAGGAAGGTGATCAGAATGATAGTGAGAGGGCCTGAAGGTTTTGAGCTAGTGTTCAGAGAAGGCGCAGACCTAACGTGGGGAGGGAGTAAGCCATACGGATATGGGGCCATAGGGAGGGCAGAGAATTCTAGGCAGCAAGAATGCAATGGAAAGGCCCTGAGGAGTGGTGTGTGGTGGCTGGCACACATGCCACCCACATTCCTCTTGGGTACCTCTGCTTCAGCAAGGAGGTAGTGACCCTGGAGCAGGGTGAGCGAGGGAGAGGCTAGTGGCTGAGACCAGATTGAAGGCGAGAGGCCCTTTCAAAAGCTTTTGGTTTTATTTTCAGTGATATGGGGAGCCATTGAAGTGTTTTCAGCATACAAGTGACAGGATTGGACTAATTTTCTAAACAGACCTTTGTGGCATCTGAGTTAAGCAGACTCAGGCAAAGGTGGAGGCAGGAAAAATAATCCAAGTGAGAGATGATGGTCCAAGTGGTTACCACTTGGCCCAAGTGGTAAGAAGTGGTTGGATCCTGGATAGATTTTGAAAGGAGACCTGCTGTGGCATAAGAAAGGAGGGATCAAGGATGACACCAGGGTTTGACCTAAGGAACTTCAAGAATGGAGTTATCATTACCTCCTGAGGTGGGAAAGGTTACAGATGGAGCTGGAGGTGGGAGAAGACTTGGGAGTTAAGCTTTGAACATAATTTTAGGTGACTGTAGGCTATCAGAGTGGTTGAATAGATCATCGGATAGAGCAGCCTAGGGTTCAAGGAAGAGGTGTGGACTAAAGATACAAATGTAGGTGTCACCAACATGGGGTGGTATTTAAAGCCTACATAAGCCCACTCAGAAAGTGAGTGTGGACCAAGAGTTGAAGATCGTATGGGCAAGGCCTGGTACCAGCAAGAAAGACACAATACCCCTTACTCTCTTCTCTCTAGCCCTCCTTTCCTAGCTTTTTTGTTTTTCTATTAAAGAGCATTCAGTGAGTGTTAGAGTAAAATTTTTTTGTTTAGTTGCTGGATTCCCAATCTCCAGTATGTGTTACTACATCACTTTAAGGAATTCACCACTTAAATTTTAAAGGTGTATTTGGGCATAATGTTGTAAAGATTTGTTGGGATTTGATGGACACTTGTCATTAGGGAGACACTTCATGGACGGTGTAGGTGCCTGACCACTGCAGTGTGTACCTGAAGCTAAATAATAATGTCAACTATAATTTTATATATATTTTCTTTTTCACAAGATGTGGAATACAGCATAAGGAATACAGTCAGTGGAACTGTAACAGCTATATACGATGTCAGACGGGTAGTACATTGGGCGGGGGTTATCACTGTGTGAGGGGTATAAATGTCTACCTATTACGTTGTTTTGCACACCTGAAACTAATAATTATTTTTTTTAAATCTCAAAAAAAGTGTATTTGGGCAAATATGAATGGTGGTTGTGATATTTAGTAATATGATCAATGAAACTTTTGCAATTTCTATATTACAATGCGAATATAAGAAGCTATTGAATTTCTAAAAGCATTTCTAATTGATCTTAAACTGTAAGTTGCCAATAGTGATTACTGACACAGATGTTGAAATTTTAAAAGTTACTTTGGAATAGTAAGCAAATCTCTTGGTTGTACATCGAGGCCAATGATCTGGAGCACCACGCCGAGAACTCACACGGAGGCGGCCCCACAGCCCTTGGGACAGAGTCCTCCTGCCAGCTCAGCGAGACTCTTCCGCTTAGCCCTGCCCTGACCATGACGCGCGCTCAGATTACATTCGCCCTTCTCCAAGATGGCTGCGGGTCGGCGCCGGGGATGCTGGGCGCGCTCCCTGCAGAGCCAAGGAGGAGGCGGGCCGGGGCCGGGCCGGCGGGAGCCGGGCGCTGATTGGCCGGTGGGGCCGATCCGCCCTGGCGCGGGTCCGTAGCCTGCTGCCGCGGCCTGGGGCTGGGATGTGAGGGGCGGTGGCCTCCAGGCGGCGGCGTCTCCTCTCAGCGGCGGCGACTGCGGCGAGGGCGGCACGGACAAGGCCAGCGGGCGCTGTTGGCCGCCGAACGTGTCGGCCGCGGGATGAGGAAGCGGACCGAGCCCGTCGCCTTGGAGCATGAGTGCTGCGTCGTCTCGGGCTCGTCCTCCTCAGTGCTGGACGCCGACTGCCACTTGAAGCGGAACCTGTGTCTGGCGGGCAAGGGGTCGGCCGAGCCGCGCTCCGCCGCCGACGCGGGCATGAAGCGGGCGCTAGGCAGGTGAGGTGAGGCGCGGTGCGGGGGCCGTGCCCTCTTACCTGGCCCACAGGTGCGGCCCGCACGCCAGCCCCCCCAACGCCCCCTCCGTAAACTACCTGCACAGGGGCGCCCTGCACCTACCCTCCATCCCTTCGGTGTACTCTTCCGACCTTCTCCGGACGCCCTCCGTTCTCCTGTCAACTCCCGCATCCCTTCCCCAGGTACCTGCCTGCCCGCAGGAGAGCGGTTGCCTACTTTCCCGGTGTCTTATTCTGTCCCCAGCCCCCCACCCAGCACTCCGAACCCAGCCCCGCACCCCTACCTTTCCCCAGGTGAGCAAGTGAGATCCCTGCAGCAATGGGCTGGATGAGCGTCTCTCCCAGGGATATGGAGCGGTGGGGAAATCACGACTCCGTGTAGGAGAGTGGGGGCTGGGGTGGGGAAATGCCTGGGGAGGTGGGACGCGGAAGGGCAGGCGCCAGACCCTGAGAGCTCTGGCTCCATGTGGATATTCTCCTCCCGCGTTGGACTCAAAACCAGCGCCCCTCTCACTAGATTGGCGAGTGCGGAAGCTGACCTGTATTCCGCTTCTCGCTTCGGAAATTCTTCTGAGTTAACTGGTTGTCATAAGTGGCATTCTCTGCTAAGCACTGCCAGACCTTAGGGGAAGGTTAAATGGGCTGCTGCGTCCAGGGGAAAGGCAGGCTGCACCGCATCCTCAGCTGTTTGTGGAAAACCTGTCGTTCGCTGTGCAGGTGGCTTCTGGTGCTTGAAATTTGCCCACACGAGTTGTCTACTTGGGAATTTCCATAATGTCAGGAAATCATTTGGTTATGTTCTCCCTTTGCGTCAATTAATCCGTTTATTAAAGCTGATTTCAAAATTGAGATAGCATATTTCACGCTCGCAAATTTCTCTCCCCATAAGCTGGTTTCCTAATTATCTAGCTGTTTGTAGAACATATCATTTCATTCATGGCAATTTTGAATTCCTGATACTTCATGGTGTGGGAAGTTAGTATGTTCTCAGGTGTTGTAACAGTCATTTCCTTTAGGGTCGACTGGAATGGCCTTAATTGACACTCGTCTCTTCAATGTAAAATATCCAGACAGCCCCTAAAAATACTAACTTCATTGCCTAAAAGATCATTAAATTTAAAATATGAATATTTGGATAAATAAGAATATCCAAATAGCTCCTTAAAAATTTCAGCTTCATTTCTTAAAAGATCATGAAATTAAACTATGGACTCCTCTAAATCATTGGTTCCCACAATGCTTCCAGAAGGGCAGGGACAGACAGTATTTTTGTGCTTGTATAAAATTATCCAGCAACTGGTCAACATCTTTTCTGAAACTAATGTGTTCTCTTTTCTGTGGAAAGTTTTATCTGCATTAAAAAGTCATGATTAGCTTTAATGCACTTTTATTAACAGCCTTGGCATAATACTTAGCTGTGTTGGGAAATTCTTCCTTTAAAGATACCAAATTGTGATGCCCAGTAATGTTTGGAGAAACAATGCTGGCCTGACACCTTCCTTGAAAGATACTGCATTATAAGAATCTGATTATTTTTATTTTTGTATGGGGGACAAAGAGACATTCAAGTGGTACTCATATTCTTTGGATAAACAAAAGACTGTTAGGGGAATCAAAAGAAAAGCAGAGGACAGAAAGGCCAAATTTGTGTGTTACACATTGGCTTCCTTCCCTATTTCCAGTAACCCTCTCCTGGACATTCATTCTCCTTTATTCAGGTCGCCTTCCCAGACCAGCACATCCGAAATAGCCTTCATGCCACCCCCAACCCCCTTATTCTGTTTACTTTTTCTTTATTGCACTTAACCCTTACCTGACCTTGTAATTTCCCACATGCTTGACTTATTTTATTGGTTGCCTCGTCCTCTACAAGAATCGAAGCCCCATGAGAGTAGGGACATTATTTTCTCCACCTCTATTCTCCAGTGCCTGTACATGGTAGGTAGGAGAAAATACCTGTTGAATGAATATCTAGGATAAGTTCCTAGAAGTGGAATTACTGGGCAAGGGGTGTGTATTTATAACTTTGAAAGGTAATGCCAAAGTGCCCTCCAAAGAAGCTGTGGTAATTTTTATTCCCTCCAGCAGTGTCATCTGCCAATATTGAATAGTACTAGATATTTTGATCTTTTCTATTTAATTGATGAAAATGACATCTGATTTGTAGCTTTAATTTGCATTTCTTAACTGTGAGGTGGCAATTTTTGTGTGCTTTAATAAGCCTATAATATACCTTTGGGATTATTTATGTCTGTCATGACCCTCCTTTGTTTGGGTCCTCCTGCACATTTTTTTAAACTCTCTATTGTGTACATGTTCAAATATACAAAAGTATAGATGATATGATGAATCTCCATGTATTCATCACACTTTCAACCCTTTTCCATGTTTTGCCAATTTTGAATCACCTATCCCTCCTCTCCTCCATTTTTTGCAGGGTGGCTATTTTAAAATAAATTATTTCATCCACAAATATTTCACAATATGTCTTGAACAAGTAAGGACTTTTTGAAATATATATAACACCAATGCTATTACCATATTTATCAAAATTAATTATCTGTAATTAATATCTAATACCCAATCTGCGTACATCTTCCCAATTTCCTCAGAAATGTCTTTTTTAAGTTGGTTTGTTTTAAAATCCTGTACATTTCTTAAGTTTATTCTTAGTTTTATCTTTTTTGTTGTGATTTAAAATAGGATTCTTATATTACATTTTCTTGTCAGTTGTTGTATTTAATAATTTTATAATTAGCAACTTACATAATCTTAGGGTCTAGGAGATTTTGCAGTTGGTTCTCTTGGATTTTCCAGGTATATTATCATGACGACTGCAAACAATAAGAATTTTGTCCCTTGTTTTCTCATTTATATGTCTCTTGTTTTTTTCTCTTTTCTGACTGCATTGTATTTTCAGAACAAGGTTAAATAATAGAGATGATACTAGATACCATTATCTTGTTCCTCACTTTAATGAGAATGCTTTTAGTGTTTTTGCCACACTAGTTATTTTACTAAGGGGTTTGTTGCTGCTGTTTTGTTTTTAATCAAAAATGGTTGTCGAATTTTATCAAATGTTATTTTAGCATCTATGAAATGATCACATAGATTTTTCTCCCTTAACTCAGTTATAGGAGTAGACTTTATATTACTAAATCATCGTTATTGAAACATCAGTGATAACTGTTATTGTGTAGTCAGGTTCTAGTTATTAATTGTTTACTTGGAAATTTAATACCATTATTTGTGAGACTAGTCTGTGATTTTCATTTTTTAATGCCAGCTCTATCAAGTTATTTTAGTGTTTTCTATAACTTTATTAAAAACTTTCTCTTTCTCTTCTTTAGCCAGTTTAAATACTTTTGAAATGATCTGCTTTTTAAGTTTTGTTAGAATTCCCTTATAAAACTGAGCCTGTTTTTGTTTTGTTTTTTAGCACTTTAATAACTATTACAGTTTCTTACATTTGTTATCGCTTTCTGGATTCAGTTTTGGTGATTTATATGCTCATAGAAAATCATTCGTTATATCCAGCATCTTCCTCTGTACCTGGGGCTATTTCCCTAGTTTTGTTTCCTATTTTGTGTATGGTTTTTTCCCCCGCTTTTTTTCTTGATTTAGGTTAATGATATATCTAATACCTACACATCCAATGAAGTGGATTTTTCCCAAAGAAAAAGGTTTTTTTCCCAAACAGAATATTTTTTTTATTTATTAATTCTGGAGACCAGGATGATGCTTAGGGCTGCAGAGAAGTGGTGAGAACATGTTCTGTCTGAAGGAGGCAGCAGCTACTGCGCTCTCTCTTGTTGTTGCCTTGCAGGAATGTGGGGCCAGAGTGGCCAGATCTTCCAGTTTCTCCAGAAGAGTAGCTGTGTGTGTGTGTGTGTGAGATCTCTAACTTTTTAAATATTGTCAACTAATTCAGGTGAAAACAACATTGGAGGTCAAAAATACCCAGGTGTTTTGTTTTTTCAATTTCTGGACTAAAGGGTTATTTATAAAGATAAATATTTATCTCACTCATACATCAACTCTGTACTCCACAAGGGGAGGACCTAGATATTAGTTTTGCTTTGCACATTCTCTGGTCCAAGCAGGAGCTTGGCAAATGATGTTCTTTTCAGTATCCCTGGAGTTCTTGGGAATATGCATTAAAGGCATACGTGGTCTAAATTGGACCCCACAAAGGCAGTAATAAGATGTACAGGTCTGTGTGTTTCAGTCAACTAGGCTTTATTCCTCCACTTGCTGCTCTCAGGGCAGACCTGCTGGATGACTGGGATCAGTGGGCTGCACGGGGAATGTCATAGCTGATGACCCCCGCAAGTATGTACAGAACTGAGGCATCACCCTACTTCCTCCTTAAGCCAAAGGAAGGGACTTCCTCTCGGGCTGCTAATGGCTTCACCATAATCCAGGAAGGTGGGTGGCTGAGGTTAACGTCTGTCTTCTTTAACAGCAGCCTTCCTGAGGGTGAATATTAAGCTCACCCTCTAAACCTCTGCATGGTATTTCTTTCTTCTTTCTTTACACATTGAGAAGATGAGAGCGTGTTCTGAGCTAGCTTTCATAGGTAAAGTCTGCTTTTTTCCCATTCCTCTTCTCCCCCAGAGTACAGTCTGTGCCTGGACTGTGGCAAGCAAGGGAGCAGGCTTTGTTATGGAGCTTCAGCCAGGGCCCCTGACAAGTCAGTCTCTTCCCAGTTGTGGTTTATCTTATCAAGGCCACATTCCAGCCCTAGACCTAAGACCCTGGGACTTGGGTCTTTGTTGGCATCTCCATCTTTCGTGTCCTGTATTTCTGCTTGTTTCCCAGTTCCTTTCAGCCCATGTGTACTCTCCTTTCTCAAGGGAGTGTCCATCTTCTACAGTAACTTTGGGCAGACACCACTCAAATGTGGGAGATATTTTTGAGTAGGTTCAAAGCTCCTGAAGGCACTATCATGGAGATAGCCTTGGAAAGAGTTATGGAAGATAGGTCCTCCTCTCAGGGTTGTGCTGACAGTGATGAAGACAGGATGCTGTTCCAGACTCATGATCCTCCTACTTCTCCCATTAGAGCATGTTTCTTTCCAAAATGAAGTCTATAGGAAAAATTTTACTGTAATTTGGTCTTGAAAACTGACAAGTTAAGTGAATGCTCTTCCCCCAGAGATGATGCCTACAGAACTCGAGTGTCAGTGGATTTATGCTCTGTCAGGGAGCTCTTTCGGCATGGAGAGTAGGTAAGTCATTTGTCTCATCCTGAACTGAAGTGTGGAGTGGCATTGAGGACAGAGGATGCCAACACAGGGAAGAACAAAAGCTAGGAAGCGTTGACTAAGATGTCCGGTTAGCAGTACGACCCACTATTTAGGCTTGGCGCCCATTGTAGTATCATTTGGTGTTTTAGAGGAAAGCTTGCGTAGATAACTGAACCCTAACTGAGTGTTTTCAGATTCTGGGGCTTGGGATGGGTTGCTTAATTTTCTGAGTTTGTTACTTCCTCTGTGATGTGGGGGTAAAAATATCTTCCCTGTAGTATTGGGGTAAGGCTTGGATGTATGAAAGAGTCGGGCACACAGTGAGCACTCAATCGGTGGCATCTTCTGTAATAGTTACTCCATGATTATTACTGATATCATTAATTGGAAGTATTGAGAAAGCTTTGTTAACTTACGTCAAGAAGCATTTACCCTTCTTTCTGTTGTTGCCCCCAAACTGTTAATAGTATGTCTTCTCAGCCGGTTTTCCTGCCTATAGTTGTCATCATGATAAATTAACATATCTGTTGGTATTAGAGCATTTTAAACAATAGTGTTTGGTTATTCACCTGATCATTTAGCAGAGTTTAAGTAATTGTTATGCTCTTCTAAATGCTGAAGCTGTAGCTGTGGGTGCAGGTCATTTCTTGTGGACTTTACATTCTGGTGGGGGAGACAGATGACAAATAAGTACATAGGTGCCCAGGTCCTTGAGGAGAAGAGTAGGGCCATTAAAGAGCAGCTGAGGTGTGTGCACAATTTGGGTGGCAGGACTCCTCCCTGATAAGGGGACATTTGAATGGAAGCCACTGGCTGCTTTAGAGCAGAGGATTGCCTTAAAATGTTGTATGTCATTACCATGTCACTGACTGCTCTGATGAGGACAGACTAGAGAGGCAGTTGGAGCAAATGGACCAGTTAGGAGTCACCTAGGCAACAGATGATCGGGGCTTAGGCCTGGGTTAGCTGTGGAGGTGAGAAGTGTTGCATTCTAGATCTGCTTTGAAGTAGGTGTCAGTAGGATTTGCTGATGGATTAGTATGAAAGAGCGAGGAGTGACAATTGTTAGTAAAGTTACATAGGTTTCAGGTATACAATTCTGTAATACATCATCTATATATCACATTGTGTGTCAATTCTCCCAGAGTCAGTTCTCTTTCCATCACCATAAATTTGATCCCTTTTACTCTCATCTACCACTCCCCTCCCCTCTTTACTAACAATTGTCGCCCCAATAAACTTTAATTAAGAAAAGAAAAAGAAAGAGTAAGGAGAGTTAGGATTCATCAGTTCTCTGAGCAGCTGGGAGAATGGAGGTACCATGTGCTGAAATGGGGCAATTGTGGGAAGGCCAAGTGCTTTGGGGGGTAATGAGTTTTGTTTGTGTATAATGAGGTGCTTGTTAAACATGCAAGTGAAGTAGGTAGGAGGAGTTGGAGTTCAGGGGAAAGTTAGGGCATCATCTGACTGTTAGCCCGTAGATGGTATTCAGAGTCATGACGGGGGTCACAGACTGGGCCCTGAGCCCTGCATGGTTAGGGGATGGGAGAAGAGAAGACTCAAGCCAAGGAGACCTGGAGGAAGTGAGTTAGAAAAAGAGCTAAGAGGCAACCATTTGAATAAAGCCTGTTGCAGAGGAAAGAAGATCTACCATTAGATTTGGTGACATGGAGATCTGTGGATGACAAGTGGAGTGGTAGGAGCAGGAGCCTGATGGAGTAGTTTAAGGGTGAGGCAGAGAAAAGTAAAGCTTTTTCAAGGAGTTTTGCCGTAAAAAGGCACAGGAATAAGGAGGGTAGCTGGAGTGGGAGGAGGTTTCTGACTAGTGCTGCTAGAGACGTTGGTGTGCTCAGAGGGACAGTCCAGTACGGGAAAGGCTGGCTCTATGGGCACTGTGGATGTGCTTTCTCTGGGACCCAGTGCCCCAAGGCCAAGTGGAGGGTCCCCAGATAGGAAGGCAAACCAAGGGTGCTGTGGAGGTTCAAAGATTTGTTGGGGGAGCATTGGAAGTTCTTTTCTGAGTACTACTGTTTTCTCTGTGAAGTAAGAGCAAGGTTGCCTGCTTAGCAGGCACTCTTCTTTCTGACGTGATGTTTCAAAAATGGATGACAAAAATGCTTCCCACAGGAAGTCATTTCAGCCATGACTTGCTGTATATCTGAGAAGCTGTGGATGTTTTGCACAGTGCTGCCTTGTTCTGGAGTAGGAAGGCAGTGGCTCCATGAGGCCCCTGCACACATCCCAGCAAAGAGAGAGTTAGAGCTGGGTTTAAGGTAGAGGTGGGGAAAAGATCAACCTGAACTAAGATCAAGACAGAGTGAGTTACGTGGGACCTAGGCAGAATTCTTACTCGGGTTTTGCTAATACACAAATAGCTAAGTTTCTAAATAGAATTTGTCTCGAGATGGTATTTGTGGACTTTAGTTGTCTTAATCAGGTGTGATCTGTTTATCAGGTATGGAAATGACCTGAAAGGTAAAAAGAGGAGAGGGTAGATGGCTATCAGTGTGGAGTTTCAGAAGATTAAGGCTCTCCATTTGGTCAAGATGAAGGCAGAGACGGGATGCCAGTGAAGGAATACAAACGCATCTCAAGAATGCTAGAATTTAGGGTTTATCTTTGAAGCTGTAAAGAAGTTGCCCTGAGCATCTTGTTTTCAGTTCTTATTAGACTTGTGGAATTGTCACATAAGATTTAGATATATTGACTGAATTATTCATGAGAAGGGAAGAATGTTCAGGGTTGAAGCAGTTCGTTTTGATGCTGTAGTTCAGAGCCCTAAAAGAGATATATGACTTCATCTGTTTTCTTCTCCTAATAGTGTGTACAACAAAGATTCCCTACTCTTTCATCCTGACTTGTGCCATTCTAGTCCTGGAATATCGTGTTGTTCACCTGAAAGTGGCCATGCCAGTGCTGGGTGCCCATAGGTTATGTTATTCAGTAAGTAGTTATTGTTCCAACAGAGGCCATGCTAGGCTCTGGGGATGTAAAGATAAAACAAGACAATAGACAAGACATTGTCTATCCATTTTTATGCATGGCAGCCATCAGTTCTTAATGCTCAAATGTTTTCATGTCTATAGTAGAGACAAAAATGCAGGATGGCTGGAGATGGATAATCTGAGCTCACATTCATCCTTTGTTGCTCTGACTTTTTTGTGTGTGTCGATTTATCTTCAGAGTATCTCATATTTTGGGCTCTCACTTTGTTAACAGGATGTAACCATCCTGTCAGTGCATCCCTGGAGTACTGAGGTGTCTGGAGCTATAAGAAAAATTCTCATAGTTTGGGGACACAGAACACTTCGACAAGGCATGTCATGGTACAACCAACAGGAAGGAAAATAAGAAGACTGCCATTCTAGGACATTTGATATTTGGCTTAGGGTTCCAGAAGGAAGGGATTGTCCCCCCAGTATAGGCCAGCACTGTAGGCCTGCCAGTATAGCCCGGGGCCTCAAGAGAAAGCTCCAAGGAGTTTCTGCAGGGATCCAGGCATGGATCTCCAGTTCTGAGGCCACTCTGGGGGATGACAATTGCCATAGTGAAAGGTGGTTTCTGAAGTACTCTCTCGGGCTCCCTCTGTTCCTTTCTCATTTTAATTTTTTTCTCATTACAAAAGTAAAAAAAGATTTCTTAATAAAAATTTAAAACAGTGAAGATAATTGAGGAGATGGACTGCCTCTGGATAATTACTATTTACATTGTGGCATATATCAAGGACATTGCTTACATGTTTGTTTGTTCTTTCATTCCTCTAGCAAATACTAGTTGAGAGCCTACTATGTGCTAGACAATGTGAATAAAATATTGCACAAGAGTTGGACAAGTTCCAGCCTATGGAGGTTATATTCTCATGAAGGAGAGAGACAGCAAAAAAGTGTTTGGTAAATACACAGTAAAATTTCAAGGAGTAATAAAGTGCTATGAATAAAAGTAAAGCAAAGTAGTGTTAGAACAAGACAATAAGCCCAAAATGGCCCTGCGTCACCAAACCGAGAATTACAGTTTGGGCTCTCCCAGAAATGGAATCTTAAACCAGTCAATCAGGAATCCTATAATCAGCACTAGTGAGGTAATCTGCCTGACACACCCCTGCCATCCCCTGAAGGAACTTGACCTTGCAACAACCAGTCAGCCTTTTTGCGTAATACAGCTTCCTTGTTCTTGCTCCCTCTGCCTGTTAAATCTCTTATTTTGTACAGCTTCTTGGAGCTCCTATCTTCTAGATTGGATGCTGCCTGATTCATGAATTGCTGAATAAAGCCAATAAGATCTTCAAAATTTACTAAGCTGAATTTTATTTTTTTAACAGTAGGTAATGCAGTTGTGTGTAAGACGCTTGAAAATGAGCTGTACTATAGTGGTAAAACATTCTTGTCTTTGCCAGGACACCCAGCTGTTCAACTATATTCACATCCCCAAGATTTTTTTGTTTTGTTTTCCCTCTGGGAACAGAGACATTTATGAATTGCTCATATATATTTTATTAATACCTTAAGGTTTTCAATTCTGTTGAGTGGAATTACTCCCAATACTGACTGCTCAAATAAGATTTTGAAGATTGTTCTTAAGGTTTCTACCAATAATCTAAGAAGAATATAATCCAACTTTTAGTTTTGGGGAATGAATTTTGGCTTTACTCTTTTGTTCCTTCTGAATGAATATAATGAGATACTATAATGGAAGCTAAAGTATGTTATAAAATATACATTATGGAATACATCTATTAATATAATGGAATAAAACCAGACACTTCCTTAATAATTTGATGGTTACAATAATGGAGGAATTGGTGAAAACCAGATACCGTATTTCCCCGAAAATAAGACCTAGCCAGACAGTCTTATTTTAATGTAAGACTGGGTCTTTAATATAATATAATATAATATAATATAATATAATATACTATAATATAATATGATATAATATAATATAATATGATACCCGGTCTTATTTTAATATAATGTAAGACCGGATCTAATCTAATCTAATATAATATAATACTGGGTCTTATATTAATTTTTGCTCCAAAAATTAGAGCTGATTGTCTAATTAAAGCATTAGAGCTGTTCTTATTTTCGGGGAAACATGGTATAGATACATTTTAGTAGTCTGCTATGGCAAATAACCACTTGAGCTAAAGCCTACTCCAGATATAGACACATTTTAAAAGAAGTACAGAATTTCCACTTCTGGCCAAGGTGGAATAACAGGGACTGAATTTAACCTTACCCTGAAATAATCAAAGCAACAACAAAAATCAGACAGAATGCATGAAACAAAAGTTTTTCAAAACACTGGGCACTGAGAGATAGTAATGCGAGATAGTAATCTCTGGGAGGTGACAGATAGGTGAGCCCTGCAATGACCTCAGCTTATTTCCAGTAAAGAGTTTCCCTGATACAGCACAGGAAGGGGAAAATTGATGTGGAGCTTGGTCCACTCCCTGCATTGTAGATAAGGAGCTGAGAGTCTAGGGAGACCTATGTGCTTATGGTTTATAGGACAGAGGACCAGAGAGGAGATGGGCCCAGAGACATCTGCAGAGGGGCCACCTGGTGTATTCAGTAGAGTACTGCTCAGCACTATGTGTGAAGAAACTATCTGAGGCTGGGGAAAAACTTCCTGGAAGGTTTAGATGGAATAGTTCCAGTTCCTTCTAACAAGACCATAATTCCCAGGACATTGGGTAGAACACTCAGGAACATCATGCTTCAGTAAAGGACACTAGACTGAGCACTGCCCTAGACCCACCTAACAAGACCCAGAAGAACCAAACTGTTTCCAAGCATTTTGAGTGCATCCTAGAATAAGATTCAATAATATTTACAGAAATATAAAAATATCTTGCACCAAACAAAGTAAAATTCATAATGTTTGGTGTCAAATCAAAGATTACCAGATATATTAGTATAACAAAGTACCAGACTGAGTGGCTGAAATAATAGAAATTAATTGTTTTACAATTTTGGAGGCTAGAAGTCTGAGATAAAGGTGTTGGCAGCGTTGGTTTCTTCGGGGGCCACTCACCTTGGCTTGTAGATGGCCATCTTCCTCCTGTGTCTTTAAATGGTCTTCCCTCTGTGTGTCTTTCTCCAAAGTCTTGTTGGATTACGGCCCATCCTAATGACCATTACCTTATTTACCTCTTTAAAGACTCTGTCTCCAAATATAACCACATTCTGAAGTACTGGGGGTTAGGGCTTCAACATTAATGAATTTGGAGCGGGAGGACACACAATTCAGTCTGTAGCACCAGGCATGCAAAGAGACAAGAAAATGTGACCTATCATGTGGAGAATAATAACTCAATGGAAACCAACTCAGAACTAACACACATGTCAGAGTTAGCAAAGAAGGACATTAAAGGAGTTATTACAACTGTATTCCATATGTTCAGAAAGTTAAATAGAGTCATGGAAGAGAAGAAAATTACCGAAATCAAATTTCTAAAGATGAAAACTACTATGTGTGATATAAAAGATACACTGAAGAGCATTAATGGCAGATTAGACACTATAGAAGAAAAGATTCAATTTTCCAATATGCAACATAGAGAAAAAATAACCAAAAATTTTTTGGAAGCAGCACTGAGCTGTGGAACAACTTCAGGCAGCCTAATATCTGGGTAATTCAAGTCCATAAAGAAGCAAGAGAGAGAGCGAGAACAGTAGAAGAAATAATGGCCAGAAACTTTCTAAGCTTGATGAAAACTATAAACTCACTAAGAATTCAGTGAATTGCCCACACAAAAAGACCTGAAGAAAAGTACACCAAAGCACATCATAATCAGATTGCTCAAATGCAGTGATAAAGATAAAAATCTTAAACAGCAGCCAGAGGAAAAAAAGACACATATGGAGAAATAAAGATGCAGGCAATAGCAGATTTCTTGTCAGAAAAAGCAAGCAAGAAGGCAACAGGACAACATCTTTAAAGCACTGAAAAAACAAACAAATGAAAAACGACTGTCTACCTAGAATTCTTTACCAGGTGAAAATATCTTTGAAACACAAAGACACAATAAGAAGTTTCCAGACATGTGAAAGTTGAGAGAATTCATTCTAGCAGACCTGTACAGTAAGAAACATTAAAGGATGTTTTTCAGGTTGAAGAAAAATTGTACCAGATTAAAACCTGAATCTACATAAATGAATAAAGAACATTGGAAATGACTACATGAGAAAATACATAAGCTGGTTTTATTAATATAATTTCTTTAAATGAACATTGTTTATGCAAAAATAATAATGCTTTGTGAAGTCCATATAAAAATGTAAAATTTCTGAAAACAAATGCATTTAGCCTGGGAGGGAATAAATGGCAGTGCACTATTGTAAGGTTCTTATATGTGAAATTATATAATTTTACTTGGATGTACAATATGGTAAAGATGGATAGTATAAACATTAAAGCAACCACTAAAATAACAGAAAAAAGAGTTATTAGCAGTCTAACAAAAAAAATTAAATGGAATCTTAAGAAATGCTTAATTCAAAGGAAGACAGAACATGAAGAAATGGGGAACAAAGACAGATGGAATAAATAAGACAGTCTAAACATTTAATTAAAAGGCAGAGGTTATCAGATTGGGTAAAAAAAGCAATAGCCAACTATATATATGATGCCTACCAAAAAAAAAAAAAAGCATTTAAAATATAGCACAAAAAGGATTAAAAGTGGAGAGCAGAAAGATGGCGCCTGCCAGCCAACAGCACTGAAGGGTCTTTCAACCGGCCTCTAGATGTGTGTGTAATTAGATGCCTGTCCCTCAGGCTGACAGTTTAAGATAAGTAAATAAGCCTCATTTCACCAAAAGCCTGGGCGCTTTTCCATTGGTTGCATCTGTGCTGGGCCTTGGGGAAGAATATAACAACTCGTATGATCCAGACACCAGTCTTATGGCAGAAAGATACCCAACGGTGTCACCAGCCTGCAGTTCTACAAACAACTCAGCTTTGAATCTCACTTTTGAATCTCTGTAACCCAAAGAAACAGCAAAGAAAGCAGTTAAGCTTCCTTGATGATGCTCCCATATGGCGAGGACTGTGACTTATGTGCAGAGTGTTAAACCTGGCACGTGGTCAGAACTAACATGTCTGCTGAATGTAGGATGGATTCATCAGTGAATCTCAGGACTTTATCATATTGCTCCTTCATGTATGGGAGAGTCTGGAGAGAGACAACCAAGATGGAGCATTAGGTAAACGCTGTGTTTACCTTCTCTCAAAATCACATCAAAATTTCAACTAATCTATAAAACAACCATTATTGAGAATCACCTAAAATCAAGCCGAACTGAAGCCTTTTAACTAAGGATTTGCAGAAGAAGCCACCTCCAGACTGGTAGGAAGGTCAGAGACGTGGAATGGGCTGGTCGCATACTTGTGTGTGACCTTTAAAGATCGGGAGGGCTATTTTGGCTGTAGGGGTACCCCGCCATACCCTAAAGGAGCAAGAGATCCCAACCCCACCCCAGCCCAGGGTCCCAGTGCCGGGGAGGGAAGTCCCATGTTTTTTATTTGTGAAAACCAATAAGAGATTCTGACTGAGTGAGACTGTGTACAGCTGCACTCACAGGCACTGCTCTTAAAGGGACTATGCACAGACTTAGCCACCAACGGAATCACTCTCTTTGAGTTCAACTGCTGGGGCAGCAGCTGGAAAGGCAGCAGAGACAAATGGTAGGGAATTGAGTTCTCTGGCTTGGGATGGGGCCTGGAGAGGTGGCTTTCTCCTGGGCCAGGGAGTTGGCGGAGGCCATTGTTTCTTTGTTGAGCCCTCTCCCTTCCCAGTGTGCGACAGATGGCAGCCATTTCTGAGTCTCCTGTTAGTTCGCCACGCCCTGGTGATTTGAGACCTGGCCCCGCCCAACTTTCCAGTACACCCAGGCCACTTTCAGTGGCTTTTTCGTGCCGACCACCTGCCTTGGCTCAAGCTGCAGACTTTCCTAGGGTCTCTCAAAGGTTCTTGGAACCCAGACAAGCAGCATCTGGCTTGAGTGTGTCCTGTACTTCTGGCTGAGCAGCCCTAAGCCAGCATTAGTGGCAGCTGGCCGTGGTTCGCGGTTTGGCCTCTCACAGTGCTTCCAAGCACAGCATGGGCCTCAGCCATCTGTGGATTTCTTTCTGGCTCTCACTGGTGGCCCTCGGTGAGGCACAGGCTGTGGCTGAAGTAGACCTACAGCAGATGCTCTCCAAGGTGGTCCTGGGGCTAGTGCCCCCAATGGCCATCTTCAAAATGAGCAGGAGCACCACCCAGCCCCCTCCAAGTATGACACACCCAAGAGGTGGAATGGATAGGCACCAGAGTCCTGCTGAGGCAGATCCTGCTCCATAGGATCAGCCCCTGCACAACAGCTCTTCCATTGTAGTCAAGGCCACTCCTCGAAACCAGTGAGCCCAAGGGTCAGTCCCTCCCATTGACGTGCAATTATCAACCCAGGCTCAACTAAAAGAAGAGGGCACACACAACCCACACAAGGGACACACCCGGAGCTTATGGCTCAGGTGACCAGAAAGACTGAGCCACTGAAACCCACAGCACACCTACTACATAAGGCCACTCGAATAAGACAGGAAGACATAGCAGCCCTATCTACAACATAGTAATAAACACAGGGAGGCAGCCAAAATGGGGAGACAAAGAAACATGTCCCAAATAAAAGAACAGAGCAAAGCTCCAGAAAAAGAAGTAAGTGAAATGGAGATAAGCAATCTATCAGATACAGAGTTCCAGACATTGGTTATAAGAATGCTCAGTGATCTCAGGGAGAACTTCAACAAAGAGATAGGAAACATAAAAATGGAGATGGAAACCATAAAAAAGAACCAGTCAGAAATAAAGGATACAATAATGGAAACAAAGAATGTATTACAGGGAATCAACAGTGGATTAGATGAAGCAGAGGATCCAACCAGCAATGTAGAAGATAAAGTAGCAGAAAACACCCAACCAGAACAGCAAAAAGAAAAAAGAACCCCAAAAATTGAGAGTTTAAGGGGCCTCAGGACAATATCAAACGTACCAACATTCACATTATAGGGGTTCCAGAAGGAGAAGAGAAAGAGCAAGGAATTGAAAACCTATTTGAAGAAATAATGACAGAAAACTTTCCCAACCTGGTGAAGGAAATGGACATACAAGCCCAGGAAGCACAGAGAGTCCCAAACAAGGTAAACCCAAAGAGGCCAACACCAAGACACATCATAAAATGCCAAAGGTTAAATACAAAGAGAGAATCTTAAAAGCAGCACGAGAAAAGCAGTTAGTTACCTACAACTGAGCCCCTATAAGACTGTCAGCTGATTTCTCAACAGAAACTTTGCAGGCAAGAAGTGAGTGGCAGGAAATATTCCAAGTGATGAAAAACAACGACATACAACCAAGAGTGCTGTACCCAGCAAGGCTTTCATTTAGAATTGAAGGACAGATACGGAGCTTCCCAGGCAAGAAAACGGTGAAGGATTTCATGACCACCCAACCAATATTACAAAGAATCTTAGCTGGACTTCTTTAAGATGGGAAGGGGGTTAAAGGTGGGGAAAGGGGAAAGGATTAAGAAGTACAAATTGGTTGTTATACAATAATCGTGGGGATGTAGGGTATAGCATAAGCAATATAGTCAATAATACTGTATTAACTAGGTGTGGTGCCAGATAGGTACTAGATCTATCAGGGTGATAGATGGGAATGGGGTTGGGGGCAGGGTGTAAAAGGTGAAGGCATTAAGAAATACAAATTGATAGTTAATATAGTATGGGGTATATAATCAATAATGTTGTAAAGATCATGTAAGGTACCAGATGGACACTGGATTTATCGGGGATCACGACATAGACTGTGTAGATGACTGACCAATGCATTATACACCTGAAGAGCTGAAGTAGAATAATACTGAAAGTCAACTATATCTATATAGGTATATATAGTCACGGGATGTGGAGTACAGCATAGGGAAGGCATTCTGTGGTATTGTAACAGCTATATAAGATGTCAGAGGGATAGTAGCTTGAAGGATGGTTATCACTTTATGAGGGGTTTAAATGTCTAACTATTAGTGATGCTTTGTACATCTGAAACAAAAAGATTAAAAGTAAAAGAATGGAAAGAAATATATACCATACTAACACTAGTCAAAGATAGCTGGGGTGGTTATATTAATATCATACAAAGTAGATTTCGGAGCAAAGATATAACCAGAGATAAAGAAGATCACATCATAATGACAGAGGGATAAGTTAATTAAGAGGACATAACAGTCCTAAGCATTTATATAGATAACTGATAGAGCTTCAAAATACATAAAGCAAAAATAGAACTTCAAGGAAAATAGACACATCCACAAGTAATAGTAAGGGATTTCAATAACTGATGGAAGTAGGAGGCAGAAAATCAGTAAGGACTTGACCAACACCATCCACCAACTTAACTTGATTGATAGTCCCCCCAATAACAGGAGATACACATTCTTTTTAAGCGCATGTAGAACATTTACCAGATAAACTATATTTTAGGCCATAAAACAAATCGCAATAACTTAACAGAATTTAAGTCATGCAAAGTCTGTTCTATGATCATAAGGAATTAAACTAGAAATCAATTATAGCAAGTTCCCAAAACATTTGAGAACTGAAAAAACACTTCTGAATAAGCCATGGGTCAAGGAAGAAATCAGGAAATTAGAAAGTAGTTCGAATTGAATGAAAATAAAGACACGTGTATGCCCCTACTAAAGCATCCTTGGGGAATTTATAGCATTAAATGCCTACAGTGGAAAGGAAGAAAGGTCTTCAGTCAATGACTTCAGCTTCCATATTAAGAAACTAGAAAAAAGAACCAATTAAATCCAAAATAAGCAGAAAAAAGTACATGTAATAAAGATTGAATCAGAAATCAATGTAGAAAATAATGTTAATAGGTTTAATCTGTAATAGATAAAAACTGGAAACAACCCAAATGTACCACTTTGGTGTGGGATATTGATATTGGGAGAAGTTGTGGGGCAGAAGTATATGATAAATCTCTGTACCTTCTGCTCAGTTTTGCTGTGAAACTAAAACTTCTCTAAAAAATAAAGTGTTCTTTTAAAGGAATGAACTATTGATACAGGCAGCAATGTATGAACAAATGAATCTCAAAATAATTATACTGAGTGAAAGAAGCCAGACAAAAGAAATTCCCTTTATATAAAACTCACAAATTCAAACTAATCTGTAGTGACAGAAAGTAGATCTGTAGTTGCTTTGGGGTGGGGAATGGGGACAAGAAAGTGTCAGGAGGGAGGAATTAAATAGGCAAGAGGGAACTTTTGGGGTGATGGCTATGTTCACTATCTTGATGGTTTTACAAACGTTAAAACTTATCAAATTATACACTTTAATATGTTCAGTTAATGTCAATTATACCTCAATAAAGCTGTTTAAAAAACTAAATATTATAGAGCTTTTACATGAGCATTTTGAAAAAAAAAATGTTTTTCCCAGCTTTTATTCTCTTAATTTTTTTCTGGATTTCTGGCAATGTTTCATTCATTCCCAATGAGAATTTGCTGGAATGGAAAGAATGGGCAGACTTAGAGGCCCAGGATTTGAGCTCATCCCTCGCTGAGACCTTACCTTGAGCAAGTTACTTAATAGCTATGAGCTTAGCTTCCGTATCTCTGTAATGGGCATGTTATCTGTTCTGCCTACTTCACAGAGTTGTACTAAGATTTCAATAAGATCATATCAGCATTATACAAGTATAAAGTGGTATATTGCTTTCTTTTTTCTATCTACTTTTTCTGTTAATTTAAAAGAAGTTCATAGGAGATACGTATTTGACATGTTAAATTTGTTTTCCTAGTTTTTATACTTTTTTTTCTGAGAGATTAAATTATCTATATTGCCAGTATATGTTAAGTACTTGTATTTTTACTATGTATTGCCATAGGTTTCAGAACTTTTCTCAGATACTTCTTTGCTATAAAAATAACACTGAAGAGCAGGTACTTTCTTATTCTAGTTGGTAAGGGGTGCTTTGTTTTTTTAGAGATTCATCATGTCTTCTAGAGCTACACAAAAGAATGCTTCTTTTTTTTTTTCATTTTTTTTTAATTTTAATTTATTGGGGTGACAATTGTTAGTAAAATTACATAGATTTCAGGTGTGCAATTCTGTATCACATCATCCATAAATCACACTGTGTGTTCACCACCCAGTGTCAGCTCCCCTTCCATCACCATACATTTGATCCCCCTCACCCTCATCCCCCACCCCCCAACCCCCTTACACTCTGGTAACCACCAAATTACGTTCCCCAGATTAATTTTCAAACCCCGTGGCCATCCTGTGGTCACCGACTGCCCTCCAATCCCCTCACTCTCCCCCCCACCCCCCACCCCTCCCGTCCATCTAGCAACCCTCAGTTTTTCCTCATTGTCTCCCAAACTGTTTCTGATTAGTTCATTCACTTATTAAAAGAATGCTTCTTGAGTGAACTAAATGAAAAGGGAGCTATAATAATTTCCCAAATGAGACAGACTTTAAAAAGTATTTTTTATTTTTGTAAAATACACGTAACAAAATTTACCATTTAACCTTTTTTTAAGTGTACAATTTACTGTTATTAAGCATATTCACAGTTGTACAACCATCACTACTACCCTTCTCTAGAATTTTTTCAACTTCCTAAACTGAAACTCTGTATTTGTTAAACATTAACTCCCTACCTACACCCTCTATCTCCTTATAGCCACTGTTACACTTTCTGTCTCTGAATTTAACTACTCTAGGTACCTAATATAAGTGGAATCATATAGTATTGGTACTTTTATGTCTGGCTTATTTCACTTAGCATAATGTCTCTAAAGTTCATTCATGTTGTAGAATGTGTCAGAATTTCCTTCCCTTTTTAAGATTGAATAATATTCCATTGTATGTATATACCACATTTTGTTTATTCATTGACATGGCCTTATTTTTAGTAGGAATGAGAAAAATTTTAAAATACCACTTTCCATGCTTGTACTGTTGATAAAATAGAAAAGCAGTGTATTGGTTTCCTTCAGTGTATAACTTCCTACCATTTGTGCATCTACCTCTTACATCACCGAAAATCCAGGACCTGAGTGGTCCTGATCTGTACCAGGAAGAACAAAACCCCATATAAGATGCTAAAAAGATGGCATTACTCCAGCCCCCCTTTGGGGGATGAGGCCAGAAGTTTATCTTCTAGTAATCAGTGCTACTTACATGAATGAAAGGGGGAGTATAGGACCAAGTGCTCCTAAGTGGGATCTGGGGGTTTCTGGAACCAGGTACCCAAGTGGACAGAAAACAGAACCGCAGGTGCTAAAATGGGAGGGAGGAGATTGGGGAAAAAGACTATTTCTGAGGAGTGGAAGTGCCAAATACTGGCTTGCGTTCCATGGCATTTTTGGACTAAATTTTTACTGGAAGAGAGATTAAAATACAGGGACAGCTTCCCTTTCGGGTTTGACCGACAGCCACCCGGGAGAAGATGGCAGCCCCAGCCAGCAGTGTCTGGGCTCTCCCGGCAGGTGTGATGCTTCAGTACATCTGTAGTCAGACCATTTACCAGGCTTGTGAAGCCACCTGTTCAGATATACAGTATTGAAAGTCACTATGCCACTGCTCTGTATTCTGCTGTGTCTAAACAGAATAAACTGGAACAAGTAGAACAGGAATTGTTGAGAGTAGCACAGATCTTGAAGGAACCCCAAATGGCTGCTTCAATTATGAATCCCTATGTAAAGTGTTCTGTTAAAGTGAAAAGCCTAAATGACATGACCACAAAAAATAGGTTTTCTTCCCTCACATCTAACCTGATCAATTTGTTTTCTGAAAATGGTCACTTGAACAATTCCCCTGGAGTCATTTCCACCTTTTCTACCATGATGAGTGCACCGTGGGGTTACCACTGCTTCTCCTTTAGATGAAGTCACTCTTTCTGATTTAAAAACCGTGCTGAAGAGCTTCCTAAGTGAAAATCAGATACTGATATTGGAAATTAAAATTGATCTGTCAATCATGGGTGGAATGATTGTTTGGAGAGAAATATATTGATATGTCTGCAAAAACCAAGATTTAGAAGCTGAGCAGGGTTATGTGGGAGGTTTTCTGAAGGTGTTGATTTTCTGTCAGGGAAAATTCTTAAATTGGAGCAACGATAAAATGCTTCCTGGACAGCAAAGAAAAAAAAAATACAAGGAACAGTGTAGAGAATCTCAGAAAGGTAAGTTTATATGTTTGAACCCTGAGACAATGTCCTGTCTACCTTTTTTTTTTTCGTGTTAAAATGGTCTCCCATCAAATTAACTAGTTTTTTAAATCCTTACTTGGTAAAATAAAAACTTGACTACACTATGTCTGCCTCCATTTGGTGGAAAATTTTACTGGTCTGTGAAATCCAAAAATCTAGGAATCAGTTCTTTTGGGGGGCCAGGGAAGAAGGGTAGGACTACGCTGGGAGGAACCACTTCTAGAGAGAGATGAATGGTTGAAGACAAAGCAGTCAACATGATTGCTAGGTGTTTTATAACAGAGTTCTTAGTTTTTTAAAATCACCTTTTTGTGCATTTGAGCCTGTTGCTGACTCCAGGTTGTAAATGGGCTTATGAGAGCTGGCCACGGTAAAATCTGATACATGGCTGCCAGTTAGGTGCTTCAGCTTTGTACATACAAGTCCACCGCACTGCACTTAAATGCCTGTGTTGGCCAAAAGGACCTTTGTGTAGGAACTGAGGATACCTACCACTCTAGGTCTTGGTCCCTCAAAAGCAGGAAGTCTTCGTTTGCTGAGCTTGTAAAGCAGCCAGTTTCCTATTTAGCCCATATTTCTTATATCCTGGACCTCCCCCCCGCCCAATATCTTTCAAAAATAGCATCTGAAGTTGTGAAATGTATCACTTTATCCTTTTTGTAAGTGCTGTACATGTAGCTATTTTGCCCTGTGGGCACATCACTACTACTCACTGAATTTCCATTTCAGGGCCTTTGTCAATTGAAGAGAGACATGGTGTCACAGTCTGAATTAAATGACATGTGACTCTTTAGATAGAAGCATTTCATAGTAGTGGCTCTCCTTGCCTTCTTTCCTAAAGCCATTTGTGGAGATGGCAATATCACAAAGTGATGGAGCTTCCTGATATGTTCCTGAGTGACTAGGATTGATAGAAGCCTCAGCTCATCTGTGCTGGGCACTAGTCAAAGCAAGAAATAAAGGATTCTGCTGGATTTGGTGGTGGTTTGTTAGTGCAGCATGGAGTAGCCTGTTCACGAATACAACACCCTATCTTTGAAATCTTTTTTTGTTATATAAAAGAAATACATGTAAAAAATTTTCAATATACTGAAGCATATGTGGTGAATTCTGTGCCCCCACCTCCCCTTCCATGACATGAACAGTTCCTCCCCCCATAGGACTGTAAGTCCTTTCACCCCCAACCAAGTCACTGCATACACAGACATGCAATCTTTGTTCTTAACTGCATGTCATCCATTGTGTAGATGCACTGCCTATTAGGGAAATAGAAAAGTAGTATTCTGTGATCCATTCTGTGATTCATATGTACAGACAACAATTGGTCTTGAGACACTATGGAAGGAAAGACTCAAAAAATTCAAGAAAGAAATAATGCTTATAAGGATGCTTACAAAGAAATATTCAGTCTGTGAGAGTAAAACATTCCTGAAGGACACAAAAGTAGGCTTGAATAAATGTAAGGAAATGTGTGTTTGTTTTTTCACTAGATTACCAGTTTATTATAAAAGGATATAACTCAGGAGCAGCCAGAGAGAAGAGGTGCACAGGGAAAAGGATGGGGAAAGGGAAGAGAACTGCCATGCCCTCTGCAGAGGCGCTACTCTCCCCAAATCTCCACATGTTCACCAACCTGGAAGCTCTCGGAAATGGGTGTTTTTTTGTATGTGTTTTTTTTGTTTGTTTTTAAATGTTTCATTAATAGTGCGTTTTTTTGTTGTTGTTTTTTAAAGATTTTATTGGGGAAGGGGAACAGTGTGTACTCCCAGGACTTTTTTTTTCCAAGTCAAGTTGTTGTCCTTTCAGTCTTAGTTGTGGAGGGCGCAGCTCAGCTCCAGGTCCAGTTGCCGTTGCTAGTTGCAGGGGGCGCAGGCCACCATCGCTTGCGGGACTCGAGGAATTGAACTGGCAACCTTGTGGTTGAGAGGACGTGCTCCAACCAACTGAGCCATCCGGGAGCTCAGTGGCAGCTCAGCTCAAGGTGCCCTGTTCAATTTTAGTTGCAGGGGGCGCTTCCCACTATCCCTTGCGGGACTCGAGGAATTGAACTGGCAACCTTGTGGTTGAGAGCCCACTGGCCCATGTGGGAATTGAACCGGCAGCCTTCGGAGTTAGGAGCATGGAGCTCTAACTGCCTGAGCCACCAGGCCGGCCCAATGTGTGTTTTTTCAATAGGAAAGCTCAACATCATAAACTGCGTAATCTCCCTAAAGTTAGGTTATTCATTTAACAAGATTCCAAATACAAATACCAACCTGCTTCTCTTGGGTTCTACACAAGCTGATTATTCAATACAAACATGCCATATGGTCTTGCCAGGAGTACTCTGAAAAAAGAAGAGTGGTGAGTAGAGTGGTTCACACTGCAATGCTCAGTTTAGGCTGTTGGCAGTTACTTTGAGTAATAAGCCAATGAGACAGGACAGAAATTCCAGGAATGTAACTCCTCAGATACATTTGGGAATTTAGTATAGGATAAAGGTGGCATCATAAATGTGTGGGTTAGAGATTGGTCTAGATTGTCAGTACAAGGTTTTGGGACAACTGGTAGCCATCTGGAGTAAAGTCTACATCCGTATCTTATACCAGGGTCAAGGTCCTAATAGATATTAAGAGTTAAATGTAAAAATGAAACAAAAAAGTACTAGAAGAAAACGTGAATGAAATTCTTCTAGTCTTGTGATAAAAGAGGCCTTTCTAACTAGAACTCAAAGTCGAAATTCTGTTTAAAAGTTTTAAAATAAATGATTTCATAAATATGCAAAACATCTGCATGACATAACTATGACAAAAGAAAAAATATTTGCAATGCATAGAAAAGGAGCAACTTTAATAAAGAGCCGACAAGAAAAAGATCAAAACCCAATGAAAAACGTGCAAAGGACTTGCATAATTCATAGAAAAAATACCATAACCCTTCAGTATGTGAAAGGGTACTCAACCACATTTATTCATAATTAAAAATCAAATTAAAAGTATGCCACAATGCCATTTCTCACCTATCAGAGAGGCAGACATCTGTTTGCTGTATTGAGGCATCTTCAATAACCACTTTGTTAGTGATGCTTTCAGGGAACCAGGGGTTCGAGAGAGTGATCTCTTTGATCCAACAGTTTCCATTCTAGAACTATCCTGTGTACACTTACACACAAATTGTGTATGTACAGAATGATTCATGGTGGCACTGATTGCTCGAAACAACTTGAGCATCCAGCCAAAGGAGACTGGTTTAATAAACCTATAATATATCAACCCAGAGAAATACTATGAAGCTGCAAAAAGGCTATGAATTGATATGGAGAAGTTGCCTGGACATATTGTTGAGAGAGAAAAATCAAGGTTTAAAACAGTTTACAACGCCTAGTATGCCACCTTTTGTATGAGAAAAAGAAAGGAATGAGAACATGTACAATAGTACCTCGGTTTTTGAACGTCTCCCGTTGACGAACATTTCGGTTTACGAATGCTGTAAATCTGGAAGTAAATGATTCGGTTTTCGAACATGCCTTGGAAGTTGAACATGTCACGCCGCTTCTGCTGAATGCAAGATCTTGCGGCCTAGCTGTTGGCTGTTTTTGAACATTTCAGAACTTGAACGGTCTTCCTGAACGGATTACGTTCGAAAACCAAGGTACAACTGTACATGTATTTGCATAAGGAAACATTGGGAGGATAAGTAAGTAGCTAATAAAATGGTTATCTGGGCAAGAGGAACAGGATGTGTGGAAACAAATTGGCAGTGAAACTATATTTTATTTTTTGAAGTATGTAAACATAGGAACTTTAAAAAATATATTGGTCAACTAAAAGCAAAAACAAGTATGTTGATAGAGTATAGGAGGTTGGATAATTGAGTTCACAAACTCATTCTAGAAAAAGTGCTACATACCTCATTGCTGAATGTCACTACGGTCACCTTTGAAGCACTCCCCTTGGGAAGCTATGCACCAATGCCAGCGCGTAGTCCACCCTTCAAAGCAATTTTGGAGCTCTTTTTCTGGAATGGCCATCAGAGCTGTCATCTTATTACCCTGATGTCCTGAATGTCATCAAAATGTCTCCTTTCAATATTTCCTTTGTCTTTGGGTAAAGAAAGAAGTCAATGGGGCAAGATCAGGTGATTAGGGAGGGTGTTCCAATGCAGTTATTTGTTTACTGGCTAAAAACTCCCTCACAGACAGTGCTGTCATGATCCAAGAGCCATGAATTGTTGGCGAAAAGTTCAGGTCGTCTAATGCAGCCTTTGTAGCACTTCCACATAGTAAACTTGGTTAACTGTTTGTCCAGTTGGTACAAACTCATAATGAATAATCCCTCTGCTATAAAAAAAAAGGTTAACAACATTGTTGCAACAAGTTTGCAAACACTAGTTGCTTTACCAAATCAGTACCAATGACCAGTCACACATCAGCTGACTCACATGGCCCCAAATGCTCCCCATTGAGCTGGAAATGTAATCCCAACTGGGCAGCCACTTCCCAATACTAGCTCTACCCTTGGGAAGGGTGACTATAAACTTGGTGGTGTGCTAGCCATCTCCAACACAGATCCTAACTTTATAAGATATAGTCAATATGGAATAGAGCTTATAAAGACATATTACTCTAGTATATTAACAGTGGCTTGTTTAGGATCATGTAATTAGAGGTGATTTTTATTTCTAAATGCCTTTTGTCAACATGCAAATTTGCTACATTTGTCTGTTATCAGGGATGGAATAAAGTTATGAAAAAGTAACCCTTGATGAATATTGTGAATACATTCCATTTTTCTCTCACAGACCATCCTGCAGAGAAGACATCTGTGCAGAGCCTTCCTGACATTCTGGGATGGGTGGTCAGTCCTTCAGAGTGAAATGCTTGCTCAGAGAGCAGGTCTCACTGGCAGTGGGAGAGTGCTCATACTGTTTTGTCAGTATTCTTTACTCTGCCAATAATGTAGGTAAAGATGGAACTGCATTGTTTAATTTGTATTTCTATATGTCATCTTAATGTCATAGGTTTTGGTAACAGGAAATATCTCAAAATAACTCTGTTGCCCTTTACATCTGAAGATAAATTTCCAAAATATTGCTTCATTGTGAGGTTTTGTTTTGTTCAAATTAAAATGGAAGAATGATTTAAAGAGACATTTCATTACAGCCTCAGGGTGGCCTTAACCCAGAGCCTGGATGGCATAGTCCTGGGGCATCTGGTATGTCCTTGTTATCTGGCCTGTGGGATTTAACAGGATAGGCTTTTCTGCTCCATTCTCAGCACAAGGAACCCCAGGGTTTAGGGATTCTCAAGTGGATGGGCATTGAGGTGGGAGTTCACTTAGGAGGTCTTTTCAGAAGGCCTAGGTATTTGTCTCCAAAGTGGGGTGGGTTCACCCAGAGGTATGTGAGACACAGTCACCGGAGTATGGGAAGGAAATATTGGGACTTACAATTATATTAGTATTTAGATATGAACCATATACATATACCGACCAATGATAGATGTGTATAATTTAATAAGTGTGTATTGAGGGCATGCTCCAAAATGTTATTGATCGAACATATACTCAAAAAAGTTTGTGACTGTTCTGGACATTTTGCGGGCATGGACCAGAGAGGCAGCAGTTGAGGTGACTAGAGGTAGATGGATTTGAAATATGTTTTGGAGACTTGGTGTGGATTGGAAGTGGAGGTCAGGACAAGAAGAGGGGTATCAGGAACAACTGGGGACTTGTCTAGGGCTTGGGGCACATGGTGTTTGCAGAGATGGAGAACCTGGAGGAGAAGCAGGTTTGGGGTCAGGGAACGTGGAAGATCAAGAATTTGGTTTTGGACAAGTTAGTTTTGAGTTGCCTGTGAAACTACAAATGGAGGCGCCAAGGAAATGGCTGGACATATGGACCTGCTGCCCAGTCCATTCAGGTCTTCATGTTGTTCATCTTACCTAGTGGCCCTCAGTTCAGGTAAAGAAATGAGTATAGGTCGGGGTGGAGCATGTCACGCTGCAGAACCCCTGGCTCACTGGTGTGTTTCTTGCTCCCACAACGCGTCCTGCATGGGCTCTGCTCCTTGTGGTCACCTGAGGGGCCAGGCCAGTGGGGCATCCATTTTGTCAGTAGTGGCTTCTCCTAAAGTGTCCACCCAGAAGTCAGTGTCTTCTGTTCACTGCTCTGCTCACTGCTCTTCTGTTTCCTCAGCCAAAGTGAGCCACTTGGCCACCCCTAACTTTAAAGAGGGAAGGGACATGCCATCCTAACATGGACCCAAAGAGAACCAGATATAACTGGTGAGTGAGACTGGCGATTGCCACATAATTCTGCAGAAGAATTGATGGGCGCGGCCGTTTACAGCACATAACAGTGGAGCAGCACTGGGCTTGTGCAGACGCAGCACTACGACCTCACATTCTTTCCTTGGTTTAGGGCATGCCATGGGGGGCAGAAGCCGCTCAAACAAAACTTCTCCAGGAAGGTCTTTTAACTTGGATATAAGGTGTCATTGTCCTCAGGACTGACAAGCTGCCAGGGCTAGACAGACTCCCCTGAGGAGGCTGGCAACCCTTATGCCTGCTTACAGCTTAGCCTCCCTTCTGATGCTGCAGGCAGCATTACTGGAGTCGTTTCTAAAGTATCAAACTACTTTTAAGCACTAATGTGATTGAAGAGTAATTGTAACTTACGATACCAGAGCAAGAAATTAGAGCTCAGCTGGATGGTTTAGCCAAGAAAGGGACTGGTGTCAGTGAGGGCTGGAAAAAACCAGGATGTGTTTGCCTCTCTCTCAGCCCCAGTGGAGACCCTTTCAGTTCAGTGTTACCTACTCCATGTGCAAGACTCCATGCTAAGCATTTCACTTCCTTGCTCATTTACTCTGCACAACGGCTTTTCAGACAGATTCCATTACAGAAGAAATGGAGACTCAGAGAGTCAGTTTGCCCGTGGGTCTGGCCAGCTCAGGCCAGCCCCTAGCCCTCACGTGGGATCCAAGAGCTGAAGTCAGCTGGGGGATCTGGCCCCTGTAAATACCAATACATCTTTTTTCTGGAACATGTAACACTGTTATTTATTTTATTATTAGTTTCATGTGTACAAAGCAACATAATGATTAGACATTTATATCCCTCATAAAGTGATAACACCACCAAGTCTACTACCCCTCTGACATGGTACACAGCTATTACAATACCTTTGACTATATTACCTATGCGAACCTTTACATCCTGTCTGCGTGTGGGGGGGAAATTTTATATGTATACACACACACACACACACACACATACATATATATATTTGACATTCAATATTATTTTATATTAGTTTTCAGGTGTACAGCGTAGTGGTTACACATTTATATAATCTATGAAGTGATCCTCCTGTAAGTCCAGTACCCATCTGACACCCTACATAGTCTTTACAACATTACTGATTATATTCTGTGTACTGTATTTCACATCCCCATGACTATTTTGTAACTAACAATTTGTACTTCCTAATCCCTTTACCTTTCTCATCCATCCCCGCAACCCTCCTCCCATGTAGCAACTATCAGTTTGTTCTCTGTATCAGTCTTGCTGCTTCTTTGTTCGTTTATTCAGTTCTTTAGATTCCACATATAAGTGAGATCATATGGTATTTGTCTTTCTCAGTCTGATTTATTTAACTTAGCTTAATATCCTCTAGGTCCATCCATAGTGTCGTAAATGGTAAGATTTCATTCTTTTTTTTTTTTCACGTTTATCGGGTGACAATTGTTAGTAAAGGACATAAATTCATAAATTTCATGTATACAATTCTGTATTACATCCTCTATAAATCACATTGTGTGTTCACCACCCGGAGTCAGTTCTCTTCCATCACCATATATTTGATCCCCCTTACCCTCATCTCCCACCCCCCACCCCCCTTACCCTCTGGTAACCACTAAACTATTGTCCGTGTCTATGAGTTTTAGTTTCTCAATTGCTTGTCTCGTTCTTTTGTTGTTTTTGGTTTATACATCACATATCAGTGAAATCATACAGTTGTCTACTTTTTCTGTCTGACTTATTTCGCTTAGCATTATAATCTCAAGATCCATCCATGTTGTCACAAATGGTCCTATTTCATCTTTTCTTACCACCTAATAGTATTCCATTGTGTATATATACCACAACTTCTTTATCCATTCATCTATCGAAGGACATTTTGTTGTTTCCAAATCTTGGCCACCGTAAATAAAGCTGCAGTGAACATTGTAGCACACTTATCTTTATGGATAAATGTTTTCAGATTTTTTGGATAGATACCCATGAGAGGGATTGCTGGGTCATACGGTGATTCTATTCGTAATTTTTTGAAGAACTCCCACACTGCCTTCCATAGCAGCTGCATCAGTCTGCATTCCCACCAACAGTGTGTGAGGGTTCCTTTTTCTCCACAGCCTCTCCAACACTTGTTACTATTTGTCTTGTTGATGATAGCCATTCTGACTGGGGTGAGGTGATATCTCATTGTGGTTTTTATTTGCATTTCTCTGATGATTAGTGATGTTGAGCATTTTTTCATCTGTCTATTTGCCATTTGTACGTCCTCTTTGGAGAAATGTCTCTTCAGGTCCTCTGCCCATTTTTCAATGCGGTTGTTTGTTTTTTTGTTGTTGAGTTGCATGAGTTCCTTGTATATTTTGGATATGAGCCCCTTATCGGAGGCACTGTTTGCAAAAATCTCCCATTCAGTTAGTTGCCTCTTTATTTTGTCAGTGGTTTCTTTTGCTGTGCAGAAGCTTTTAAGTTTCATATAGTCCCATTCGTTTATTTTAGCTTTTACTTCCCTTGCCTTTGGTGTCAAGTTCATAAAATGGTCATTGAACCTAAGGTCCATAAGTTTAGTACCTATGTTTTCTTCTATGCAGTTTATTGTTTCAGGTCTTATGCTAAGTCTTTGATCCATTTTGAATTAATTTTGGTACATGGTGACATATAGCAGTCCAGTTTCATTCTTTTGCACGTGGCTTTCCAATTCTTCCAGCACCATTTATTGAAGAGGCTGTCATTTCTCCATTATATGTTTTTTGCTTCTTTGTCAAAAATTATCTGTCCATATTTGTGTGGTTTTATTTCTGGCTTCTCACTTCTATTCCATTGGTCTATATGTCTGTTTTTCTGCCAATACCATACTGTTTTGATTATTGTAGCCCTGTAGTACAAGCTAAAGTCAGAGAGTGTGATACCTGAAGCATTGTTCTTTTTTCTTAGGATTGCTTTGGCTATTCGAGGTCTTTTGTGATGTCTAACAAATCTGATGATTTTTTTTTCTATTTCTTTTAAAAAATGCCATTGGGACTTTGATGGGGATTGCATTAAATCTGTGTATTGCTTTGGAAAATACAGCCATTTTAACTGTTGATTCTTCCAATCCATGAGCACAGAATTTCTTTCCATTTCTTTGTGTCTTCTTCAATTTCTTTTAAAAATGTCTTGCAGTTTTCAGCATATAGGCCTTTCACATCCATGGTTAAGTTTATTCCTAGGTATGTTATTCTTTTTGCTACAATTGCAAAAAGGAATTGTTTTTGTTTGTTTCTTTTTCTGAGATTTCATTGTTAGTATATAGGAATGCAATGGACTTTTGTATGTTGATTTTGTAGCTTGCAACTTTACTGTATTCGTTGATTGTTTCTAATACCTTTTTGGTGGAGTCTTTAGGGTTTTCTGTATACAGCATCATGTCATCTACAAAGAGTGACAATTTAACTTTTTCATTCCCAATTTGGATGCCTTTTATTACTTTCTCTTGCCTGGTTCCTCTGGTGAGGACTTCCAACACTATGTTGAAAAGCAGAGGTGACAGGGGACAGCCCTGTTGTGTTCTTGAATGTAGAGCAAAGGGCTTCAGTTTTTTACCGTTAATTATGAGATTAACTGAGGGTTTGTCATATATGGCCTTTACTATGTTAAGGTATTTTCCTTCTATACCTATTTTATAAAGTGTTTTAATCATAAATGGATGTTGTATCTTGTCAAATGCTTTTTCTGCATCAATTGATATAATCATATGATTTTTGTCCTTTATTTTGTTTATGTGATTTATCACATTGATGGATTTGCGTATGTTGAACCAGCCTTGTGCCCCTGGGATAAACCTCACTTGGTCATGATGAATAATCTTTTTAAAGCATTGTTGCATTCGATTTGCTAGAATTTTGTTTAGGATTTTTACATCTGTACTCATCAGAGATATTGGTGTGTAGTTTTCCTTTTTTGCATTATCCTTACCAGGTTTTGATATCAGGGTAATGTTGGCCTCATAAAGTGAGTTAGGGAGTGCTGTCTCTTCAATTTTTTGCAAGAGTTTGAGAAGGACTGGTATTAGATCCTCTTTGAAGGTTTGGTAGAATTCACTAGGAAGCCATCTGGTCCCGGAGTTTAGCTTTTGGGAAGGTTGTGGATGACTGATTCAATTTTGTTACTGGTGATCGGTCTGTTTAGATTTTCCAGTTCTTCATGGTTCAGGCTTGGAAGGCTATATGTTTCTAAGAACTTGTCCATTTCTTCTAGGTTATTGAATTTGGTGGCATATAGTGCTTCATAGCATTCTTGGATGATCCTTTGTATTTCTGTGGTGTCCGTGATAACTTCCCCTTTTTCATTCTGATTTTGTTAATTAGTGTCTTCTCTCTTTTTATCTTAGTGAGTCTAGCCAAGGGTTTGTCAATTTTGTTAATCTTTTCAAAGAAGCAGCTCTTCATCACATTAATTTTTTCTATTCTCTCTTTGTTCTCTATTTCATTTAGTTCTGCTCTGATTTTCATTATTTCCTTTCTTCTGCTGAACTTGGGTTTCATTTGTTCTTCTTTTTCTAGTTGTTTAAGGTGTAACATGAGGTTATTTATTTGGGATTTTTCTTGTTTCTTGAGATAGGCCTGTAATGTTATAAACTTCCCTCTTAAAACTGCTTTTGTTGCATCCCGAAAATTTTGTTAGGATGTATTTTCATTCTCATTTGTTTCTATGTATCTTATGATGTCTCCTTTAATTTCTTCTTTGACCCAGTTGTTCTTTAATAGTATGTTGTTTAAGCTCCACGTATTTGTCGTCTTTCCTGCTTTTTTTTTTTTTTGCAGTTAATATCCAATTTCAAAGCCTTCTGATCAGAGAATATGCTTGGTATGATTTCAATCTTCTTAAATTTGCTGAGGAGGCTAGTTTTATGTCCCAATATATGGTCTATCCTTGAGAATGTCCCATGTACACTAGAAAAAAATGTATAGTGTGATGTTTTAGGATGAAGTGCTCTATAAATGTCAGTTATGTCCATTTCATCTAATGTGTCATTTAGGGCTGCAATTTCTTTATTTTCTGTTTGGATGATCTATGGATAGCTCTCAATGATGTATTTAGGTCCCCCAGTACAATTGTGTTTTGGTCAATTTCTCTCTTTAGTTCTGTTAGTTGCTTGGTATATTTCGGTGCTCCTTGACTAGGGGCATAAATATTGATGACTTTTATGTCTTCTTGTTGTATAGTCCCCTTTACCATTATGAAATGTCCGTCTTTGTCTCTTATTATCTTTTTTACCCTGAAGTCTGTTTCATCTGATATCAGTATGGCTACACCTGGTTTTCTCTGGATACCATTTGCTTGGAGTGTCAATTTCCACCCTTTCACTTTGAGTCTATGTTTGTCCTTGTAGCTGAGATGTGTCTCTTGGAAACAGCATGTAGTTGGGTTTAGTTTTCTGATCTAATCTGCTACTCTGTGCCTTTTTGTTGGTGAGTTCAATCCATTTACATTTACGGTGATTATTGATATGTGAGGATTTCCTATCATTCTATCTTTAGTTTTCTGGTAAATCTGTGTCTCCAGTGTTTCTTTGCTTTTTTGTTATTGTCTGTTTTTTCTGTGTGGTGTTATTCTATGATTTTTCCCTCTGTTTCTTCTTTTATTACAGTCCATATATTTCAGTTCTGGATTTTTTTGAGTGGTTACCATTAAGTTTACGTAAAGTTTGATATTTAGAGTATTCCATTTTGTTCAGCATGCTTACTTTCTCCATTCCCATATTCCGATCCAGGCCTTTACTCTCCCCCTTTTTATGTTTTGGTTGCCACAGTTGTCCCTGTTGATGGTGATTGAATAGCCTCCTTTAGTATTTCTTATAGTGCAGGTCGTGTGTTAGAAAATTCCCTTAGCTTCTGTAAGTCTGGAAAGGTCTTTATTCCTCCTTCGTATGTAAAGGATATCTTTGCTGGGTATATTATTCTTGGCTCATAATTTCTCTCTTTCAATAGTTTGAATATTTGGTTCCACTCCCTCATGGTTTGTAGAGTTTCTGCTGAAAAATCTGATGATATTCTAATGGGCTTTCCTTTGTAGGTTACCGTCTTCTTTTCCCTGGATGCCTTGAGGATTCTTCCTTTATTGTTCATTTTTGATAGCTTCAATACAATGTGCCTTGGAGAAGGCCTGTTGGGGTTGAGGTAGTTAGGTGTTCTATTTGCTTCTTGGATGCGAGGATGCAGTTCTTTCCACAAGTTTGGGGAGTTCTCGTCGACTATTTGTTTGAATATACTCTTTCTCTCTTTCTTCTCCTTTCCTTTGTTCCTTTCTCTCTTTCTTCTCCTTTTGGTATGCCCGTTATTTTCATATTGCTCTTTCTGATGGAGTCAGAAAGTTCTTGTAGAGTTCTTTCATTTCTTTCAAGTCTGAAGTCTCTTTCTTCTTCCATCTGTGTCATATCTAGATTTCTATCTTCGATGTCACTGATTCTTTCCTCCATCTGGTCAACTCTAGTACCTAGGCTGCCTATTTCATTCTTCATTTCTTTTATTGAGTTCTTCATCTCCAGAAATTCTATTTGGTTCTTTTTTAAAATTTCAATCTCTTTGGTAAAATGTTCATTTGTTTATGAGTTCATTAAACTGCCTGTCTGTGTTTTGTTGCATCTCGTGTTTTTTAAGAACTGCAATCTTGAATTTTCTGTTATCTAAGTCACATATTTCCATATCTTTAAGTTCATTTTCTGGAGACTTTTCACTTTTTTTCTGAGCTGTCTTGTTGCCATGGTTATTCATGGCAATTAATCATTTATTATTTCTCTTCCTATACATCTACAGGAGTGGGTTCTGCAATAGGTTGATAGAAAGAGGTCTCCGTTTTGTTTTCCAGTAGGTGTTGGTAGAATGTTTAATTTTCTCTCCGAATGCAACCTTTTATTCTCTCTCACACTGTAGTGTTATGCTTTCTCTGCACTATTCTGGTTTCTCACACAATGGGGGGATTCCCTGGAAGGCGGGCGTCTCCTCTGTGAACTGTTGGCCTTGGTCATATGGCACCACCTCCCTGGGGAGATGTGGATAGCTTCTGAGTTTCCAAAGCTCTTTCTGCCCCCGAGTCAGAGCCTATGTGTTTCAGCAGTTCTGTTTACTCCTGCAGGGATCCGCCTAGTTAGGTGGGGAAAGGGGCAGGGTGAGTTGTGAGAGGTGGCCCAGAGCAATGGCAGCGACCACCACCACAGCCAGTCCAGCTTCCACAGCTCCTTCCCCTTTGATGGAACTACTTGGTCTTCGAGTCTGTGTCAGTGGACCACAGTTCTCAGAACTGCAAATATTTTGTTCTTTTGATCTGACGCTGCTACTGTTCCGCTTGTAGCCCTGGGCAGATGGAGGCGGAGCGAGCTATGGGAGGAGAGGGAGAGGGCGTCTAGTCTCAGTGCCTAAGGCTTCTGTTGTCTACTCGGCAGTGAGGGCTTAAACCACCGTTTTCAGTCTTCTTCCCTCAGTCTTTTCTCCGAGGTTTCTGCCGTGAGCGTTAGGTTCAGCCGTGTTATATGCTGTCCCCTCAGCCCTGTGGGCCATAAACAGTGCCCTAGCAGTCTGAGTTCTTCCCTTTCCCACAGCTGCAGTAGTTTAGGGAGCTCGGAGCACCGAGCTAGGTCTGTTTTCTATGCCCGCTCAGCCCCGTCTCCACACTTCTCCCTTCCATTCTCCCCTGCTCGTGCAATTTGCCCACCTTTAGGTGATTTCAGTAGTGAGCCTCTCGCCTGTCTGCTGCGCAGGGAGTCCTTTGTCGAGTTATAGTTTTTCAGATTGTTGTAAATTCCAGGGGAGATTTCCAGAGGCCCACCTCACGTTGCCATTTTTATTAATGTCTCATCATTCTTTCTTATGACAGTAATATTCCATTGTATACATGTACCACTATTTTTTATCCAGTTGTCTATTTATGGGCATTTCGGTTGTTTCCATATCGTAGCCATTTTGAATAGTGCTACAGTGAACACAGGGGTGCATATATTTTTTTGAATTAGTGTTTTGGATTTCTTTGGATAAGTATCCAGGAGTGGAATTACTGGGTCATAAAAAATTTTAGTTTTTTGAGGAATGGCCATACTGTTTTCCATTGTGGCTGCACCAATTTGCAATCCCACCGACAGTGCGCAAGGTTTCCCTTTTCTCTACATCCTCGCTAACACTTGTTGTTTTTTGATTATTATGGGCATTCTGACAGGAGTGAGGAGGTATCTCATTGCTGTTTTTATTTGCGTTTCTCTGATGATAGACACTGAGCATCTTTTCATATGTCTATTGGCCATCTGTATGTCCTCTTTGGAGAAATGTCTGTTCAGGGCCTCTGCCCATTTTTTTAATTGGATTGTTTGTTTTTTTGATGTTGAGTTGTATGAGATACATGTATATATAATATGTATGTGTATATATATATACATATATATAATGTGTATATGTATACATATGTATTATACACATGTGTGTGTGTGTATATATGTGTATATATATATATTAACCCCTTACAGATGTATCATTGGCAAATATCTTCTCCCATTCAGTGGGATGTCTTTTCGTATTGTTGATGGTTTCCTGTGCTGTGAAAATAGTTTTTAGTTTGATGTTGTCTCATTTGTTTATTTTTCTTTTCTTTCCCTTGTCAAGGAGAGATATTAATAAAAATATTACTAGAGGTAACGTCTGAGTTTACTTCCTATATTTTCTTCTAGGAGATGTTTGGTTTCAGGTCATACATTTAAGTCTTTAATCCATTTTGAGTTCTTGTATATGGAATAAGAACGTGGTTCAGTTTCTTTTTCATTTTTTATTTTTTTTTTTGGATTGTATCCAGTTTTCCCTGCACCATTTATTGAATAGAGTGTCTTTACTCCGGCGTAAATTCTTCCTTCCTTTGTCATAGATTAAATGACCATGTAGGCATGGATTTATTTCTGGGGTCTCTATTCTGCCTCTTTTTATACCAGTACCATGCTATTTTGAGTACGATTTTGTATTATAGTATAATTTGATATCAGGTTTCGCGATACTGCCAGCTTTGTTCCTATTTCTCAGAATGGCTGTCGCTATTTAGTGTCTTTTATAGTTCTGTATAAATTTTAGGATTATTTGTAGTACAGTGAAAAATGCCATTGGCATTTTGATAGGAATTGCATTGACTCTATATATTGCTTTGGGTAGTATGGATGTTTTGATGATGTTAATTCTTTCTATCCATGAGCACGATATGATATATGCTTTTATTTATTTGTATCATCCTTAATTTTTTTTCAGTGTCTTAGAGTTTTCCTAGTACAGGTTTTTATCTCCTTGGATAATTTTATTCCTAGCTATTTTACTTTTTTTGATGGAATTGTAAATGGGATTCTTGTCTTAATTTCTCCCTTCAACAGGTCATTATTGGTGTATAAAAATGCAAGCGATTTCCTAATATTAATTTTGTATCTTGCTACATTACTTAATTAATTTATCAGTTCTAATACTTTTTTGATGGAATCTTTTGGGGGTTTTATATATAGTATCATGTCATCTGCAAATAATGTCAGTTTTACTTTTTCCTTTCCAATTTGGATGCCTTTTATATCTTCTTCTTGTCTGATTGCTGTGGGTAGGACCTTCAATATAGCATTGAATAAAACTGGTGAAAGTGGGCATCCTTGTCTTGTTGCTGATCTTAAGCAGAATGCTTTTCACTTTTCCCCATTGAGTATATGTGGATATGTCATATATGACCATTATTATGTTGAGATATGTTCCCTCTATTCCCACTTTACTGATAGTTTTTATTATAAATGGATGCTGGATATTGTCAAATGCTTTTTCTGCATCTGTTGATATGACCATATGATATTTGTTTTTCATTTTGTTGATGTGGTGTATCATGTTAATTAATTTGCAAATATTGAACCAACATTGTATACCAAGAATGAATCCCACTTGATTGTGGTGTATAATCTTTTTAGTGTATTGCTAGATTCGGTCTGCTAATATTTTGTTCAGAATTTTTGCATCTAGGTTCATTAGAAATATCGGCCTATAGTTTTCTTTTTTTGTAATTGTCTCATTTTGGAATCAGGGTAATGGTGACCTCGTAAAATGAGCTTGGGAGCCTTCCCTTCTGTTGAAGTTTTTGGAATAGTTTGAGAAAAATAGCTGTTAATTCTTTTTCAAATGTTTGGTAAAAGTCACTTGTGAAGCCATCTGGTTGAGGGCTTTTGTTTGTTGGGAGCTTCTTGATTACTGATTTGATTTCATTAGTAGTAATTAGGTTAGTTCAGATTTTCTGTTTCTTTTTGATTCAGTCTTGGAAACTTGTATGCTTCTAGGAATTTACCTATTTTTCCAGATTGTCCAATTTGTTGGTGTATAATTGCGCATAGTATTTTCTTAAATTTTTGTTGTATTTCTGTGGTATCCATTGTTAATTCTCTTTCATTTCTTATTTATTTGGGTCCTCTCTCTTTTTTTCTTGATGAGTCTGGTTAAAGTTTTCTTAGTTTTGCTTACCTTTTCAAAAAAAAAACAGCTCTTGGTTTCATTGATCTTTTGTATTACTTTTTTATCTTCTATTTCATTTATTTCCACTCTGATCTTTATTATTTCCTTTCTTGCATTCATTTTGGGCTTTGTTTACTATTCTTTTTCCCATTCCCTTAGGTGTAAAATTAGACTGTTTATTTGAGACTTTCTTGTTCCTTTAGGTAGGCCTGCAGTGCTGTGAATTACCCTCTTAGGACTTTTCTTGCTGTGTACCATAGATTTAGTGTTGTTATGTTTTCATTTTCATTTGTCTCAAGATATCTTTTGAATTCTTCTTTGATCTCATTGTTGATCCATTCATTATTTAGTAGCATGTTATTTAGCCTCCATGTGTTTGTGTGTTTTTCAGGGGTTTTTTCATTGATTTCTAGTTTCGTATCACTGTGGTCAGAGAAGACTCTTGATATGATTTCAGTCTTCTTAATTTTATTGAAACTTGTTTTGTGTCCTAGCATGTGGTCTATCTTGTAAAGTGTTCCATGTGCACTTGAAAAGAATGTATATTCTGCTTCTTTGGGTGAAATGCTCTAAAAATGTCAATTAAATCCATCTGGTGTAGTGTGTCATTTAAAGCCACTGTTTCCTTGTTGATTTTCTGTCTGGAAGATCTGTCCTTTGGTGTCAGTGAGGTGTTAAAGTCTCCTACTGTGATTGTGTTACTGTTGCTGTCTGCCTTTATATCGGTCAATATTTGTTTTATATATTTAGGTGCTCCTATGTTGGGTGCATAAGTGTTTACTAGGGTGATGTCCTTTCGTTGGATCGATCCCTTTATTATTTTGTAATGTTCTCCTTTGTCTCTTATTATGCTCTTCATTTTAAAAATTATTTGTCTGACATAAATATTGCTACCCCAGCCTTTCTCTGCTTTCCATTTCCATAAAATATCTTTTCCGTCTTTTTACTTTCAGTCTATGTGTGTCTTTCAATCTGAGGTGGGTCTCTTGTAGACAGCACATGCAGGGGTCTTGTTTCTTTATCCACTCAGCTACCCTTTGTCTTTTTTTTTTTTTTCACTTTACTCTTTTTTTTTTTTTTTTTTTTTTTTTTATTTATTTTTTAATTTATTGGGGTGACAATTGTTAGTAGAATTACATAGATTTCAGTTGTGCAATTCTGTATCACATCATCCATAAATCACACTGTGTGTTCACCACCCAGAGTCAGCTCCCCTTCCATCACCGTACATTTGATCCCCCTCACCCTCATCCCCCACCCCCCAACCCCCTTACGCTCTGGTAACCACCAAATTACGTTCCCCAGATTAATTTTCAAACCCCGTGGCCATCCTGTGGTCACCGACTGCCCTCCAATCCCCTCACCCTCCCTTTGTCTTTTGATTGGAGCATTTAATCCATTTATATTTACAGAGATGATTGATAGGTACATAGTTATTGCCATTTTATTATTCATATTTTGATCTTCGTTTGTTTGTTTTTTCCTCTCTTCTGCTAAACCATGTCCTTTTAACATTTCTTGTCATACTGGCTTGGTGGCAATGAATTTCTTTAGCTTTTCCTTGTCTGGGAAGCTCTTTATCTCTCCTTCAATTTTAAATGATAGTCTTGCTGGGTAGAGTAGCATTGGTTCTAGGCCCTCGTTTTTCATCACTTTGAACATTTCCTGCCACTCCCTCAGGCCTGCAAAAATTTCTGTTGAAAAATTGGCTGAAAATCTTACAGGAAGTTCTTTGTAAGGAACTAGTTGTCTTTTTCTTGTTGCTTTTATGATTCTCTTTGTCTTTAATCTTTGCCATTCTAATCACAATATATCTTGGTGTCGACCTCTTTGGGTTCATCTTGTTTAGGACTTTTTGTACTTCCTGAGCTTATATGTCTGTTTCCTTGCCAGGTTAGGGAAGTTTTCAGTCATTATTTCTTCAGGTAGGTTCTTGATCTCTTGCTTTCTCTCTTCTTCTGGTACTCCTATGATGTGAATGTTGTTATGCTTGATGGTGTCCAAAGGTCCCTTAAGCTATCTTTGTTTTTTAAAATTCTTTTTTCATGTTGTTTTGATTGTTTTTTTCTGCTACCTTGTTTTCCAAATCGCTGATTCAATCCTCTGCTTCATCTATCTAATCTGGTGTTGATTCTTCTAGTGTATTTTTCATTTCAGTTATTGTATTCTTTATTTCTAACTTGTTCTTTTTTATGATTTCTGTGTTCTTCTTTATGCTTACTACCTCTTTGTTGAAATTCTTACTAAGTTCCTTAAGCATTCTCATAACCAGTGTTTTGTTTTTTGTTTGTTTGTTTGTTTGTTTTTTAATTTATTGGGGTGACAGTTGTTAGTAAAATTACATCGATTTCAGGTGTGCAATTCTGTATCACATCATCCATAAATCACACTGTGTGTTCACCACCCAGAGTCAGCTCCCCTTCCATCACCATACATTTGATCCCCCTCACCCTCATCCCCCACCCCCCAGCCCCCTTACCCTCTGGTAACCACCAAATTACGTTCCCCAGATTAATTTTCAAACCCGTGGCCATCCTGTGGTCACCGACTGCCCTCCAATCCCCTCACCCTTCCCCCCACCCCCCACCCCTCCCGCCCATGTAGCAACCTTCAGTTTTTCCTCATTGTCTCCAAAACTGTTTCTGATTAGTTCATTCACTTATTCTTTTCTTTAGAATCCGCAAATAAGTGAGATCATATGGTACTTATCTTTCTCTGTCTGACTTATTTCACTTAACATAATCTTCTCTAGGTCCATCCATGTTGTTGCAAATGGTAAGATTTCTTTCTTCTTTATGGCTGCATAATACTCCATTGTATAAATGTACCACAGTTTCTTAATCCAGTCATCTACCGATGGGCATTTTGGTTGTTTCCATGTCTTAGCTATTGTGTATAGTGCTGCAATAAACATAGGAGTGCATAAAGATTTTTGAATTGAAGTTTTGGATTTCTCCGGATAGATACCTAGGAGTGGAATTACTGGATCATAGGGTAGTTCCATTTTCAGATTTTTGAGATACCTCCATACTGTTTTCCATAGTGGCTGCACCAATCTGCAATCCCACCAACAGTGCACAAGCATTCCCTTTTCTCCACATCCGCGCCAGCACTTGTTGTTTGTTGATTTATTGATGATAGCCATTTTGACTGGGGTGAGGTGGTATCTCATTGTGGGTTTTATTTGCATTTCTCTGATGGTTAGTGAGGTTGAGCATTTCTTCATATTTCTGTTTGCCATCTGTATGTCCTTTTTAGAAAAATGTCTCTTCAAGTCCTCTGCCCATTTTTTAATTGGATCGTTTGTTTTTTTGGAGTTGAGTTGAGTGAGTTTTTCATAGATTTGTGATATTAATCCCTTATCAGATATATCATTGGCAAATATCTTTTCTCATTCAGTAGGATCCCTTCTTGTTTTATTGATGGTTTCCTTTGCTGTGAAAAAACTTTTTAGTTTGATATAATCCCACATGTTTATTTTTTCTCTTAGTTCCCTCGAGCGAGGGTATATATCAGTAAAAATCTTACTCCGGGTAATGTCTGAGAAGTTTCTTCCTATATTTTCTTCTAGGTATTTTATGGTTTCAGATCTTACATTTAAGTCTTTAAGCCATTTTGAATTTATTTTTGTATATGGTGTAAGGAGGTGGTCCAACTTCATTTTTTTGCATGTGTCTGTCCAGGTTTCCCAGCACCATTTATTGAATAGATTGTCATTACTCCATCGTACATTCTTGCTTCCATTGTCGTAGATTAAATGGCCATATAGGCGTGGATTTATTTCTGGACTCTCTATTCTGTTCCATTGATCTATGTGTCTGTTTTTATGCCAGTACCATGCTGTTTTGATTACTGTAGCCTTGTAGTATAATTTGAAGTCAGGTATTGTTATCCCTCCCACTTTGTTCTTATTTCTCAAGATTGCCTTTGCTATTCGGGGTCTTTTATGGTCCCATATAAATTTTAGGTTTATATGTTCTATTTCTGTGAAAAACAACGTTATAACCAGTGTTTTGAACTCTGTCTTTGGTAGGTCAGTTGTCTCTAATATTTCATTTGGTTGTATTTCTGGATGTTTCTCCTGTTCTTTTCTTTTCTTTTCTTTTAAAGATTTTATTGGAGAAGGAGAACAGGACTTTATTGGGGAAGAGTGTGTACTTCCAGGACTTTTTTTTTTCCCAAGTCAAGTTGTTGTCCTTTCAATCTTAGTTCAGCTTCAAGTTGTTGTCCTTTTAGTCTTAGTTGTGGAAAGCGCAGCTCAGCACCAGGGCCAGTTGCCATTTTCTAGTTGCAGGGGTGCAGCCCACCATCCTTTGCGGGAGTCGAACTGGGAACCTTGGGTTGAGAGGACGCACTTCAACCAACTGAGCCATCTGGGAGCTCAGTGGCACCTCATCTCAAGGTGCTGTGTTCACTCTTTAGTTGTAGGAGGTGCTGCCCACCGTCCCTTGTGGGATTTGAGGAATCGAACTGGCAACCTTGTGGTTGAGAGGACGTGCTCCAACCAACTGAGCCATCCGAGAGCTCAGCAGCAGCTCAACTCAAGGTGCCGTGTTCAATCTTAGTTGCAGGGGGCGGAGCCCACCATTGCTTGCGGGACTCGAGGAATTGAACTGGCAACCTTGTGGTTGGGCCCATGTGGGAATCGAACCGGCAGCCTTCAGAGTTAGGAGCATGAAGTTCTAACAGCCTGAGCCACCGGGCTGGCCCTCTCCTGTTCTTTTCTATTTATTGATTTATTTATTGATTTTTTACTTAAAGTTTATTGGGGTGAGAATTGTTAGTAAATTTACGTAGATTTCTGGTGTACAATTCTGTAATACATCATCTATATATCACATTGTGTGTTCACCACCCAGAGTCAGTTCTCTTTCCATCACCATATATTTAATCCCCTTTACCTTTATGTACCATCCCCCTCCTCTCTTACCTTCTGGTAACCACTAAACTATTGTCTGTGTCTATGAATTTTTGTTTCTTCATTTGTTGGTCTTGTTCTTTTGTTGTTTTCAGTTTTATATACCACATGTCAGTGAAATCATATGGTTCTCGACTTTTTCTGTCTGACTTACTGTGCTCAGCATAATAATCTCAAAATCCATCCATGTTGTCGCAAATAGTACTATTTCAAAATCTTTTCTTATGGCAGAGTAGTATTCCATAGTGTATATATACCACATCTTTATCCAATCATCTTTTGAAGGACACTTTGGTTGTTTCCATGTCTTGACTACTGTAAATAAAGCTGCATTGAACATCGGAGCACATATATCCTTACGGATAAATGTTTTCAGATTTTTTTGGGTAGATACCCAGGAGAGGGATTGCTGTGTCATGTGGTAATTTTATTCTTAATTTTTTGAGCAACCTCCACACTGCCTTCCATAACGGCTGCACCAGTCTGCATTCTCACCAACAGTGAGTGTATGAGGGTGCCTTTTTCTCCACAGCCCCTCCAACATTTGTTACTATTTGTCTTGATGATGATAGCCATTCTGACTGGGGAGAGGTGATATCTCATTATGGTTATTATTGGCATTTCTCTGATGACTAGTGTCTCCTGTTCTTTTATTTGGGACACATTTCTTTGTTTCCTCATTCTGGCTGTTTCTCTGTGTTTGCTTCCCTATATTAGGTAGGTCACCTATGTCTCTCAATCTTTGCTTGGCAGCCTTATGTAGTATGTGTCCTGTGTGGTCCAGTGGCGCAGTGTCCCTGATCTTTTGTGTGTGTGTTCCAGGAGTGTCCCTTGTGTGTGTATTCTGTTGTAGGTGAGCCTTGATTCCTTTTGGTGTGATGGTGAGTGGGATTGACTCCCAGGCTGAATGATCGAGGATTGGCTACACCCACGGTGTATGAGCTGCTATGTGGCAGGTAACCCCTCAGAAGGGCATCCACCCCCACCAGCTCTTGTGCCTGTTGCGAACCCTTTGGGTTTGTCTCCTATGGGGCTAACAAGATAGTGCTCTCATGTGGTCTGAAGCTGGCCTCTGAGTATGGTGTTTCTGTCATCTCTTGGGAGGTACTCCTCTGCGGGCCAATTTTAGCCTTTCCTGTGACTGGCCTGAGGCCACCTGGTGGGAGCTACCCTGTTTCCCCGAAAATAAGACCTAGCTGGACCATCAGCTCTAATGCGTCTTCTGGAGCAAAAATTAATATAAGACCCAGTCTTATTTTATGATAAAACCCGGTCTTATCTAACATAATATAAGACTGGGTCTTTTATTAATTTTTGCTCCAAAAGACACATTAGAGCTGATGGTCTGGCTAGGTCTTATTTTCGGGGAAACATGGTATATGTGGTTGGTTGCTGCCTATGGCAGACCTGGAGGTATGTGTGGGTGGCCTCTCTGTGAACCGAGGATGGTTTCTACCATTACTGGGCCTGGGACAGCTTAGTAAAAGACTCAGGGCCTTCTAGGCCTCTGGGCTAGTTGACCTGACATTGACAGAGTCTGTGGCGATGCAGCACTAGCTGGGCGGGACGGGATTCCAGGGAGTCATGAGGTGTGGCTGGTGATTTTTACCAGGTTAATGCTTATTCAGTTCTTGCACCCATGCCCGGCCTGTGACCACTTTGGAAAACTGAGAACACTGCAGCCAGCCAGCCAGCCACCACTCTTCTAAGACTCACAGATCCCCAAACGCCACCAAGAGAGGCTGTGGCACAAGTTGTGGCTCACTGTCTGCCACCAAAGTTCTCTGGGCAGCTGCAGACTACTGCTGTAAAAGGCTTCTGCAGCTTGTGGTTTGGGACCAGCCACCCAAGAGCCAAGAGTGCTGCCAGCAGTGCAGCATTACTTGGGCGGGGCAGCGTTTTTTTGGGAATTACAGGATGTGTGTGGTGGTTTTCACAAAGTTAATGCAGTTTCAGTTTTTACAGTGGGTGCCGGGCCCATGACCACTTCGCAAAAATGCCTTGAATGAAACCACAGCCAGCTACTACTTGCCTCAGGTTGGCAGGTTTCCAAGAGCCACCCAAGAGTGGCTGTGGTGCAGATTGTGGCTCACTGCCCACTCTCAAAAGTTCCCCGGGCCACTGTGGCTTGTCTGCTGTTGTAGAAGGCTTCTGCAGCTTGCAGGTCAGGGCTGGTGTCCTGGAGCCAAGAGTGCCCCAGGCAATGCGGTATTACCTGTGCGTGGCAGGGATCCAGGGCGTGACCAAGGTGGTGCACACGCATGGATTATTTCCCGACCACTGCTGTCGCAGATTGTCCCTTTGGGGGAGGGTTCAACATAGAAAAGATGGGCCTTCCTGTAGGCTACACGTGAGGCAGGCTTCACACAGGGACAATGGGTGCTGTCCTTCCAGCCCTCACCTCAAAGCCACACGACTCAGTTTTTCCAGGTATGTCTCTAGCACCTCTTGAGTTGCCGCCCCTCCACCAGAGACCAGGTGAGTGTTTTCGAGTGAGTTATTCTATGTGTGTGCCCGTTAAGAGGGCATCTGGGTTTCCAGCTGCCTTCCATTTCACTGGGATGAACAGACAGAGCCCTTGCTGATTTTCACTGCCAGATGTTGTGGGAACTCCTCTTTCCCGCAGAGGACCCTTGAGTATGGATGCCTGGTGTGGGACCGGGACCCTTCCCTCTTCAGGGGGAACCTCTATCACTGAGATGTTCCTCCTGGAGTTCAACCACTATCTGTGTGGGTTTGGGGTCAGCCTGTTTCATGTCTCCACCCCTCCTACCAGTGTCGATGTGGCCTGTTTATATCCTTAATTATAGGGGGTCTGTTCAGTTCATCTTAAGATGATTCTTTAGGTTTATTGTTCTATAATTTGTTTGTAATTTTGGTTTGGTCCTGGGATTCAGTAGGCATAGTGTCTACCTGAACCACCATCTTGGACCTTCTCCCCTAAATACTAATATTTTAAAAGCTCACATGAATAAGCCAACCATACACCTTAAAAAGCTGAAAAACCAAGAACAAACTAAATCTAAAACAAGCAGAAGGAAGGAAATACTAAAGAGTTGAGCAGAAATTAATGAAATAAAGAATAGAAAAACAGTAGAGAAAAATCAAAGAAAGGAAAAGTTAGTTTTTTGAAAAGAAAACCTAAATTGACAAGCTATTAGCTAGACTGACTAAGAATAAAAAGAGAAAAGATGCAAATAACTGAAATCAGAAATGGAAGTTCGGACATTACTACCGACTTTACAGAAATAAAAAGATCATAAGGGAATACTTTAAACAATTATATGTCACTAAATTAGATAATTTAGATGAAATGGACTAATTCCTAAAACTCAAGCGACTGAAACTGACTTAAGGAAAAACAAGAAAGTAAGGAGGTTAAATTAGTAATAAAAAAAATTACCCACAAAGAAAAACCCACACAAAGATGACATCACTGATAAATTCTGCCAAACATTTATGGAAGAATTAATACAAATTCTTTACAAACTCTTCCAAAAAAATAAATAAATAAAATAGAGGAGGAAACACTTCCGAACCTATTTTCTATGGTTAATATTACTCTGGTACCAGAACCACACAATGGCATCACAAGAACACAAAGCTACAGTCAGTATTTCTTATGAATATAGTTGCAAATATCTTCAACAAAATACTAACAAACCAAATCCAGAAAGATATATAAAGTGCTATATACCACGAACAAGTACAATTTATCCTAGGAGTACAAGGTTGGTTTAACATCCAAAAATCAATTCATGAAATATACCATATTATTAAAATAAAGGACAAAAACCACATCACATGAGCATTTCAATAGATGCAGAAAAACTATTTGACAAAATTCAACACCCTTTCATGATGAAACAAAACAAAACAAAACAATAAATTAGGAATAGAAGGGAACTTCCTTAGCCTGATAAAGGACATCTAGAAAACACCCACTGCTAACATTATACCTAATAATGAGAGACTGAATTCTTTCCCCTAATATCAGGAATAAGACAAGGATGTCTGTCTACTGTTACTACTTATGTTCAATATTATATTGGAGATCCCAGCTACGACAAGTAGGCAACAAATAAAAGGCCTCCGGATTGGAAAGGAAGGTGTAAAACTATCTCTATTTGCATATGACCCAATTTTATATATAGAAAATCCTAAAGAATCTACTAAAAAACTGTTAGAACTCATAAACAAGTTCAGCAAAGTTGTAGGATACAAGATCGATGTACAAAATCAATAGTATTTCTATACATTTGCAATGAACAGGCCAGAAATGAAATTAAGAACACAATTTTATGTACAATAGCATCAAAAAAGAGAAAAGACATCTTGAAATATTAAATCTTTTCACAAAAGGAACATACCATTTTATCATTGTACCAAATACTGCTTTATACTCCTGACGAAAGTCCCATAGTTTTCTCATTTCTTGTTAAGATGTTCTTGGAGAATTAAAAAAGAATTTTTTTTTCTATCGTGATATGAGAACCTTTTCCCAATGCATATTTTATTTTGTAGATCCTGGACTGTAGGAAAGCTATTGGAATTTATTTGGCAACTAATCACTTTCTCAGTCATTAAGTTTTTACAGTTTTTCAGTTGAATCTCTTGCATTTTTTAAATTACTTTTTCTCTTCCAACTTTTATAGTTATGATTTGTATTTTTTGTTACCTTATTATTTTAAAGTTACACTTCCAGATAGTGTTAAATCATGCCGATGACAATGAACATTCTGTCTCTGTCTAGTGTTTTACACTGAGTACTGCTTGGTTTTGATTACTAGCTTGAGATAGGTCTGAATGTTATTATCTCAAGGGAATATCCTCTATTCCAATTTTATTAAGTATTGATTATTGGGACTACATGTTAAGCTTTATTAACCCTTCTAGCACTTTTATCCTCTCACTACTCCCATGTTTGACTTTTATGCTCCTAGAGGAAAACCTGTGAGGTCATATTATGTTAATCTTTCATGTTCCCTGAATTTAGTTTTTCTTTAATTGGAATAAAATATACATAATATAAAATTTACCATTTAACCACGTTTAAGTGTACAATTCAATGGCATTAAGTACATTCATGTTGTACAACATCACCACTATCCATTTCTAGAACTTTTCCATCATCCCAAACAAGCTCTGTACCTATTAAATATTAGCTGCTCCTTCCCACCCCACCCCACCCCGAGCGCCTGGTAAACAATATTTTACTTTTTCTCTATGAATTTTCCTGTTTTAGTTTTCTCATATAAGTGAAATAAAGTATTTTGCCTTTTGTGTCTGGCTTATTTCAGCATAATATTTTTAAGGTTCATCTATGTTGTAGCATGTATTAGAATTTCATTTTTATGGCTGAATAGTATTCCATTGTATGTGTAGATCACATTTTGATTATCTGTTGATCTGTTGATGGACACTTACTTGTTTCCACCTTTTGTCTATTGTGAATAATGCAGCTGTGAACGTTGGTCTACATGTATCTTGTTTGAATCACTGGTCTCAATTATTTGGGGTATTTACCTAGGAGTAGAATTACTGGATCATATGGTGATTCTGTGTTTAACTTTTTGAGGAACCACCAAACTGTTTTCCATAGCAGCTGCAGTATTCTACATTCCTACCTGATTTGCTTTTCCACCTCCAGGATTTTTGTATCTCTAGTCATAATTGAAATTCATTAGTAGTTTTTGTGTATGTGTGGTACTGGATTGATTCTGTTTGTCCATTATACTCAAACCAGCTTGATTTTGAACATTCTTCCTTGCTTTCCATGTTCTGCTACTGATGGTATGATATGATAATTATCTATTTCTTAAAAGTTAGAAGGAAATGCCTGTCAATCTTTCTGGGCTCAGTGTCCTTCAGGGATGAAATTTTTTGGTAGATTTATCCAGTACTTCATTTTCTTTTGGAGTGAATTTTCACCATTTATATTTCCCTATAAAATAGTCTATATCATTGAATTATAAAAAAATTTAGTAGTTTAGCTAAGTACATAATATTCTCTATTAAAAAAACTACTCATCTGTGGTTATCTCACCTTTCTGATCCCTAATTTTGTATATTCTTTTTCTAGGCTCAAACTTAATCTATTTCTTTTTCTTGAAGGAGCAGCTCTTGGGTTTATTAATTAATTTTGTGTTTATGTCTGAACTCTTTTTAAACACGAAAATATTTTTGTCTTGCTGATTATGCAAGTTTAATAAAGACTTGTAAGTTTTTTTCCTTCTGTTTGCCTTTTAGAAAGGTTTTCAGACTTGCATACAAGATTTACTACTGACCATATAGCACTGATTGAATAGAATCTAGAGAAATTACATTTTATTATGGGAACTTATACTTTCACATATTAAAAGATTATGAATTTCACCATTAAATATTCACATGAAGAGATAACGTTGGAAATCTAGAAACTTATGTCCTATATAAGAAAAAAACTCAGGATGAGAGAGAAAGAAAAATACCCCAAAGAACCATCTAGATTCAGCTTTAAAGGCAAATAGCTAAACTGTCTCCATATAGGAGGGAGAAGGGTTCTGTGGAGTACCCTGCTGAGAACACTAGGCTGGCTATATTACTAGATTTCAGAAACCCTGTCCTTTAACTAACAGACTCTTGCGGAACTATTTACAAATGTAGAACTTCCTGATAAAAATAATGACAAAAATTTTAATATAAGGTCTGTGGAGTTTTCAAAACTAAATAGTTTTCTTCTCTGAATTTCTTAGTGCAATATTTATTTTTGGTTTTATCTAAAATTACTAACTACTAACTGCCCTTATTGCACTATGCTCATCTCCCATCCTAGGTTTCAGGTTTCCTGGAGAGTCCCAAAACATTGATAGTGCTGAGTAACACCAGACACCTCTCTCAAAGCCCTTAATGTCTGCTCACTGAGCTGACAGCACAGCAGATATGCCGATGCCCTCCTTTGCTGCCCTTATTGTTCACCACCTGAGAGTGCTAGATGCTCAATAATGACCGTTGAATAAACCAGGTGAATGAGTGAGTAAATTACATTATAGATTAGCATATTAGTCAGCTTTACTGAGGCATTATTTACATATAGCAAAACTTACCAGTGTATACAATTGTGTAACCACAATCAAGGTAAAAAGTATTTCCATTACTCTAGAAGTTCCCTGTGTCCCTTGAAACCTCCTTGTATCCCTAGCCCTTGGTAACTACTGTTCTGTTTTTCTGTCCGTATAGTTTTGCCTTTTCTAGAATTTTAGATAAATGGAATCATACAGTATATAGTCTTCTGTGTCTGTCTTATTTAATTTAGCATAATGCTCTTGAGATTCATTTGTATTCAATGTGTCAGCAGTTCCAGGTATGTTTTTAAAACTGCTTTGAATATTTTTTTATTCCACTTCACCTTTTCCCCCTTTTTGAATTTTTCAATTACAGTTGACATGCAATATTTTATATTAATTTTAGGTATGCAGCATAGTGGATAGACATTTATATAATTTAAGAAGTGATCCCCCTGATTAGTCAAGTACCCACCTGACACTATACATAGTTATTACCATGTTATCATTGGTTATATTCCTTAAACTATAGTTTACATCCCCATGACTGTTTTATAACTACCAATTTATATTTCTTAATCCCTTCACCTTTTCCACCCTGCCCCCAGCTCCGCTCCCATCTATCAACCCAATAAACCTAGTACCCATCTGACACTATACATAATTATTACAATATTATTGACTGTTTTCCTTATGCTATGCCTTACATTCCCTTAACCACTTTGTAACAACCAATTTGTACTTCTTAATTCTTCTCCTTTTTCACCCATCCCCTGAAGACCCTCCCACCTGGCAACCATCAAAATGTTCTCTGTATCTGAGTTTGTTTTTGTTTTGTTTATTTTGTTCTTTAGGTTTTGCATATAAGTGAAATCATATGGCATTTGTCTTTCTCTGACTTACTCTGCTCAACACAATACCCTGTAGGTCTATATATAGATATAAATATAGATGTAGACATATAGATATGTAGATATGATATATATATATGATATATAGATATGATACATCTATATATCACCTCTTTTTTATTCATTCATCCATTGATGGACACCCAGGTTGCCTCCATATCTTGACTATTGTAAATAATGCTGCAATGAGCATATGGATATACATGTCCCTTTCAAGTAGTGTTTTGGGTTTCTTTGGATTAATACCCAGAAGTGGGATTATTGGGTCCTTCTTTGTCTCTTGTTATAACCTTTGTTTTAAAATCTGTTTTGTCTGGTAAGTATTGCTACTCCAGTTTTTTTCCATTTCCATTTTCATGAAATAATCTTTTTCCATTCCTTTACTTTCAGTCTGTGTGTGTTTTTCGATCTGAAATATATGTTTCTTGTAGGCAGCATATGTAAGAGTTTTGTTTTCTTATTCATTCAGCCACCCTATGTCTTATGATTGGTGCATTTAATCCGTTTACATTTAAAGTAATTAACAATAAAATTATTGCCATTTTATTATTCATATTTTTATCTTTGTTTTTCTTCTTAAAGAAGTCCCTCTAACATTCCTTGTAATACTGATGAACTCCTTTAGCTTTTTCTTGTCTGGGAAGCTCTTTATCCTTCAATTCTAAATGATAGCTTAGCTGGGTAGAGTAATCTTGGTTGTAGGTCCTTGCTTTTCATTGCTTTGAACATTTCATGCCAATTCAAACTCTGGCCTGCAAAGTTTCTGTTGAGAGAATTAGCTGATAGTCTTATGAGTGCTCTCTGTAGATAACTAACTGCTTTTCTCTAGCTGCTTTTAAGATTGTTGTTAACCTTTGGCATTTTAATTATGATGTGGATTGGCGTGGGCCTCTTCGGGTTCATCTTGTTTGGGACTCCCTTGCTTCCTGGGCTTGCATATCTATTTCCTTCACCAGGTTAGGGAAGTTTTCTGTCATTATTTCTTCAAATAGGTTTTCAATTCCTTGCTCTCTCTCTTCTCCTTCTGGTATCCCTATGATGTAAATGTTGATATGCTTGATGTTGTCCCAGAGGCCTCTTAAACTACCCACATTTTTTTTTTATTCTTTTTACTTTTTACTGTTCTGTTTTGATGTGTTCTGAACCTTCTAAATTGCTGATTTAGTCCTCTGCTTTATCTAATCTACAGCTGATTCCCTCTAATGTATTCTTCATTTCAGTTATTCTTCATTTCTGTCTGGTTCTTTTTTATGTTTTCTATCTCCATTTTTATGTTTTCTATCTCTTTGTTGAAGTTCTCACTGAGATCACTGAGCATTCTTATAATCAGTGTTTTGAAACCTGTGTCTGATAGATTGCTAGTCTCCATTTTGTTTAGTTCGTTTTCTGAAGCTTTGTTCTGATCTTTCATTTGGAGCATGTTTTTTTGTCTTCCCATTTTGGCTGCCCCCTGTGTTTGTTTCTATGTATTAGGTAGGGATGCTATGTCTCCCAATCTGAATAGAGTAGCCTTATGTAGTAGATGTCCTATGGGGTCAGTGGTGCAGTCTCCCTGATCACCTGAGCCAGGTGCTCCAGGTGTGTCCTTTGTGTGAGTTGTATGTGCCCTCCTGTTGTAGTTGAAACTTGGTGGCTGTTTGCACATCAATGGTAGGGATTGACCCTCGGACTCATTGGTTGTAAGGATTAGCCTTGGCTGCATGGAGGAGCACTTGTGCAGGGGCTGACCCTATGGAGCAGGATTAGCTTTAGCAGGGCTCTGGTGCCTGCCCAGTGTGCCCTTTGAGTGTCATCTTTGGAGGTGAGATAGCTGGGCAATGCTCTGGCTTGGTCTGAAGCTGACCACTGGGCATGTCAGCCCTGGGGACTCCTGGGAGGGGTCCTGCTGCAGGCCAGGTTCAGCCACAGCCTGTGCCCTGCCCAGGACCACCTGGCATGAACCACAAAGCAATCTGTAGATGGCCCCCACCCATGCTGGGCTTTAAGATACCTAGAGAGGCCAAGATATGAACTGAGGCCAGCTTTCGCTAGTGCCAGGCTTGGGGCTGCTCAGCATGAGGTGTAGGACCCCCAAAGCCAAATGCTGCTTGTTTGGGTTTTGTGAATCTTTGGGAGATTTTAGGAACATCTACTGCATGAGCCAAGGTGGGTCATTTGTATGGAAAAGCCACTGGAACCGAATGGGTATGCCCAAAAATTGGGTTTAGTGGGGTCTCAGGAATCATCAGGACGGGTTAAACAGTATTAGCTCGGTTGATGGAGACTCAGTTATGGCTGCTAGGAAGGGGAAAAGCTCAAAAAAGAAACAATGAATTCTACCAGCACTTCTGTCTGGAAGAAAACTGCCCCTCTATCTCTCGCCCTGAAGGCAGACAGCTCAATTCCTCTCTGTATATCCCTGGCACCTTTCGAGCTGCTGGCCCAGGGTTAGAGATCAGAGTGAATGAGTACGTCAGCAAGTAAGTCTGTGTGTGGGCATTTCAAGAGGATCATCTGGGACTCCAGCAGCCCTTCATCTCTGCCACAATCTCTGCTGGTTTTCACAACCAGAAGTTACAGGGACTTCTCTCCCTGGCACTGGAACCCTGGGCTGGGAAGCCTGGTGTTAGGCTGGGACTCCTTCCTCCTCTGGAGGGGAGACCTCCACAGCCAAGATCTGCCTCCCGATTTTTAACAATCATACGGGGTGTGGGACCAGCCCATTCCTCATCTCTGCCCATCTTACCAGTCTCAAGGTGCCTTCTTCTGTATGTCTTCAGTTGTAGGGCTTTGGTTCAGCTGGACCTCAGGCAATTCTCAATGATGGTTCTTCTGTAGTTTAATTGTAACCTTGATGTGGCTGTGAGAGGAGGCAAGCACAGCACTTACGTACTCCATCATATTGACTGGAAATCCAATACATTTTTTTTAATCAATCCAGAAATAAATAACTGGCCCCACTAAGGTTTTGCTTGATATGGTAAGTTAGAACAGTGGTTCCCAAAGCTGCTCTAGGGGCTCATGCTGAGTCCCCAAAATCATTTCAGAAGTGTCCGTAAGGTTACGATTTTCATAATGGTACTATGTTATTTACCTTTTTCTTTCTCATTCTTTCATGGAGCACTATGGAGTTTTCCTGATACTACATGACATGTGGTATTGCAACAAGACTGAATGCGGAAACAGATACAAGAATCTGTCTGTCTTTTATTAAGCTGTCTGCCTTAAAGAAATTTGTAAAAATGTTAATTGCACTCTTCTCCCTAAAAGTTTTTGCATTGGGAAAATATAACCAATTTTTATAACATGTTAATTATGTTAACAATGTGTTGGGTTGTTTATTGTTATTAGATTCATTAATAGATGTTTTAAAAAATTATTTGTTTTTACTTCTCATATGACAAATAGTAATACATTTGTCATATAGTAAAACAGAAGCTCTTTGGAGGGGGGTGCGGGGTCCTCAATTTTTTAGTTGTAGGAAAGCCCATAGTCTAACAAGTTTGAGAATATGTGGACTAGGGACATTTTTGAAAGGGGATCAGTAACAGGATAAGGAAGTCTTGGATCTGGTTAGAGATTAGAAGAAGATCTTGACACCCTGGGATGACAACCTGGCCTGAGGTAGCTGGAGAAGGAGCCTCTGTTAGGTGATGTCAAAGAGACAAGGGCAGACACGGGAAGACATACAGTTGACAGCCACAGTCTTGTTTTCAGCCGTCTGCCCCCCCCAGGACCTGGTTGGGTGGGTTCTGTTGATGTATGCTCTTCTTACAAGGAGCTGATGGGACCCGCCTGTGGCTGGCTTGAGGGAGGGTGATCACCAGGCCTACAAGACCGCCAGTGCCTTCTATGATGGAGTGGCAGCCCTGGTCTGATACAAGGTTGGGCACTTTCTGACGATCTGATGTCTGTGCTGTGTTCTGATCCCAGGGAGAGCATAGGAAATGATTAGTACTGTTACTTTGGCTTTCAGGAAAAGATTTTATCCCTACAGTAGTGTTCTAAGATCAAATTAAAAAAGTGCCTAAAATAATTATTTTAACAAAAGCAGGTGGGAGGCTATTCTTATTACTGGCAATATTCTTGTGGGAAAACATATATGTGAATCTTGGTTAGTAATTTTGATAATGCTATTAATAAACTATAGTAAAATTGCACCTACTGCCTTTGATCTGTTAATTACTTTTTTCTTGCAGGCGAAAGGGCCTGTGGTTCCGACTGAGGAAAATACTTCTCTGTGTTTTGGGGTTGTATATTATCATTCCATTTCTCATCAAACTATGTCCTGGGATACAGGCCAAACTGATTTTCTTGAATTTTGGTAAGTGCCATGTGTCCATTTTTCCTTTAATTTTTAGTAAGAGTTCATTTTCGTGATGGTTTATATATTTATATACCCACCACCCGGATCAAGACATAGAACATTTCTATTACCCAGAAAGTTCCCTTGTGCCCCCTCCCAGTTAAAGGCTGTTTGTAAAGAGTGTGTTGCTCTCCAGGGTTGGCATTTGTTTACACAGATGAGTATTGCATGGTGAGGATCTTCCTTTAGCTGAGAAAGGTAAAAAGGACAACATGGAGAGCCTCTTGAAGCTGTTGTGTAGGACATGCTTTGTCACTTGTGTAGTCTAGAAGGTTAACTTTCCTTGGAAAAGACCACTTTTTAAAGATAATATTAATAATTAGGTTTTTTTCCTTTAAAATATTAGATTTTCCTTTTTTCACTTAAAAAATCCTGGCAGACTTTGGTTTCTGTGGAATTATATGCTGACTATGGTTGTTGTAGTCTCTTTGAGTTATCTTGGACCTCATGTATTACAAAGGTGGTTTTGTTACTCATACTATAAATTTACTTTTTTACAAGTGGGAGGAGAAAGGTGCAGAAGTATGAAGCATGTGAAATAGAAGGTGTATGATTGTTGGGAATAATCCTTTTAAGGAGCATCATTTTACACCTACAAGACGAGGCTAAGAGAGCAGGGACTGTGTGAGCGGGTGTTGGACGTTCGAGGATAGCACATGGCACTCTGCAAATGATGGCCTTCACATTGCGTATGGATAGCATTCGAACCATATGAGGTGGTCTCTGTGCATGCTCTTTGGCTGTGTTGGTTTGCAAAGAGTGGATTTGAACCTTATGTGTTTGGGAGCTAGGGACTTGGGGAGCTGGGGTTGATGCTGTGCTGTGCAGGCAGCAGGGGAGCTGGTAGAGAGGAGAAAGGAGGAAGAGCCTGAGGACCAGGAGCAAGACACACAGGGGGTGTGGAAATGGTCCGTGTGTGGCTGTGGCCTGGTCCATGCAAGGCAAGGGGTGGTGGCAGTAGGGGTGGGTGTGTCACAGGACTCCAGAACTGCTCATCTGTAGTAACACAAGTATTCCAGCTCTGCAGACATCTGGACATACAAGTTTGGGGCTTTAAGTCTATATAGATTTAATGACAAACTTGGAAGTCGCTGGATAAAAGGAAATTTCTGTTCTAATGAGAACAGTAGGAAGAGGAACAGAAATAGTAAGATCATTATTTAATATTTCAAATACCTAAAATAATAACTGTAAAATGCATGTAGTATACTAAGAGGTGTTTGATTTTTCTAACAGAAACATAGCTGAACTTCTAGGAATTTATCATCTCTAAGTGTTTGCCACTTGTGAAAAGCACAAATTTAAAAGTAACTAACAACATTATAAAATCAAGGGGAGGTTTTTATTTTTTCTGACTTTATTGTCCCTTAAGTGTCCACAGTCAATCCAGCACAGAAGAGAGTTTGAGTTTACATATAAACACGAAGCTACAGGGCTGCAGATTTCCTGATGGCAGACCTTAGAACTGACCCTACGTGACTTTTCCTACTTTGCAGGCCTCCAGGTACCTTGGACCAGGTGCCTTCGTGGCAGCGGGTGTGTGTAGCATGCTGCTCTCTGGGGCCTGCTACACGGTGGGTTCCCAGCAAATAATTGGATTAACTTTCTTCAGATCAGTTATTTGGGCTACTTTAGACACAGCCCACAGATTTTGCTCTGTTGGTTTCCTAACGAAATGGCAGGATGTTCTGCAAGAACAGAACTTTGGGTTTTCCTATTCCAGCCCTGGTGACACAGAAAAGGAAGGCAATGGCTTGGGCAGTGGGGCCGCCCTGCACCTCCCAGGGAGACGCCTGTCCCTAACTCTTTCTTCTGTGTGTCTGCTGCAAGGGAGTGGGATCATGTCCAATGATGTTTTTAAAGGAGACTTTCAGTCAGTTGTCTGCCCCCTCCCCCTGCAGAGGAGGTGGGGGTCTCCAGCATCGCCGTGCAGTGACTTGGAAATTTCACCTCATGCTGTGGGGGTGGCACCTCCATTCTTATCTCCTCAAGATGTGAATCATGAACCTGTGGGTTTTCATTTGGACGTTAAAGAAAGCTTAACAATCTTTTGGGCCTTACATGGGAGGTGAGAGAGCACTGGCCAGCAGGAGCGAGCTGTGCTCCCGCTCAGGCAGATCCTGGGACCCTTCTCAAGCCAGCCCGGGTCTCCTGTTTCCTTGAACCCCATTCCTTAGCTTTGTGGCATTTCTGCTCACTTAGTAGTGGCCAGGTGTTCTTGTGGCCACTGTTCTCTGGGGCTGTCCGATCCCTAGGACTAACTAGTGGCCTTCCATGAGCTGGAGGGGGAGGCCCATGGGCAGCATCTGCAGGACTGCACATTCCGTGACTCCTTTTTCACAATTGCTTCTCAAACAGAAGTAAAAGTGAACTGGGAGACAAGCTCTGTGGAATGAGGCTGTCCTGGAGTAGAATCTGGGCCCTCAGTTCCTAGATTTCTGGGGCGGGGAGGCTGTCAGTCAGGATTAGCTGCTAATGTTCATACACACTCTTCATGGGTGGGAGTCCTCTGAGTTCTGGGTGCTGTGTATGTAGCTTGGTCAGCTTCTCGCTGGACACAGAACCGGCCAAGGTCTGAAAGCTGAGTCAGCGAAAGCCAAGTTCCTCAGCCCAAACACTCACTTTTTGTTTGGCATCAGGGCTGGGGGCTGGCAATTCCAGACTTAGGTGGAGAATTGATTGAGTCTGGCTGTGGGATTGACTTTGGGCACCACATTTGGATATTCAGAGTTTCACTGAGGAAGTCATTTTACCTCACAGTTGTCAGATGAGGAACTGGCATATCCAGATGCAGCCTTCAGCTTTCACAGCGTGGAACAAAGTCACAGAGTGGAGTCTGCAAGTGTAGGAGCCTGCATCTGAAGCAGCACAAGAAACAGGAGCCCTTCCCAGGCCTTCTCTCCGGTCAGGAGCCTTTCTGAGTCCCATTGCCAGAGTAAACTCCATATCGTAGCTTCACGTTCCTGGGGCGTCTTAACAAATACCACAAACTGGTGGGCTTGAAAACAGCAGAAATTGACTCTCTCCCAGTTCTGGAGGCTGGAAGTCTGAAAACAAGGTGTTAACAGTGCTGTGCTCCCTGAGGCTCTGGGTACAATCCTTCCTTGCCTCTTCCCAGCTTCTAGTGGCGTCTGGTAATCCATGGTGTCCCTTGGCTTGTAGCTGCACCACTCCAATCTTTGCGTCTGTCGTCATATGGCTGCCATCTCTTCATGTCTTTACATTGTCTTTTTGTGTCCTTATATGTCTCTCTGTCCATATTTTCCCTTTTGACAAGGACACCAGTTATGTTGGATGGGGTCTACCTAACGACCTCACATGAGCTTGATTACCTCTGTAAAGACCCTATTTCCAAATAAGGTCACATTCTGAGGACTTCAGTGTATCCTTTGGTGGCGAGGGCACAACTCGACCTATAACAAGTCATTTGGGACCAGTGAGGATTAGAGCCACTTTACCTTTTCACTTCCTGTCCGGATTAGTCAAGAATGTGGGCCATGGAGTCACGCTCCCTGGGTGCAAGTCCCCGTTCTATCACGTGAGCTGGTGACTTCACAGGAGCTATGAAACGGCAGTAGCAGCCTGTCTCAGGGAAGGTGTGCAGATTACAGGAGGCGTTGTGGGGAGAGCCAGAACAACATGGTGCCAACACAGTGAAAGCACCAGCAAATATGATTCCACCTCCTTTGATTGTCATGTTTTCTTTTGTGAGAAAATGATAAGGTTTCAAAAATTTAGCCTGCTTCTTGGAGAAGGAAGAGATTAAAAAGCTGGAGGTACGAACAGCAGCCCTGGTGGGAAGATTTGTCTCCCCATATGGTCTGAAACATTTGCTCAGGGAATTTCTTAGGGAAAGAGTGTGTGTGTGTCCCCATGTCCTCAGGAGTTGAATACTTTATTTCTTCAGCAAATGTGTTCTGAGCCACGGTGACATTTCAGGAAATGAGAGCTAGGTGTGCAGGTATGTGGGGCGAATGCTTTCAGACAGAGGAAACGGCAAGTGCAAAAGCCCTGCAGCAGGAAGTTGAGTGCAGCTTAGGAAGGGGACAAGGTGGGAGATGAGCACCCCTGACCTTTTATACCACATGTATATGTGAGGTTATTTAATGGAATTACTTCACCAAAGAAAACTGTAAAGATGTATGCAGCTTCCTTATAAAAGGTGGGATCAGCTAGAAGTCAGGACCATACCGCTCTTTGTCACTAGGTGCCATTTTATAAAGTGAGTAAATCCCACCTCAAGGTTTTGGGTTGTTTTTTTTTTGTTTTTGTTTTTTTTAAGTTTTTCCGTTTTCAACTGAATGTATCTTAAAATATGTTCACCTCAAGCAATAAAAGTAAAATGATATCTAAGGGGAAAATTCAGCATCACCTGACACACACACACACACACACACACACACACACACTTTGTGAACAGTCTGGCATGTGTCTTTCTGTATTTCTTTCAAGCCACACACGGGTGGTGTTGTTTGCGTCTTTTTACAATAACAATATGGGCTTATGCAGCACACACTGTGATCTTCTTGCTTCTTCCCTGCTCTTCTCACCTACCTGTAATCCTCTGCTCAGTCTCTGTCTAATGGCCCCAGGATGTTCCCTAGGGAGGGTGCACCACAGAATTTTGCCCTCATGCAGGTCACTTGTTACACTTAGGGCTCCTGCTGTATTGTGCCACTTGACCATACTCAACTCTGGATGAGTTCTGTTGGTTCATCCACCCATTTGTAACCACACCTCATCTTCTGCCATCCTTTCTGCATTGAGTGACAGCACTAGAATCTTCAGAATCCCATTTAACTGGCTCACACCCACATTCAGTGGATTGTCGAGTCCTGTGGCTCAGCTCCAGAACATACCATCCATCCGTCACCTTTCCCACCATCCCTCGCTCCAACACCTGGCTCCAGCCTTCAGTCGCAGCTTCCCTGAGCTGCTTCCAGAAGCCTCACTGGCATCCTTGTCTCCAGCCTCTCATGGTCAGGCCGACCGCCAGGACTTTGAGGGATTTTTTTCTTTCCTCATTTGTATCTTCTCACACCTTGAACAACCTTCAGTGGGTCCGTGTCTACTTACATCTCGCTCTTGCTGGAGGTTGTGTAAATGCTCTCACAGTGTCCCAGAGCAGGCTTGCCTACAGCCCCACCTGAGGCTAGAGGGCCCAGTACACCTGGCAGTATTGTGTTGGAAAAGACTTGGCACTTTTTGAGAGCTTCACCTCTGCTGTATGCATGTGTGCGTCCATCCACCCCCATTAATCCTGCTTTCCATCTCTTTGTCCCCCACAGTGAGGGTTCCCTATTTCATTGACTTGAAAAAACCACAGGATCAAGGTTTGAATCACACCTGTAATTACTACCTCCAGCCAGAGGAAGACGTGACCATTGGAGTCTGGTGAGTGTCTAGCCAAGTGGTTACGGGGCCAAGGTGCCTGCTCTGTGGAGTCTCCAGCAGGCAGGAGGGGCCCTGCGCAGTGTGGCAAGTGTTATCTTTGAGAGCAGTGTCTGAAACTGCTGCCTGTGCATTTTTATCTTCATCCACTTTATTTCCAAAGCAAAGAGCTCTGCTGAATTCGATCCTAATGCAGCACAATGAGATGGCACCAAACTATTCTGAGGTTTTCAAACAGTTTTGTGAACCAGATTGCTTTTGGTAAAGAGCCTTATTTCCAGGGGGAAAGAAAAAGCTAGAAACAAAGAGTATATAAGCACAGAATTGTGAGCAGAGGTTTGAGCTATACCATTCATTTTCAGAAAAAGGAATGTCTAGATATTGAAAACGGCCTGATTTCTTTTCACATACAGCACTTTTGGCAGTTGACAGTGGTGGTGTTTGTTATCTTTTCAGTATTTACTTTCTGTAACCATAAATTTGAATTGGAGTTAAACTCTGTGGTTTCTTTGTCCTTAGAATATGTTTTAATGGTTTTTTTCCTATGGACAACTAAGTGTTTTTGAACAACTAAATCGAAATTGACCAACCTTGTTGTGGTGTTTTCATTTTTCTCTCAGAATCCCTGCCCCTTAATCTAGCTGGGATTCTTTTTCAGTAGCCATAATGTCTCTCTCTGCTGCGTATGTGAGAAGCTTCTAAATGAAATGCTATGAATAGCATCCCAGTGTGGATTGCAAGGTAGTTCAGGCATTTCTATAATAATAATCGTCCTGGGTAAAGAACAAAATGAGAAGGGAGATTTTTGTTTTTAGGAGTTGATGCTGGGATTCTAGAGTCTTTTGTTTCCAGTTTGATTTAATCTAGCAGTTATTGACCAATGTGTGCATGTGGGATTCTTTGCTTTTCCATCTTTATTCAGAAGTTTGACGTGTTTTGCTCAGAGCTGTTTGCTGGGAATTGGTTGACCCTCCTGCTGGTTAATAGGGTCTGTGCTTTGAAGACCTGGGAGTTTAGTCAGTATTTCTTCCTCGTATTGCAGAGGGGAAGTGTCAGTGGTGCTGACACTTAGGCTGAAAACTTTCACAGGAGTTACCGAAGAAAGTTGTATTTAGTGACAACAATGGTGAGTCTCAAAGTAGTGACAGCCATGCTATGTGCTGGTGGGTGCCCAGTGCCTGCCCACGTCTATGTCCTGTGCTGTTGTGAGGATGGTGTGGGCCCTTGGTTCACCAGCTGTCCCCACCCAGCACCTTGACAGATCCTCCTACCAGCAAAGGCTTGGAGGAAAGCTGAGGCTATGCTTGGCAGGCAGCTCATTCTTAGCTGCCTGTGTGGGCATGGTTGTCCACCTGGAAGGGGGCAGGAGAGCCCCAGGGATAGCTTCCCTCCCTTCTGGCTGGGAGCTTCCTGGGCCTTTTTCAAGAGCTCCAAGTTTGGGGTAGCCTGGCTACTGGAAGCACATCAGCCCCTAGCACCTTTAAAATATACCTTTCAGTCCCATAGGTTTATAGTTGTAGGAGAAGAAACATTGCAGTGGTCAAAACCACCCAAAATGTAATCCTCTGGAACGAGTCAAAGATATACATTAGAAATAAGGTGCTGAAACTTAAGAGCTAGAAAATAAAAAATTGGCCATTTACTACAGTATTTTAAAGGATTCTTTAAAATACTATTGTAAATGAATAAATTTAAATAAATTTTACAGAAAAACTGTATTAATTCAGACCCTCCCCAGTGGTTAACAGTATTTGATGTGGCCTGAGTTAAGATTAAGCAGAGCATCTCTTTGAAGGAGGATTTGACCAGGTAGACTGCATCTCCAAGTGCCTGTCCAGGTGCAAAATGAGCTGGGTGACTGTAAGCACAGCCATGCAGTGGGTGACCTGCAACACCTCTTCCTGCTCACCTGGGTCTGCTTCTAGAGCTTGCAAGCAGGCTCTGGAATGTGCCGTACATTAGAAGTGGTGCTTTAAGGATGGCCAGGCTTCTAGTGCGGCTCACAAAGATCATCGTTGCTGAATTAGCACATGTGACAGCATGATACTATCTTAAGCACACTGAGTTAAATTGTGTACAGTTTAAAAATACGGATACGTATGAGGGAAAATCTGTTACTTAGCTAGTATTTATTAAGTGTCCATTCTGTGCTAGTCCCAGGTGAAGGCCTGGTGATTGATCCAGGTGGGATCTTCCCTCACAGAGCTTCTGGTTCATATGAGAGAAACAGCCCCTGTGCATGCCCCTTCTGATAACTACTACCAGGGTGAATCTCTGTGGCCCAGTGGAAGTCCATTAGCAAGAAAGGAAATCTCCTACTTAAGCTGTCAGAAGCCATCCTGACAGCTTGGAGTCCCATAGTTATTTATACTCTGGTGACAGGGACACTTTGTTTCTCCAGCCCACCTGTCCTCCTGCTCTGTGCTCAGTTGTGACTTGAGCTCCACAGCCGTGCCTTTGACCGTCATCATCATCTGCTGTGCCGTTCCCTCTGCTTCTGTTTCCAGGCACACGGTCCCTGCTGTCTGGTGGAAGACTGCCCAAGGGAAGGACCAGATATGGTACGAGGATGCCTTGGCCTCCAGTTTCCCTATCATTCTGTACCTGCACGGTAATGCAGGCACCAGGTGAGAAAGAAGAGCCCACGGCCGTCTCCTGCACGCAGTGCTGGCTCCTTTGTGGGCAGAAGTGTCCAGGCCCCGGCGGGCTTACTGACTCACTGCAGTAAGGGAGCAGGCACGTGGGGGAGTAGAGGAAAAGAGGGTTTCGGTGAAACGTACGTGAAGCAGTGTTCCCAGAGGCTCAGAGCAAGGCAATGCTGTGTGCAAAGTGGACCCAGGCCTTGTTTCCTTGGGAACCACCATGGTAAGCAAATGTGGGAAGCTCTGTCCAGAAACCCCTTATCTGAAGCTCGCACTTGGTGGAACGGAGGAGGCTGCATCTCTGTCAGAGTGATCCAGACCCTCTGCCACAGAGGGGTGTCTCCCTCTTCCTTACCAAATTTAAAGGGCAAAGTGTCTGAGGGCCCATGATTTAGGGAACAGGGTTTCTCGGTGGGTAAGGAACTGGTGGGCCCTCAGAGGCGGGGTCCTGGTGACACTTATGGGCCACAACATGCCCTGAGGAAAGTTGTCTCTCGTTCGATAGCAACAAGATCTGAGGATTGCAGGCATTTTGGCACTTTCTCCCTGGCAGGTGTGCCCTGCTGGAGGAGGAGGAACACTTCCTGGAAAGGGCAGCAAGTGCTGAGAAGAGGCAGGGAGGAAGGAAGGCCAAAGGCAGAGGGAGGCCAACAAAGAGACCCCGCCTGAGCGTGCGTAGACGGGCTCATCCTTTGAGGTGGCCCCACCATGCTGTCAGGTCAGGGTGACTTGCTTGAGTTCTCCCCTTCCAGCTATAACCCAGCAGTGCCAGTGCATCCTGCTGGGCCAGTGATGAAGCACAACTGTCTCTGGCAGGTAAAGCCCTTGGCCAGATTTATTTCAGGTGCTTTTCAGGAGTGGCTTTGATGGCATGTCCTTCAGACTAGCTGTGATTGGAGCTACCATCCTTGGTTTAAAGACGGCTCCTTCCACCCCATGTGGTCTACCTTGCTTAGAAGTCTCTGTGAGATAGCTGGTGGGAGTGAAAGAAAAGGTGGATTTTCTGAAGAAAACATTGCCTGAAACTCCCAGGAGGGGCACTGTTGCTACGGCTGCCTTAGGTCGTGTGAGAGCCAGCAAGGAACTGGCAGGAGGCAGGGCACCTTGGCCATGGTGATGGGATGGGGGTGGTCATTTTATTGGCAGAACCAGCAAGGAGAACAAAGCTCAGGCCTTTCTGGAGGGGAAAGCAGACCCCAGTGGGTGTTTGGGCAGAAGGACTGCACAGAGGACATGCAGAAAGTCCAGGAAGTGTGGCCTACGAGAATGGTTTCTGAGCCAAGTGAATACAGTGCCTAGCTACTGAATCATGCATACACTTGGCTGTTTGATTTCTTCTCTGAAACAAGCTACAAAGGGTTTCTCTTCTGCTTTTCAAAGAGCAAGTGGCTACAAATAGCTCTTGTAGCATCTTTCTATAATGAGAGAATTTTGTAGTTTACTTGAGTAAGGTTTAATTAAGCAATGCCAATCACATGGTAAAAAAAAAAAAAAGACAAAATCTGCCTGTAACTTCAGGTTCAAAGGAGTATTGTTACTTTGAAAGGTTTGCTGCTCCCTCCCACTGCCCGGAAGACTGCCTGTGTTGCAGATCTCGCCCACCCCTGTTCGTTGATCCGACTCATGAGGCTCCCTGAGATCCAGACCGCCCTCCCCAACCCCTTTCACCAGGCTGCTGCTGCCCTTGTGTTAGGCTCTAAATCCTTTTTTGCTCAAGGTAGGGAATTTGGAAAATTTAAGAGCCACTGTGAACTTTTCCAAAGATAACTGAAAACATTGTGCAGTATTTCCTTTTGGTTTTGAAACTCATTTCTTTGTGTTTTTGTTTCTGCATTATATTGGTTTCCTCCTTCATCTCATCCTTGTCTCTCCCAAGGACGCTCCCTCCCTCACCCCCACACACATACCGGAAATGGCCAAAATGCTCAAAATGCTCATTATAAAAAAGAAAAACATCTGAGAAGTCTGGAGAGGGTGAGCTCACCTGCGATACACTTTCCTGTCAAGGTGGCCCCATCCCTACTTTGGTATCTGTTCACAGTAACAGCAAACCAACGACTAGACAGAAAATGAGAAGGAATTGATAGTCCTCGGACAAAGAAGAACAGATATGTGAAACAGTTCAGATGTGTGAAAGCCTGTTGAGCCTCAGTAATGAGAAGTACCCAGTAAAACACGAGTCTGTTGGTGCGGGGCTGGGAGACGGCCATTCTCACACGGCCTTGGTGAAGGGCAGGCGCCTCTGAAGGACTTGGCGATGATTGTCAGGATTACAGGTGCTCACCTTCGACTTGCAGTTCTACATGTAGGGACATGTCCCACACATGGGACACATGTATGTGAAAGGACATCACAGGCTGGCCACGTCAGCAAAGCTTAAGTCAGCAGCAGATGGGAAAGAGCCAAATGACCACGAGATGAGCAAAGTGACCATCACTAAAAAGAGTGTACTGAAAGTGGGCAGAAGGTGCGTGTAGTAGGTCCCTGTGGGTGTATGACTGCAGGAAAAGAAAGGCCTTTGCTTCTGTCTACAGGTGGTCCCTGGAAACTAGGAGGCTGGAGAAGGGGGCTGGAGGCTGGGGCAGGAGTGGGAGGGGCTTGCTGTGTGTCCTCTGATGTCTTCTGGATTTCGTACTGTATGTGTATGCATTACCTAGTCAAAAACAAAAGTAAGGTAATAATTACCAAATATCCCCAAAGTGCTAAGACTGTCCCTTGCTTAGCACAGTACTGCCAGAGGCAAGTTCGGAGCCACTGAGGGTGGCCCAAGGAGGAGATCACTTGTCCACCATCAACCCCCCTGTATGGATTTGGTGACTGAGTCACTAAGGGCCCAGATGCGCCATTATTGACCCCTGAGCCTGCCTCTTTGAGAAGATGCACTAACACCCATTCTTGTTTCCTTCTCTCTGACATTCTAGAGGAGGTGACCACCGAGTGGAGCTTTACAAGGTGGGTGAGGATGGCACACAGTGTTTGATGTAGAGAGCAATATCCACATGGTCTGTGATAGGCCGAGCAGTGTCTACACCACGTATGACAGAGGGAGCAGTGTCCACATGGTCTGTGATGGAAGGAGCGTTGCCCGAGTATTGTTTCCTTGTGTTCCAAGTAGTGTGCTCTCTCCAGGTGGCAGTACTGTGCTTTTTCCAGGTGGCATGAACAGAAGGGAATCTCCTAATAAAATTTTTTTTTTCCCAAAGAATCCTGATCTTTTTTTTTTTTTTTTTAAAGATTTTATTGGGGAAGGGGAACAGGACTTCATTGGGGAACAGTGTGTACTTCCAGGACTTTTTTTCCAAGTCAAGTTGTTGTCCTTTCAGTCTTAGTTGTGGAGGGCGCAGCTCAGCTCCAGGTCCAGTTGCCAGGTGTTAGTTGCAGGGGGCGCAGCCCACCATCCCTTGCGGGAGTCGAACTGGCAACCTTGTGGTTGAGAGAGCAAGCGCGCTCCAACCAACTGAGACATCCGGGAGGCAGCTCAGCTCAAGGTGCCGTGTTCGATCTTAGTTGCAGGGGGCATTGCCCACCATCCCTTACGGGACTCGAGGACTTGAACCGGCAACCTTGTGGTTGAGAGCCCACTGGCCCATGTGGGAATCGAACCGGCAGCCTTCAGAGTTAGGAGCACGGAGCTCCAACTGCCTGAGCCACCGGGCCGGCCCTCTCCTAATAGTTTTGATCCTTAATCATGGTGGTCTTTCAGACACTGCCTCTGTGGATGACTCCACCATGGAGTACTTCCTACAATGTTGCCTCCAGGGATAGTTTCCAAAATCAAGATGAGTGAACCTGTGGATCTTATGCCAGATATTGGCTGATAACTTAAAAGGTGTTTGAAATTGTTTGTAAACGTGTTACTCATATGAAAGGAATGGAGAGGACAGAGGGGTCAGGGAGCTAGACTTTACTCCCAAGTTGCAGGCTAGGGAATTGGGCCAGCGCAGAAGTTTCTTACCTCCATAGGTCGGATTTAAATCAGATTCCAGGCCCGAGTGGAAGCCCAGCAGGTCTCCCCAGGTAAAGGGGGCTGCAGGCAGGTGTTCAGACTTTCCCTTCTGTTTGGATGTCATCTTCATCAGGTGTTTGGGTCTAGGAGCCTGAAGTGTGCAGTTGCTGCCAGTGTCCGGGGCCACCATGCATGTCTCCCTCATCCTCCTCTCAGACAAGCATCTGCCTGTGCTACAGGGTACAAAGGGACATAAACAGATGTGTGGGAATATCTGTACCATGTGGGCACTGCTCTGTCCGTCATACACCTGGTGGACTGCTCCAGGCTGTGGAGCATTTCCTTGCATAGATTAGATCAAGGCAGGGAAGAGAATGCTTGGAAAGCTGTAGGTTCCCTTTTGAGGTTTCTGTTCATAGACTGGTTCACACTGGGAACAGGTGTTGCTCTGGAGGGTGCAGGTTCTGCAGGAAGCTGGGAGCTGGAAGGTAGTGCTGCAAGCTACCCTGGGGTGGCCTAAGGAGAAAGGTGCCAGGCAGTGACTTTGGGTGACATGGTGGCTGGCAACTTCCACATGGCTCTGGGCAAACCCCAGCCAGGGCTGGAGGGGGTGGAGGAGGGAGGCGAGAAGTAGGGATGTAATGAAAGTGATCACCTAGTCTAGAGGGATTTCTTTTTTAATAACACAAAAAATTCAGTGAAAGTTTAAAATCTGAGATAGGTTGCAGTAAGGGTCCCCAGATGCGAGCTCTGTACTCTGGAGTCCCTCCTGGGTCACTGGGTGATCAAAGCTCCCGCTGTCTGCCCCAGGGTGGGGAACACCTGTGAGCCCCTGAATGCAGAGATGAAGCTCTGAGCCCAGAGGGAGGCATCCTGCCCACATTGCTCAGGTGGAGGGTAATACTGTATCCGGTAGCAGTTGGCATTGGGTTTTATAAGGTCCTGTTAGGAATGGGGCAACATGACAAGTGTTTACTAAGTGCCCCCTATGTGCAGGGTGTAAAGACAGAAACCAGGAGGGTTTAGTAAGGAGCAAGATGCCCTCTGTCCAAGATGTGTGGATTTGTTACCCAGATGTTTGTTTTTCACTTTGCAGGTGCTGAGTTCCCTTGGTTACCATGTGGTTACCTTTGACTACAGAGGTAATGGTTCTTTTGAAAGTGCATCTCTGGGCCCTCCAACTTCCTCCAGTTAATGTGGAATGTGCAGGCATCGTTCACAGAGGCTCAGACATAGCTAGCAGGTGCCTGACTGTGGCAGCTTCGAGTGTGTTAAGGTAGTGGAGGGCGGCAAGGTCTTCTGTGAGTGCCCTGCATGCAGACGCCAGGGGTGTCCGTCTTGTGGGGAGGCGTCAGTGCCTGGAAGCCAGCATGGGGAAGATTCCTTTTTCTTTATTGGACTGAGACCTTCCCTGCAGCTGGACACCACACACAGTTTATGCTCAAGAGAGCTTGTCTTGTTAAAGTTAGGAAAACAGGAAAACGAACTGCTAAGAGAGAAGATTCTTTTTCCTGCCCCCTCAGTATTTCTTCTTTTTTGAATAAATCAGAGGGCTTGCCCCTGAAGAAATCAGGAAACCACAGTTTGATATAAGCTAAGAACATTCTACCTCAAGGAGCCAGGAAAATATATTAACAGTGAGTAGCTGTATGAGAAGTATATTCACTTCATGGTCCTTAGTTGGAGAGAGCAAAGGGTTGAAGGCTGCTTGGCCAACTTACCTTGACCTTCTTGAAGGGCAGTGGTGTCCATATCCTCAGACCAAGGATATGGGTGTTGTTAGTTTCCTCTTGCTACTGTAACAAATAACCTCAAACTTAATGTCTCAAAATAACACAAATTTATTATCTTGTGGTTCTGGAGGTCAGCAGTCCAAAATCTTTAGCCACTGGGCTAAAATCAAGGTGTTAGCAAGGCTGGTTTCTGCAGGAGGTTCTATGGGAGAATCTGGTTCCTTGCCTTTTCTAGCTTCTTAAGGCTGCCCTTGTTCCTTGGCTCTTGGCCCATTGTGTCTACATCACTGTGACCCTGACTTTTGTCTTTCTCTTTCACTTATAAAGATCCTTGTGATTTCTTTGTGCCCAAACTGATAAGCCAGGGTACTGTCCTCTCCCATCCGAAGGTGAGCTGATTGGCAGCTTCACTTCTTCTGCAACCTAATCCCCCTCCACATAACTTAAAATATTCACAGGTTCCAGAGTAAGGATGTGGACATCTTTGGAGCCATTATTCTGCTTACCACAGGAATGGTTATATCATGGAAGACTGTTCCATCAGGATGAAAGTTCTGGATTGGGAAAAACTCTGAAATGAGGATCTGGAAAGTAGTTCACCCATTCATCCTTTTCTCCATGCTGAAAAGAGTTTTCAATTCCTGCTGCATGCTAGAGCCCTCAGGATAACGAGAGAGGGCAGGCAGCCTTGTTCCTCATTCGCCTCCCTGTGCTTCTACCCAGAAATGAAATCCAGTATAGCACTTCCTCTTTTCAGGTCTTATTGAGCCTCTGCATCCCTAAGGCCTATAAGAGACAAACTTTCTGCCTCTAAGTGTCTCTCTCAGTCCCTGTCTCTGTCTCTCTGTGTCTTCGTCCCTTTCTGTCCCTGTGTCCCTGCCTCCCACTCTTGCCCTGAGCCTCTCCGTCTGGCCTTGTCTCCCACACGACTTCTTCCATAATCTGGCATCTGGGACACCCAGAGGACGTAGCTTGTTGTGCCCCCTAACTCTGTGGGTTTTTGTTTATGCAGCAGAACCTGCTCTTTCTGAGCCTTGTGATGCTCTCAGATCACTTGATTATGACTCATTACTAAGCTGCTAGAAATGACTAGACACATGGCCTTTCCTGGAGACTGGGTGGAAGGGCCCTTGGAGAGGATAGTGTGGGGGCAGAGATGTTTGGCTTTCCTCTGTTATGCAAACAAGATGCTCAGAGCCCCTTCCCTTTCTAGGTCAGAGTTGCCTGGAGCCTGGAATTCCACCCACCCACCCTATTTTCCAGAGCCTTGCCTCCTGACTCCCATACCTGTCTGTAGCTGGGCCACACCTGGGCCATGGAGTCTGGACTAGGCTCAGGGGCCCCTGGGCAGGCCAGGCTCTTATTGGCCCTTCGTCCTAGGCCAGCCACCAGCAAGCCCCCAGTTTTGGAGAGGTTGATGTCCTGGCAAGATTCCTCCCTTCGACACTGCTGCTCATCAGTATTTGGGAAGAAGGCTTGTGATGGCCTTTGGGTTCAGGGGATGTAATTGGGTGAGGAGGTGGGGGAAGTAGGAGCAGGCTTCTCAGGATACCCTGTGCCTGGAGCTGTGGATGGTGCTGGCAGACTTGTATTGCCCCAGAGGGCCTGGCCTGATCTGTTGAGGAATGGGGGGTGGGGGTTGGGCCTGCCACTCAAGAGGTTCCATGAACTGGGCTTGATTTCCCCCTCTTCTGCTTTTCTCCCCCAGGTTGGGGTGACTCAGTAGGCACACCATCGGAACAGGGCATGACCTATGACGCACTCCATGTTTTTGACTGGATCAAAGCAAGAAGTGGGGACAACCCTGTGTATATTTGGGGCCACTCCCTAGGCACTGGGTAAGAGTTCCCAGCATGACGTGGCCTTTGGGGGAGCCAGGTCTTCATGGGTGACTTTCTAGCATGGGCTCTCTGAGGGTGCCCTGGTGGCTTGTGGATCCTGTGGCACCATTAATTCCAACAAGCCTTGTCTCCGGTCCCCCATGTGGGTGCAGGGGATGAAGCATCACAAGAGACCACAAAGGGTTTGAGCTACTTTTAACTTCCCAACCCAAGAAATAACTGGAGACATACATGGGCAGTTGTGGGGGTGATGACCCCCTCCACAAGGAGGATGGGCAGATTTCTCTCAGTCCAGGGTTGTGCCCTTGAGGACACATCTTCAGAGCAGACTGGATAGGGTTCAAGTTCCAGATGCACCCGGGCTTCACATCCCCTGGTTTTGGACTGCGTGTGCTGGCCAGAAAGCTCCAGTGCCAGAGCTCTGATCACTGCAAACCAGGGACATTTGTAACAACTGGGCCACATGGCCCATACTTGGCTTACCAGAGAACTTGGGGGAGGCAACAGTACCAAGACAGGAAGCACTTGAATGTTCCATTTGGGGTCTCCTGATCGTTACTGCTGATGTGAGGTCCAGAGTGTTTCTAAAAAGAGCCGCTGATGTCAGTGCCCAGAGCCCCAAGACCTTCAGCAGCCTTGCCTTTTCCTCCTGCCTTTCCTTCAAGTGCAGTGGCTGCAGCCCCTTTTTCAAGCTGCTGCTCAACTTGGATAGCATGCTGCAGTTGGGCCAGGGACTGCAGACTGGGCATTGTCTGGGACAGGGCCTCCTGGCCCACCCTTGTGGGGAGAGTGGCCCATGTGCCTTCGCAGAGGTACCCTGGGTAGAGGCAAGCAGGCCACCCTGGCACGGCTGTCTGCACAGGACCCCCTAGTGTGGTTCTGGGACGGCAAGAGGCCCCTGGACCTGGCAGACTCCAAATGCTGCCACCTCTAAGAATTGTGCAGGTAGACTGCAGCCACCTCTCAGTTGATAGGGCAGCGCTGGTCCCCGTTGTCCCTCTGTCTGTCTCAGCAGCCCCCACTCCAACTGAGGGGCGGTGCTGTGCGACCTGAAGGAGGCTCTTCCTGGTGAGGTTGCAGAACATGCCTCAGGTACTTGAAGGGTGACTGCCATTGCCACCCTTATTGAAGGAGCTGGCTGCTGGCTGGAGCAGCCGGGCCCACCCATGGTCCTGGAGCATCTTTGTCCCCCTACCACCCTCTCCACAACCCTACCAATTGCTTCACAGATCCTATGGCTTTTCCGGTTACTTTCTAGTATTAGAACAGTCTCATCTAAAACTGTTTTTGTCAAAATTCAACTGAACTGTTTTTTTCTCTTTTCAGAGTGGCAACAAATCTGGTACGGCGCCTCTGTGAGCGAGGTAGGGGCTTGTGTGGATGTGAGCTCTGGTGTGTGGGCACGGCTTCCTCCTGGTCCTGGCATTCCCTCAGGGCAAGCAGAGTGTTTGGACACTGGCTGCATTCCAGGCCCTGCTGTGGATTCTTGTGAAGTGGGTGCTGGGTGGGCAAGTAGCACATTGACTGTGTTCAGTGTCCTCACAGAGCCCCTTGAGTTGGGCATTGAGACCAGGACCTGGGCAGACAGACCCTCAGTTGACCTAAGCATGTATTCCCCATGGATTCTTGAGCAGCTGGTACAGCCTCACCAGAGACTGGGCTCCAAATAAGCAGCTTCAGCAAAGGTGGTTCTCAGGAGCGACCCGAGGCCAGCTGACAGTCCCGTGTGGGCTCTTCCCATATGCCAGTCATGTGGGAAGGCCTGACAGGGTGCCAGCCAGACTGGCACCCTGGATTTTACTATCTTGTCTGGGGGGCTGCCCCTCCCGTGAACCCACCATGGGACCATGGAGTATGTGTTTTGTCTGGGCTTTTTGCCCATCTCACAGTTCCCTGTTTGTTTTACTTGTCTAGAGACACCTCCAGATGCCCTTATATTGGAATCTCCATTCACTAATATCCGAGAAGAAGCTAAGAGCCATCCATTCTCAGTGGCAAGTACAGATCTTATTGAAAGTTGACTTATTTTCATTACTAAAATAATTACTATAAAAATAACTACAGTAAATAAGTATAAAATAAAACAATAATCACAAAAATTATTATTTAAATATTCCAATGAATGCATATTTTATTAAAAGTTAATCCTTGTTCTGGGCACTGGCCTGACTCCAGAGCTACCCAGGAAGTTTATAACTTTGCCACCATGTAGGATGGGTTCATAGCTGGGTTGTCGAGGGTGGTAGGACCAACAAGAGGCCTTGCCCCTGTGGCATGGTTTGTCCTCTGGGCATCATTGCCCTGTGGGAGTCAGCCCAGGCTGGGGTCTGCTGTCCCAAGCTACTTCACCAGGAATGATCTAGTGGGTGCCCCCACTCTCAATCCCCACAGACAGTGCTCGGCAGCCAGGCTCTCATGGTTGTATCTAGGGGTGACACCCTGGGTAAACCCAGGTGGGGGCTCCAGAGTGAGTCAAGCCCTCTCTGACTGTATCAGAACCTATTTATAAGCCTGGCCCAGAGGGGCTCCCTCAGTGTCTGGTTACTTTCTCCTGCTTCCTGGGTGGCCATGTTTTCTGGGGGAGCTGTGTCAGCCCACTGCCTGATTTCACGCTGCTCTGTTGCAAACCAAGAGAGTTCTGTTCTTTAGTCTTAACTTCTTTGGTGTCACTTTTCTTCCAAGTCCCATGGATCCTCATTTTTCCTGGGGGGTGGAGGCCCTAATGTTTGTGGGAAGTCTAGTCTCCAAGCTGATCCTCCTGGTTGCTGCTCTAAGGGTGGGAGCCCCATTTGCAGGCAGCCCTTGCTGCAACCAGTCCGGGGGCCTCTTGAGCAGAGAATCTGTGGTCGGAGCACAAGGGTGCCGGGCGCCCCAGCACAGCTCTGGTGGGGCTGCAATTCAGCTTGCTCAAAAGCAAGTGTCTCCTGGGCACTCAGTACCTTCTGATTGAACCCTTGACCTTGGTTCTCTGCATTGAGTATTTTAATTGATGCTTCTGCACCTTGTTTCCATGTCACCTTCAGATATATCGATACTTCCCTGGGTTTGACTGGTTCTTCCTCGATCCCATTACAAGCAGTGGAATTAAATTTGCAAATGATGAAAAGTGAGTACTGCGGCAGAGTACCTAATTTTTCAATTTAGAAAAACACTGAGAATGCTCAGGATAAGCCTGTTCAGTCATATTTACCAAATAGGATGGAATTCTGAAGGTTATAGGGTTCTTCTCTAACCAATAGATCTTTATAGAGGGAAAGTAGGTATAGCACTGCAGGGAAGAGAAAAAGGAGTGTGGAAAGACGATAGAATTAAAGGTGTATGAAAACAAACTATTTTGTCCATATAGGTTTTGTTTGAAAATAGTTTGGCAAAACCAGAACTCCTAAATAGGTATTAAAGCTGTAATAGTAACTGTTATTCAAACATTGACTTTTTCTCAGCCATTTGATTGATGTTTGGTTATGAAAAGATGTTACAAAGTTTATTATTTAACATATTTCTATTAGGAAAACCAAAAGTGAATATTCTAGTTAAGGACTCTTTCTTTGAACAACGTTCCTATTCTGCTAACATTGTCTCTGTGATACCTTTATTTCCTGGGTTTTCTTCAAAAAAAAAAAGGAAAGGAAAAAATTTTTATCTAAATATTCAGCTAACATTTAAAAATCTATACTTAGAAACAGAATGTAAAAAAATGGAGTATTTTCCCCCTTAGGTAAGGCTTTTTAGTTCTAAAAATGAAAATGGAACAAACTGAAATTTGAGCAAAGATTATAAGCAAATGACCTACTTGTTTGTAAATATTATTGTCTTGGAATTTAAAGAGTTATCTGAATAAACTGGATTCCTTCTAAACAACAGTGTGTGCTGCCCGCCACCCCGCCCTGCCCCTGCCACCCCCCCCACCCCCGCTGAGCGGTGGGAGCAGTGGGGGCCAGCAGCACATCATCCCCACATGACCCAGCCCTCACCCACTGGAAGTCAAGAGCTCCCTCTTGGTGGGCAGGTCTGTTGCCAAATACTTGCCAAGGTGACAGCATGTGAGCTAGGCCTCTTCTGAAGCAGGTAAAGGTAAGACAAACTGCCTACAGTAGAAAATCTGAAAAATAGGCAGTTCAGAGTGTGACTTACACGTCAGAAACACGTCAACCTGGAAGCAGAATGAAGTGAGAGCGTGTATTATGCTTGTACGCCCCCAGCAGAAACAGACTGCCAGATGGGCTGGGCACCTCGGGGGGACAAGCCCCCTGGCCCCGGTCCTGCCAGGTGCCAGGCTTGAGCAGCACTGCCCTCACGGAGCCCCCAGATCGGTGTGGAACCGCCAAGAGCAGGTGGGTGCCAAGCCCACCAGCTCACCGTGAGACCTCAGTACGGCGGCCGAGAGGCATGCAGCCTGTTCTTCTGTTATTTGGTTCACTGAAAGGTTTAGAGTGAATGAACCTGTGGAAAGTATTAATTTACTTGTAAACATCCAGGAGTGACCTTAGATGTTACTTATACCACAGAGAAATTGTAGGGCAGAGACTTTTGTACCAACACATTCCAGGTAACATTCACTTGCAGTAAGTTTCTTGGCCCACCTGAATTATTCAGTTTGTAACTTTTAAAGAATATGTGTACTGGCAAAAATAATCATTTTCAGTTTTCAGAAACTATGCAGGGGCCAGGTTTGGTGAATGAATCGATCTCTAGATTTGACTGACACCTATCACCTAGAATAGATATTGATAGAAACATCTGAGAAATTGACTTTTCGTTACCTAGTGAAAAGCCCAGCACATCTGAGTTGTAAGCCAGCATGGTAAAACACTCCCTGAACCCAGTTCCCTGCCAACGGCAGGCCCAGGGTACTCGGAAACCCCAGCTATCTCTCTGGGGTCTTGGTCTAGTCCTTTCTTTTCCCCACAGCATGAAGCACATCTCCTGCTCCCTGCTCATCCTGCATGCCGAGGACGACCCCGTCGTGCCCTTCCAGCTTGGCAGAAAGGTCGGTGTCGGTGTAGCCCCGGTGTGGGCAGGTGTCTGTCAGGCCCATGGTCGGGCTGGGCTAGGCATACACAGGTGGAGGAGAGGCTGCTGCTGCCAGTGACAGGGTGGGGGCCAGGTATCTACTGTGTCCACAAGAAGAAACATGAAAATAAGCAAATGTCTCCCAAGTCCCCATGCAGGGGTCCTGGTCTGACAGATACTTGACTACAGGGAACTTAGCAGGGAGGGCTGTCCAGTTACTGGCTGGTGGGGAGGACCCCTGGGTGAGGAGGACCCCCAGCCCCAACATAGACGTTGCAGTCGGTAGCATTGACACAGAACCTCTCGTTTGTTCTTCTGCCTTTGGGATTGGACCAATGTCAGAGGAGTAGCGTGTTGTTGTGGGGCCTCCGCATTTGCGTTTGCTACCAGGAAGCAGCATTAGATGTGTAGGCTCGTGTGGGATAGGAGGCAGCACTGCTGGCTGTGGTGATGGCAAGGAGCAGGGTCAGCCTAAAGGTGCCTGGGCTGCTTCCACCTGGGCGTTGTCCCAAGGCGCAGGTGGGTCCACCAGGGCTAGGTCCCTTCCCAGCAGCAGGGCTGAGCACAGCCTGGCTCTGGGAACAGGAGGAGGGAGGGGCTGAGGCAGGACGGATCCTGAGGCCGACTGTTGACTGACCTTGACCAGGGCACACAGTAGTCTGAGGCACGTGACCCATCCCCCCCAGGGCTGAGCCATCATGGCTGTTCCCGGCTCTTGGGCCACCACATCATCCCATAGCAGTTGACTCTTTCTGTAGCGCTGGCTCATCCGCCTTGCCGGGGGGACGCTAAGAGACAGGTGTGAGGACAGCGAGGGTCTTGAATGGCAGGCTGAGGAGTTGAGCCTGGGCCGGGTTCCTCCAGCACCCCCAGCCCCAGCCATGGCAAACTGCAGGCCAGGAGTGCTATTTGAGGGGGGCGTGCGCTGCTCTACAGAGGCAGCAGCCGCTGGCTGGCCTGTGTGGAAGGGGAGGCCCCCAGGCAGGTCACCCGCAGGCTGCCACCTCTGGATGCTGACCCATCTCTCCCTCCCCAGCTCTACAGCATCGCCGCACCATCTCGAAGCTTCCAAGACTTCAAAGTTCAGTTTATCCCCTTTCACTCAGACCTTGGCTACAGGCACAAGTACATCTACAAGAGCCCTGAGCTTCCTCGGATACTGAGGTGAGGCGTTCTCTTCTCACCAGGACCGTCGTCCTGGGTGGTGAAGGCTCAGGCCAGACACACAGCGGGCTCAGTGGGGTCAAGAGTCACCATGATTCAGGAGGTTTTCATTTCCATCCAGAGGGGCTGAGAGTGGCTGTTGCCCCTCCGTCCTGATCATTCCCATGCTGTCCCTGTGCTACAGGTTGGGCAGGCCCACACAAACACCCCCTGCGGGGGCTTGCCCAGCGCACAGCCGGCCATGTGCAGAAGCCCCCACCCTATGTGCTCCCCAACTGCTGTAGGTGAGGCCTCGGTCCCTTCCCACACACCTGTCAGGTGCTGCCCTGCACACACGGCCCACAGGCACTCTGGCTTGGGCCAGCTCCTCAGAAGCCTGTTTGTCTCCAGCTGCTTCTGGTGGTTGGTGTGCTCCTGGCTGTGAATGCCACTTCCTGGGTCTGCTGAGCCTGTAGTACTTGAATCGGCCCTCGGCAAGTTTCATCCTATGTGTAATTCTAGTTCACACTCAGCTGTCCTCTGGCTGCCTTGAAAGTTTTGGAGGCAAAGCTACGTTTCTTTAGCAGTTTGCCATTCCTTGCCACATGGAGCTGGGTTGCTGAGAGGGAACAGTGAGCTGAAGGAGTGCGGGTATGCTCTGGGTTATAATTGTTCCCCATCATAAATGGAGCCTGCTGCAGAAAATTTAGGCCAGACTATAGCTCTGAAGTTTAGGATAAAGAAGAGTAGCCCATAACCTGGTCTTTCTTTCTGCGTGTCAGGATTTGACTGTGTGTTACTGGTATCCTCGTTTAACTCACTGATGGTGTTCTGAGTGGGAATGTGGTCCTCCAGGCTCCTTGTCCTCCTCAGACAGGCTGTGTGAGGAGGACGCAAGACAGGATCTCCGGTTTGGGCTCGGAGTTGGCTGATGATTGTCCTCTGTTCTAGGGAATTCCTGGGGAAGTCGGAACCTGAGCAGCAGCACTGAGCCCACTGCCTGAAGGAGCATGAAGACCCCTGCCCCCTCCCCGTCCCTCTGGCCAGCCCAGCACCCTGGAGCCTGGATGCCAGCATCTGAGATGCACCTGGAGAGTGGACTTGGATGCTAGCTAGTGCAGGCGGAGGAGGCCCCGCCAGACCGGTGGCCAGGAACTTAGATCTTTGTGGAAAATGCAAGTGGCAGGCATGTGGCCCTCTCTCCCTCTTGCTGCCACTCAACCTGAGCTCTTGTTGGAAAAACAGTGACACAGCAAGCTACCTACTGGCAGGTGAATCCCACACTTACTGAGCTGGGCATGGAGAACAAAGAGGCGTGAAGTTTCGGACCACACTGAGCTTTCCAACACCACCCACGGGAACGTGGGGAGACTTGGGTTCTTCTGTCCCTTCCCAGCACATAAATAGACTCTAATGGTTCCATCATGCCCTCCTGCGCTGTGCACCCCACTTGCCTTCCTTGGCATCCCTGCCTCCCTGGGCAGGCCCTGCTGCTCACAGTGGTAGAGGGGCCGATGATCTGCACTTCCTCCACTTTCCACCCGTTTGCCTAATCTGGTCTTCGACTGAACATTTATTTAATAAAATCCTGGTGGTCTGTCGCTTTCTCAGTGCTGCCTCTGGATCCAGCTAAGCCCCGCCCACAGCCAGTCACTCTCAGCCTGGCCACATGTGTGGAGGGGTGACCGTACGGCTGAGGACGAGCGCCCTTCTTTCCTCCCTTCTTCCAGTGAGGGTCCTTTCCCACATGTGGCAGGTGGCATTTTCCTAAAATACTGGCCTGTCTAGGTGACCCTTTCAACCTCATGCTAAGCAAGCTCATTGGATGTGGCTGTATCAGTAGACAGGCACTGGGGTTTCCCCACAAACCCTGACTACTCCTGAAGGACAGGCCACTGGAGTACGGGGACTCAAGTTCTGGCCCATGAGCATTGCCTCATTCACTCACTGGTGGTGGCTCGTGTTGTTTGGCTTTTTGTCAAACCAGCCTCCCCTGTAGTTCTGCTGTCCCCACCCACTTGCAACCCAGGACCCACTAGCGATCCCATTTCTCCCCTCCCGTCACTGGTGATAGGCTAGAGGCTTACATCCTAGCTAAGTAACCTTTCAGAGAACGGTGGCTTAAGAATGGAGCTTGAACTGGCCCCACAGGGGGCTTTCCTGCCCCTGCTGCGCAGGTGCAAGGGTGTGTCCTCGCTTGGAGGATATAAGCCTACCTGGACACAGCCTGTCTTGATCGCTGACCTTCCTCCTCTAAGCCTAAGGCTATAGAACTTACCAGTTTTAGCTGCTGAGAACTTTTCGAGGGGTAAGGAGGGGCTCATTTACCTGCCTGCCTGTTCTCCACGACCTTATGGTCAGCGTTAGCAGATGGGGCTGGCCTGGGGCCCAGAGGCAGAAGTGGGCTACACCTCCTCCTCTCTGAGGCACCTTAGACCTGCCTATAGCGATTCTCACATATGGGAAACACATGCCTTTGTTAAACTAGGGTTGAAACGTGTACAGAGTGTTCTCCTGAGGTCAGTGTTTCAGGTATAGGTACTGCCTGTAAGACACCACCGTCCCAGGCTGCATGTATCTCAGAGCTGGGACACCCAGGTCTGGCCCAGTGATGTCTTCCTGTGTACCTGCTCTGCATCAAAGGCTCTGAGAACCACAAAAACACCTTCATGAGACTGCCATGCTCTTCTGGCTTTGTCACCAAGGCCCCGAGGCTCATGTCAATTTCCCAGCCCATCTCAGCCAAGGAAGTGGGTGTGACCTGTACATGCTGTGTCAGACCTGCCTATTCTGCCTGGGCTCAAGTCTTCATCTCGTTTTTGTTTTGTTTTTTAACTTTTGTCTATGTGAGCTGACTCAGATCCTTTCTGGGGAGAATGAAGCAGGATATAAAGTAAAAATACAAGATGTTAGTGATTTTGTAAGTGCCTGACAGGCCAACTGTCTGAAGACGAGGATACACAAAAAGGGAGCAGTGAGTGGGCAGCCACTGGGCCATCTGTCAGTTAAGCGGATCCAAAGGCCCTACCTAGTGGCTTCTTGGCTCATTACCTTGATACAAGCAACTAAACTTAAAATGTGGGTGAAGACTAGTCCTTAAAAAAAAAAAAATCGAAGAGATGGTGATGTGCATAGCGGTGACCTGCAGTTACATGCCTGCACTGCATCCTGGGAGCCACAGCATGGGGGCAGGAGAGCCTGACAGCACCACCGGCCCCTGCAAGGGTTCTCTGTGCGCCAAGGTCCCACAGTTCTCACGGTCTTTGGGTAACCTCAGCCCCAAGTTCATGGTCCTCCTGCTTTTTTATTCAACTTGCAGCTATTCAATTTTGGGGGAAATATTTTGGTCCCTAGGGCCACTATTCTACTTCCCACGGCCAGGAGTGGGTGGCAGAATACAGGTGCAAAAAGGAACCAATAGAATTCATAGCAAAAATGCCAACGCCCAGAGGACAATTTACCAAGTGGCTGGATTTCACAATTCTCTGAAGAGCCGGCACACACAGCTCTAAGTTCCACAGCAGCTGGGATAAGAGAACTTTCCTCAATCCCTGAACGATGGGCTGTAATTTAGTCCAGTTCCTCGTTACCAGTGAGGGACTGAAGCCTGTCTGGGCCAGCGCAGCGTGAAACACAGAGGCCAGGTCAGCTGAGCCCGGGCAGGAAGGTTTAATCAGTTGTCTCACACGTGAGGCAAGAACAGCACGTGGCACAGTGATGGTCACATAAGCCTAAAGGACAGGGCAGTGGAGGGTGTTGGGGGTGCAACCACAGACCCCAACAGCGCTGATGAAGTGTGCACTTGAGCAAGTTCCACGGCCTGGTTCTGCGAGCACTCAGGATCTGGGGTGAGGGCAGAGTCTATGATGCCCAGACTCAGCCTGCAAGGAGGCAGAGCCTCTGGAAGGGCGATTCTGTTCCACATTACCAACACCCTATGGTATAGGGTGCCACCTAATCTCAGCTCTCTCCTTTGGGCAGCTGAGGGTTTCACCTGCCCTTCATGGCACCAGCCTGCTGTGTGGGCAGAGTGGAAAGTGGGCTGCCCTCTGGGCCCACTCAGTCCTTTTCCAGAGCCGGTTGTCACACTAGTGGAAAAGGAGGGAGGAAGGAAGCCAGCCTTGTGTGTAAGAACAGAAATGCACTCTCCAGGACAGGGCAGGGGTGCAGGGAGGGTGCAGATCTGCAGCAGCGGCTAGGCTTTCAGCCTCCTCAGCAGAGGCAGTGACCCCTACCCCAGGGCCCCATGGGGGGGCGAAAACATCTTAGAATTGCTTCCCCGACACAAAACTTCAGAAGTACAATTTGTAGTTGCTAAAACAAGAAAAAGGCTTCAGCTAGTTTAATTTCCTTGTGAAATTGGTTTTTCTTTTGAAAAAGCAAAAACAAGCTCACTTTGCATCAGCCAGCCTTACCAGCCAGCTCAGGTGCTACAGAACACACTTCCCCAGGCTTTGCCACGGCCACTTGCCCAGATCCAGACTCCAGAGGCTCAAAACAAAACAAGCTCACAGCTAGGTGTGTGTGAGTTTTCGAAAGAGCCCAGCAGGTGGCTCCACCTTCCCCACCTCTGTGGGGCGGACGAGTCAAAGGGGCTGGTGGGCTGAAGCTATGGGTTCTGGATGGTCAGTGCTATGAGCTCTGCTTTCCTGCCAGAAACCAGGCAGCACCTCACTCTTAGCCCCTTTCCTTTTTTTCCATCCCCCTGCATCCCCCCCCCCAAAATCCCAAGCCACCACCATGATCCCCACAACCGTCCCTGAAATACAGCGTTGAGAAAATCAGGGACCACTGGCTGCTGGCAAAGTGCCTGGAAACTAGCATGAGGTGCAGTCAACAAAAAACCAAAATCCCATTGGTCGCCACTGCACTAGCACCTAGCCCCTGGGGAAGCTGGGGGGTGGGATCTGCAGGTCAGAGGGCTCCACACCCCAGATGTCTCGGGCATACTCCATGATGGTCCTGTCACTGGAGAACTTGCAGGAGCAGGCGATGTTCCTGATTACCTTCTTGGTCCATTCTTTGGGGTTCTGCAAAGAGAAGATGCTGAGTAATCTCAGGCACGAGAGAATTCACACTTCCAGAATTTTAGGATATTCCCAGATGAGCTCTTAGTCCTCGCTCTGGGCAGCCTGATGGAAGAGGAGAAAATGGCAATCACAGCTCATTGAAAATGGACCCTAACTACCAGAAAAGCTACCAAATGATGACATAAAAGGGGCCAGGAGTCTGAGTAGGTCCTGGCCCTTGAAATGCTCCACATCTGGCTAGGGCACAGGCCACACAATAAAGACAGAAACGCTACCAGGTGAGTATATGCCACCAGTCAGATCCAATTCCCAGGGAGAAGTGGTAAAGCGGTCTCCTTCCACCCAGGGCCCACCAGAGCCTGGCAGCTGCCCTCAGACTACAGCCACACCTGGAGGGGCCTCCACAAAAGGGCCACTCCTTTAGGCCCAGTTTAAGGGAAGCAAAGTTTCCACCCAGATCCCCACCCATCACTCCTTTTCCAGGCCCCATCCTGTTATTTCGAAAGCAGGAACATTAGAAGCTGTTTCCCAAGTGCAGGCAGTAACAACAACTTCCTAAGCAGGGGGCCAAGACTGGTAACAAATCAGATGCACAAATCCCTCAGGCTTCGTCCAAGAACCTGTTTAATTGGTTTGGGGAAATAAACCATCTAAGCCAAAATTCTTCACAGTCACACCACCATTGCCAGTGTCCCCTCCCACTGTCATCTTCCATGCGGTGCACCGGTGGGACAGCCAGAAAAGGGAGAGAAGTAGGCACCAAGGGGATACCCTCCTTCACCTCCCCCAGATTAGGACTTGGGTCTTCCCTTGGGATCCCATGTGAACTCCAAGGTGGGGACACCAGTCTCATGGGGCTGCCATGTGCAGCCAAGCACATGCTCCACACAGAAACCTGGAATTTGAGTTTTCTCCTCGTCCAGCTTCCTATACCACCAAGTAGAGAGCTGGCTCTAGCATCCCTGCCTTAGAAACACTCCTTACAGCTACAAATACTTCACTCTACTAAATATCAAAGCCTTTATCTCTCCAAGATATCATTCATATTCTCATTTTAGACATGCTTTCTGTATGCACTTCTCACCAGGCCTGGCCCTCTTGGGTCAGACTCTGTACCTGCTCCCCTTCCCACCCTGACCGCACCAACATGGGGTGGTCAGACTGCAGGCTGCGGCCCATCTCCACTCCCTCTGCTGGGGTAACTTGTGCCAGATGGATAGCAGCCTGGCTCCAAGGAGTCAGAAAAAGCAGCGTGGCAGTCAAGAGCAGAGGAACAGCTGAGACAGCCCCTGAGTAGAAGATGATAGAGAAGCACCGGGTGCAGGATAGCCTGAACCCAGGATGTGACTCAGTTTGCTGAATCCCCAGCAAGCCTGCTCTGGGCCACAAGCTGAAATCTGACCTCCCAGGAGTAGCCCAAGACAGCAGGATGTAGATGTGCCACTCTGCTCCCCCACCAGGACTGCCCCCACCAGCTCTGGGGCCCAAGAACCTTACCTGGTACAGCTGGTCCATGTGGGCCTGACATGCCACGTATGCTTCATAATCTGCAAACACTTTGAACCTGAAACAGTAGACAGGAGATCAGGAAACCAGCTACCTGGATGCCACCTGCTTCCTAATGCTCTGGGGTGACGGAGTCCGTCCGTGAGCAACACTCCTGTCTGGGGACACTATTCTCAAAAATTTTTATTTTAACCTATTCCTTTATAGAAATTGGTAATTATAATACACTCTCTTTGTGCACATGGGTTAGGGCTGCACAGCTGACAGGCTTCCTGCCTTTTACCTCCAAGGTAAAGGGGCACAGAATGGCAACAGGTTCCATGTGCGTGGCCGTCTGTTCTCAGTTCTAACTGGGCCAAGAACTGGTTATATAAGAAAAGGATGCTCTGGACAAAACAAACAAACACCAAAAAAAACCCAACAAGATTTATGAATACATTTTTGTTCACAATTGAGTGAGATACACAATTCATAAAATCATTAAAATTCTTTCCTTGATTACAAACCTCAGCCAGGGCCAAATTCCTAGCCCTAGCACCGGTGTGGTTACTATCTGGTCTGGCTGAAGCCAGCTGACAGCATTCATCAAAAAGAAACAAAACTTACCCAAAAGCAACTGAAAGTGGAAGAGGGATCAATTCTCAGCATTCGCCAGACTCAACTTGTACCAACAGGGTAGAGCAAAGAACTGTCACAATGGCAAATGGTGCTGCCAACCTGTCCCAAGTTAGTAAGCCTGTAACTGAAGGTGAGTTATGTCTATTGCATTGTAATAAAACACTAACTACACTGCAATTTATGTCACAAGTTACCTTCATTTTAACCACTTTGCGTCACCATGGACCCACATTTACTGAAGGGTTATGCCCAACCCTGCCCTGCCTGCCTCCCAGAGGTTTCTGGAGCGTCCTGTCCACACTCTCTCTACTGCTGTACAGGAATCACCTCTAATCAGCTCCGTGTGACACCACCTCCTGCCTGTCACAGCCATCCAGGTGGTCAGCTGACGCTGGGAGCCTGAAGCGGGACCATGCAGCTGGCAATTCCCACCACTAGAGTCCCCCACAGCATGCCAGGCACCGCCAGAGGCCACTTCGAGCTCCAGTACTGGGTGTAGTGAAACTTCTCCAGATGGGTGGCCTGAGGAGCTGCCCATGGGCTACAGTTGGGGGAGGGTAGGAACAAGCCTCACCAAGGCCAACACTGTGCAGTTTTCAGCCCGGCAGGGAGCCCCGTCTGTCTGACCTATTGGTGGGGAGGGATGTAGGGACCAAGAGGAGACCAGTCCCACCTGTCCTGGTTCATCAGCATGTTGACAATGTCCTTGAAGCAGTGTGGCTCCTTGGGAGAGAAGAGGCTACTGCTGATCTGGTCCACAGCCTGCCTCAGCTCGGGCAGACAGTCATAGCACTCTTGGGCATTGTACCTGTGGGGAGGTGGGTCGAGTTAGCTGCCAGCCCAGTGTCTCAAGGCAGGAGCCTCAGGGCAGGCGGTGGGCACACCCCTGGTCCAGCATTGCCCCAGGCTTCAGGCCTGTGAGGTTTGGCAAGGCAGGGACTGCTGGGATCTGGAGAGGTTGTGAGGTGCTATGAGCACAAAATCAATCCCACCTGCTCCTTTTACTGTTTCCAGAACTGTGGTCCCTGAGATGTACAATAGCACACATGGCTGCATAATATTCCCATAGGAGAGAGCTGCTCAAGAACTTGCAGTGCTGTGCATCCCCACCCTGCCCCCAACCCCCTTCCCCTGTCCCTTCCGCTCCTATCCCCAATCCCCTACCCCTACCCTCCACCCTCCCACCCCCGTCCGCATCCTCCGGGACCCAACAGGCCTGTGGCCATCAGGAAGGCTGGGAAAGGAGGACATTTGGCAGATATGTACATCCCAGGACAGGGGGATGGGGCAGAAAGAGTCCAAATGAGGGGGTATGAAATGGGACATTGTGTGTGTTCTCCTAGGCTGATAAGGATGCAGTTCTGACTTTTAAGGTGACATTTGGGTTTTTACCTAGCTGGCGCCTGAGGCCTCACCAACTCCCTAGAGAGCTTTTAGGCAATTAGACAACACTGTCTTTTCTTTTTAATTATTGTTCAGAATTAGGCCAAGGGCTTCTCAAGAGTGTCCAAGGCCATGAAAAACAAGGAAAGGCTAAGCAACTGTCAGACCAGAGAAGATGGGATCCTGGGACAGAAAATGACAAGACATTCATAGCAAATAAAGTATTGACTTTAGGGCCCACCCAGTGGCTCAGGTGGTTGGAGCCCCGTGCTCCTAATGCCGAGGTCACCAGTTTGATTCTCACATGGGCCAGTGAGCTGCGCCCTCGACAGCTAAGAGTGTGAACAACAGCTCTCCCTGGAGCTGGGCGGCCATGAGTGGCCGCAGGTTGGCCTGAGCTGCAGCAGGCTACTGTGTGCCGCCATGAGCGGCCAGTGGCCAGCGTGAGTGGCCACTGTGAGCCCTTGTGAGCAGCCAGCAGCTGGCGAAAGCTGCTGTGAGCTGCCGACCAATGACTGGCAACCCTGGCGATGGACTGCCTAGCTGGGAGGAGTGCAAGCCTCCTAATACCAGCATGGGCCAGGAGCTGGGTCCGACACAACTAGACTGAGAAACAATGGCTTTAACCAGAGTGTGGGGGGGAGATGGAAGAAAGGGGAAAAGAGAAAAAAAAAAGTATGGACTTTAATAAATAACAACATAACACTATTGGTTAATTTTGACAATATTCCACACTAATTAGTAAGATGTAAGCAACATGTGAAACTGGAACTCTCTGTACTGTCTTTGCAACTTTTCTATAAATCTAATACTATTCCTAGACAAAAGGGTTAATTTACAAAATTAGGGCAGGAAATCTCGGAAGTGGGTCAGCCTCAAATCTCTAAATAGGTCAAGAGTGATCAGGGCCCTGTCCGCGAGGGCTCCCCAGACAGAGACCAGGGCCTTCCACCCTGTTGAATACACTTGATCTGGACCCCTCAGACTGGGCCGTGGAGAAGCAGCACAGAGCCACCAGCTCCTGCCCAAACCGGCCTCCTTGGACAGCATGCTTGGTGCTCTGGAAGTGAGCAGACAAGGCCAACGTGCTGGCAGCCGCACCCTGCTCTCTGGGCAGGCTTTCCCCCTGGCGAGCAGAGGCCTGGCCAGAGAGCCCTTTGAGGCCCTGCACAGGGCTCTGGGTAGTGCCCCGGATGCTGCCATGTCCTCGATGTCACAGGAAGGGACACACACCCTTTCTGGTCCAGGGCCTCAATGTCTTCTACCCGCAGACCAAAGATGAAGAGGTTCTTAGCTCTGGCTTCCTCAGCCATCTCCTCGTTGGCACCATCCATGGTACCGATGGTGAGGGCACCGTTGAGCATGAACTTCACGTTGCCTGTGCCGGAGGCCTCAGTGCTCGCGGTGGAGATCTGCTGTGAGAGGTCAGCAGCAGGGATCACTGGATGGGGCGGGGCAGGGAGCACAAAAAGCCATGTTAGCCACCAACCACTCACAGCATGAGCCATGGGAAGGCAACAAACACTGCTCCCTCCTCCTGGCCTGCAGCTGGCACTCACTCCAGGATGAACCAGAGCCCCGAAGGTAGCTGAGGCTAGGCATTGCCCACCCCACCTGTAAGGGCTCTCCTTGATCCAGGCAGCCTGAGGCAGAGGATCCACGAGGGGACTCCTGAGGAGAAGCCTTGCAGGTAGCAAAGGACCTTTGTTCTGGAAACTTCCAGGGACCAGGACCCAAACAAAGCCTGGTGAGGCCCCTGGTCCTGGCCTGTTGGTTTATCATTCCCCTTCATCCCAACACCACTTTTGTCTTATTCAATCAGCCCATAAGGCTCACCAGATCACTTCAACAGGAATATAGACTCAGGGAACCAGAGGACTAAAAACGTGTGTGTGTGTTGGTGGGGGCAATTTCTTTGTGTTCACACAAATGGCCACGCAGCTTCTCCCAAGCATAGGTTCCCTGCGCCTTTTCTGTTCCACGTGCCTTGGCATCCCTGCTCCCACATCCTCAGATCTTCTGCGGAGCTGATACTTTCCTAACCCAATGGCTGGCATTCAAGGCCAGTAAGACCAGAGCCCAGCGCTTTTCCAAGGTCAAGCCTAGGTATTAGGATAAAGAGACATAGGTGTCTCAGTCCCCATGCAGGCACGCCCCATGAGCAGCATGACACAGCAAATGTGATGGCAGAAATATTGCCACAGCAAGTCCAAGAGCTGAGGACAATGTAGGGGCTGTGGGAGTCCAACCCAGACTGGCCGCAGGCTGGACACCTTCAAGGTCAGTTCTAAAGAAATGCAAAAGCCTGCCCCAAATAACAGTGAGGGGCTATTCCAGGCAGCAAATGGCCATGTGTTAGAAGCTCAGTGCAGGACTAACGACACCAACTGAACCAGACATGGTCCATGGCAATGGGGACCACAGGGATGGTTCTGATAATGGGCTGAGCTGGCAGGAGAGAACACATTAACTTGCACATCTTTACTCATACAAAGCCCAGGAAACAGCAAGTGGTCTGTGTGAACCACAGAGGTGCCTGCTACATGGTGTCAGAATTCCAGGCTCAGCTTTCCACCATTTGGTTGGACAGATGCTTCCCAGCCAGGATCCCCAGAAGAGGCCAGATCAGGATAGCCATGTTCTAAGGCACATTTAGCTGCAGGACCTTCTTTAGAACCTTCTCCTAGGAACACATCCTAGGCAAGTCTCCCCAAAGTGGAGTGGCCCTAGACTGAACTCTCAACAGAGCAGGGAGAGATGTCAGGCCCCGAGTTGCCCTTGGAAAGGACAAAAGACACTGGTGCTGGCCCAGGTGAGAAGCAGGCAATGAATGCTCTTGAGAGTGAACAGGTGGTAATGAGCAGAAGCATCCTCTGGGGATAGGGAAGGGGAAGGGAAAAGGGAGATGCATGGAAGCATATCCTGCCAGCAAGAGCGAGTCCAGCAGCAGAAAGGCAAAACTGAGAAGGCTAGGAGAGAGGAAGGGGAAGAGACAATGAGATCAGGGCAGGAGCAAGAAAGTACAGAGACAAAGGACATCCAAGGCTGAGGGTAGTTCTCCGCACTTAAGGACATATAGAGAGCTCCCCAGAGCCTTTCAGTGCTGGACTGAAGGTCTCCTTTGGCTGGGGCCTGGTGTCCAGGGCAGAACTAACCCTTGGCCAGCAATGACCACCCACATCGCGCCCAGGCAGGGACAGACTTTCCAGTCTAACATAGTCTCTCCAGAAGTACCTTTTGCAGCCAAGGACACTCGGTAGTTCTCTAGGAAGATCACTTTGAGCTTGTTGCCCACAATTGGATCATGGTTGACGACATCACCGATGGAGTTAACCAGCTTGATGATCATCTTGGCCATGTGGTTACCAGGAGCTGCCTAGAAAGGGGGAGGGAGGGCCCAGCATGAACACGCCTATGTTCAGCGGCTGGCATTGTTACTGATTGCTGAAGCCTGGTGCTGGACACACTGAGATCACGCCTAGCTGAGCTGACTCCTGGTATCAGGGAGGGGTGGCTTCCCAGAGGGGCTGAGGCCATGGCATTGCTGTGTGTCCTCCACACAGCCTAGCAAATGGATTCGTGGCAGAAGAACTTGCAACCCTACCGGGTGTGATGTCCCACCTGCTCTCCCTCAGCTCTGACGGAGCACCTCACCATGTGCAAAAATCTGTCAGCTTCACGCTTATTTCCTAATTCTAGTCAGTTTTCAGAAATGAAGAGCTTAAAAGAACAGGTCTATTAAAACTACCTACCAACTTAAAGGAAATACAGGGAAATAAGGAACATACTGGACCATGCAGGAGGGATGCGGTCAGGAAAAGCCAGCTGGAGAAGACACCCCCCTACCAATTTCTATAACAAAACTAATTGCAGGGGGGCAGGAAAGAGAGACATGGAGAAGACCTACAAATGAAGAGATTTAAGAGACAGCCAGCAATCAACCGTGCTAGCCATCTCCAGGGTCCTGATTCAAACAAACTGCTCAAAATATATGTGATTTTAATAACTAGGTGTGATGATGGTTTTGTGTGGTCATGTTCAAGAGTCTGTATGTACTGTGGTTTAGGGGGGAAATATCACTGTGTGGACATGTGAAGTGCTGAGGGGTAAAGTGTTCTAGTGCCTGTGGTTTACTGAGAAACGGTCCAGCAGAAGTATAGCTTTATGGAGGTTCCACAATTCTTTCTACTTTCCCTAGGCTTGAAATTTTTAATAATTAGAATTTTTTAAACTGTTTAAAAGTCCATATCTCTAAGATATACATATACATATTGAAATACTGACAAATGAAACTAAATTATGTCTAGAATGTGCTTCAGAAGCAGCAGGAGTTGGAGGCGTGGACAGAGACCAAACAAGGTGGGCGTGCGCTGCTGTCTGAAGCTGGTGGGTTACGGAAGGGCTGGAACCTACTGTCCACCTTCAGACATGCTCGAGTCGGAGCCCCAGCTTGTGATGACCCCAATAAAGAAGATGTGCCCCAGTGCAACTCACATTCTCTGATGACATCAGGCTGCTGGGGAAAAGTGGCAGAGAGTGGGACACTGACCCTACAGTGCAGAGCGCAATGATGAGACCCACCAATGCCTAAATAAGCTAGATTCCACAATAGCATGTCCAAAGCATATGCCACAGTAAATAAAATGAAATAAAGCCAGTCTGAGCTCAGACCGGGCTCACATCTGGTCGATGAAGCAGCCAGTGACCTGCGTCCTTTTAGCACATGAGTGGGGGGTGGGGATGCAAGCTGGGGCCCCAAAGCTGGGCATAGCATGAAGGGTGGTGGTTATTCAGAGAAAGAATGCCACCCCATCAAATGAAGGGGCCAGCAAGCCACTGGGGGCTACCCTCGAGGCTCGGGACCCCCAATTCCATGTGCTGGGAAGGCAGGGGTCCTACTCAGCTCCCTCCTATTGCTGAGCTGATGAAGATTAAACCAACTCAGCCCACAGTCATACCTCGGGGCCCAGGAACCACTGGTATTCCATGTACATCATGGCTCTGAGCCACTCTCAGTGTCCAGCCCAGTGGGCAACTGGTGCCCAAGTCGGAACACAGTGGCACTGCTGAAAAGCGTGGTGGTTTTTCCATTCTGGCCAAATATCAAGCAAAGAGGTCATTTTCTCACCTTTCCCCCGATCATGACAGTTCTGGGCACAAAGACCTTGGCAGGGTCCTTCTTTATTCCTGCAGGACAAACAAGAGATTCGAGTGAAGCAACTAGACCCATACAATCCCCTGACCCATTACACATCTTGGTGATCAGCAACAGCAGAGGTCAACCCTGACACAGGTGACAGGGTATAGCAACTGGGCCCCAAAACCCTCCAGGAAATCCCACTTATAGAAGGGGGACGAGGCCCCTAGATTTTGCACTTGTGTCCCCGGGTAGTGAGGAAGGCCAGTCAGGAGCAGACTCTTCCAAACGCCCACAGAAAAAATTGCAGCCCTGTTTACAGAACAGCCCAACACAGGAGACTGCTTTGGGTCTGGTCACCAGTACTCAAGGCCCTTGCACATAATGGGCACTCGAAAAGGAGGTGATCCCAGCATCACGGTAATGGCACTGTCAGTCTTTGAGGGTGACAGGTGAACCCCCAATCCCCCCACTCCTGTCCTGATGCTCTCCTGCACAGGAGCAAACAGAGGATCAGCTACAATGGCAGGCTCCCCTTCAGCCCCGGCAAACGGAGGTGTCCTCACCAGGCCACCAGTTTTCAATTTCAGTGTGTATGAGGGGGGTGTCTACTCAGAGGTGACAGGCCGCCTTAGATAGCATGCATCGGAGAGCCAGGAACAAGCCATAAGCAATATAGAGTTGTGGCTTATCTTTAACTTTTGACTCCAGGTCCTAGTAGGAACATGGCTGTCCTTTACTTCTAAGTTGTCCCACTTCCAGAAATCAAACAAAATAACATGAAGTACAGAAAAAAATAAAAACACTAACTACATTTTCACCAATAACTAGGGAAGAGGAAAAACATGCAAATTCCAGAACATGCAGCAAGTTCTGTCAGGTCACGGGGGCACAGGGCCTGAGTGGACGGGTGAGCAGTGGGGTTGGGGGCAGGGCTGCAAATGCAAGGGTCTCAGGAGCTGGCCTCCCCACAGGAGCTGTGAGCAAGGGAGACAGGGAAAGAGCCCCGAGGGGCAGGCAGGCTGACCTCATCAGCCTATAGGGACCTCATCATTCCCTATAGGGAAACCTTGGGAGGAGGGTCTGATGTCTTAGTGGACAGAGGCCCATAGAGGAGAAACCAGGGGAGCAGGGTGGAGAGCCTCCTGAGCCAGCCTGGGCTTGGAAGAGGCAGAGGAGCAGCACAGAGAGGCAGCAGGCCATGGGGAAGCCGGCAGCTGCCCTAAAGCTAGTCATCCTGCACAGTGCAGTTCATCATCCTAGCGGAGTGATAAACATGAACACAGCTTCCCTACACACAAGGGAAAGTGGAACCAACCTTCCTGTGAGAATCTCCAACCTGTGATGACCATCAACATGGAAAAGGGACCACAGCACCGAAACACAAGACTTCAGGAGAGGGCAGAACACAGGAGCATGTGAAATGGAAATTGGTAGAACACAGGAGCAAAAAGGCAGAACGACCACATGTAAATGCAGCCTGATTACAGACGCCAAGAGGGAGTAAAGACTCACAGAAAGCATAGCAGACACACAGAGGATGGATACAAGAGCAAAGAATCTGACAAAAAAGGAAAGACCTCTAGAACTGTTCAGAGGGAAATCAACAGGCAAGAAGGCAGATAGAAGAAGAACCACCACTCCCCACCCCCCACCACCCACACGTCGCTGGAGTCCCAGAAGAAGAAAAGCAAAACAGTGGCTCCAACAAATGTTTTAAATATATTTCAAGAAAAATTCCTAGAAGTACTGCAAGATGGCAATCATATTCAAAGAACGTCCTGAGCACCAGGGAAACTGACCCACAGCGGCCAGCATGCAGACACAGTGCAGTAAAATTAACACAGGCAATGTGACCAGCTCACTTATGATATGAGACCAAGACACACCAGAACCCACCCTCTGGACAGAGGAGCGCAGGACCTAAATGATGCTCAAGGAAAGAAAGTGAACTGAAAATGTCACCCTCCACCGTCCTTCACAATGAAAGGCTACAGACTGTTCTGAACAAGGAAGAACTTGGGGAGTATGGTTCATGGGAGCAGTGTTGTGAACTAGAAGGAAATTCAGGCAGGACGGCTTTGCAAAAGGACTAGTGAGCACTAAATGTGTTCACCCGCAGACTAAGCAAAAATCAAGTCGGGAATGAGGACAGCAGAGCACAGTGTCAATGTCGTATGCTGTAATCATGGAGAAAGCCCCTGTACACACGTGAGCAGACAGGCAGGGGTAGGTGAATGAGGAGGAGATGAGCACGAGCCCCATACAGCCTCAACGGCACAGCTGGGGATCACAGGGTGGAATTAATAGCTCACAATCCCTGCAGGAGGAGAGCATGATGGAAATACAAAGGCACACACCAAAAGAAGTGACAGAGAAACTACTGACTGCAGGTGGGGCCACAGTGGGAGGCAGGAAGGGGCGCCCAGTGATTTCACTGCTATTGAAAAACAGGTTCAAAGAGGGGACTCAAGGACACTACTGGGGAACTGATGAAAAAATGCAGAAAATCATGACTACAAAAGAAAAATATGGCAAAATAAGGCAAATAACACAGAACAAGGTCTCCATGAACTACTGTTTCTGGCCAGGGAAGCCTGGGGAAGTGCCTCCCTCAGCCACACACAGGAGGCGCCTCAGCTGCAGCCTTTTCTGAAGGTTCGGGATCAGAGGCATCGGAAACACGCAGGCCTCAACGCCATCTACCCTGTTACTCCACAGTCTCACAGCGACTGCATTTCTCCACCTGACTGAGCCTTACTTACTTGCAACAGGAGCTCTAATGCTCTTGAGAGGAGCGTTCTATCTTGAAAAGAGTTATTTGTGGTTCCTTTCGTTTTCAAAATAAATATTCACTTATTACATTACAAAACTTTAAAAATGAAGTTATTCTTTAAGGTTTTCTTATCATATTTGTACACCTAGCAAATATTCATTTATTTTTAGAGGGTTTTTGATTCATATTTGCTCTCATATCGAAATGCTGCTTAAGTAATTTAAGGTACAAGTATAAATTTAATGTATGCTATTTTGGTTTTTAGTAAGTATTCTTGTAATGCCTCCAATAAGTAAAATCTTTCCAAATAACTCAAGGCAAGTCTAATAAAGACAATAACTAAATTTAAACCAAAAGCTGAACGGAAACTAAAGCCTAGCCTTGCAGTCCCACGGAGCTCCCCTACACCAGGCCCCATGCTGACTACCTGGGGCCCCAGTCAGATCCCGAAACTCCACGGCCCTTCTGAGGTGTTCAACTGTTTGCCTGCCTCATGCAGCTTGGGCCTGCACCCCAACCAGACTCGAGGCAGAGCTCACCTTTCACTGCTTTGTAACTACTCAGGCACTGAGCACACAGACAAACATAAAGTTAACGCTTAAAATAAATGTGCGCTCACACACAGGCCCGGCCCCGCCTGACGGCCGGGCCCTCGGATCAGCTCGGTTGCACTCTCGGTTGTACGGGGCGATGACGGGCAGGCAGTTGAGCCGCTGCCGCTCCGACTCGTGGATCCTCTTCACGTGTACATGCAACAGGGAAGAGACGTGGATTCTCACCTTGTCCTCCGTCTGCAGGAAAGCAGAGAACCTCAACTTGTTTTCCTGGGGAGAATAAAGGGAAAGGATGGTTGGACGGTTCACAGGAACAAACCCCATAAACTCCCCAAAGTCCAACTAATGCTCGGCTTTCCACCTGGGCTCAGAACATCTCTGTCAGAAACGTGGCAGGGAGGGGCTCCCCGGATGTCTGCTGCTGCCCCAGGGAAGAACATGGAGACTGGAGGACCAGAGCTGAGGGGCTGAGGGATGGCGGCCGTGTGAAGAGGAGTGCGGGCGGCAGAAGTGTGATCTGACAGCGCATACGCACCGCCAGCGGCAGAAGTAAATGGAAAATTAGACCAAAAAGCAAACCTGGAGAAAAGCAAAGGATAAGAAAAGCAGATTAAAAGAAAACTAGTCTGTATGGTATAAAAGGAGACAGATGAGAGCAGTCATGGAGAGATGAGAGAGAGGATTTAGACTTCTAAATGATGGCTATTTCTGGGCATGGAGCAGAGGTAGGTGGGGGGGGGGGGGCCACACGGTGTGTCAGGTCAGTCCTCGTTCTCCATCAAGGCTACCCCATCTGGTCTGAACAGTCTCAGCAACCCCTGGCCTGTGGAGCTGTGAGGCTGGCTAGTGGGGAGAGGCTCCGGTGCACAGATCTGACTCAGCTGTTTTAGAGCTTCCCTCTGGACAGAACTTCGGGTGAAGGTATGCTCAAGGCTGCTCTGGGGGTCTGCACTCACCCTGCACACACCCACCTGCCTGTCTGCTGCGTGACCTGGGGTCAGTCAGGTCCTCATATGAAAACCTGCGCAGAGTGGATGGACTTCGCAGCCGCTGGCCCCTCATACCTGGAACAGTCAGGAATACAGTCCCACACTGGGTCTCTGCAGCAGGACTGGGCTGCACGTGGACCTACGAGCCTGACTGTGGCCACGTCTCTGATGAGTGCCTCATCACTGACCGAGGGCAGCAGCTTCTTCTGTTGGCTCAGGTAAGTCAGGAAACCCTCCCCGACTTTCTGGAGAATCATAAAGAGACATATGATGTCTCCCCATTTCGAGACCCATCCTCCCAGAGAATGTCCTCTGCTTTCAGCTACCTCCTACTCATTCTTCAGATCTCAGCTCCACTCTCTCCTCCCTGACACACACACAGCCCCGGTCAGGCAGTGTCCCCACAGCAGGCCCTCACGCCAGGTATTGTACGCACAACTGCCTAGCATACCCCTGGCATCTACGAAGGCTCATTTCCTTCCTTCCTGAGTGAGCATATGAACAAGTCAACAAACTACCATGTCTCTGGCTCACAAAACCTCTCCAGCTGTGGGCTTATGGCTGTCATTCAGTCGGGTGACCCTACCTCAGTCCTTCTGAAAGTCCAGGACCTCTCTTCTGAACTCCCCACAGGCCCCGGAGGTCACTGACTGACTGCCCAGTCTGGCTCAGTGCTTCCACATCTAGGGATGGCAGCTGGACCCCCTGCTACTCCCATGTAGGAGCCACTGCTGGTCTACACAAAGGAACAGAGTGTTGCTTGTTCAGCACCCACTGGTCACAGGCCTGACAACACCAGAAAGGCAGTGGCTGTGGCTCTAACTGTGCCCACAGCAACCTGTGGACTCAAAGGCAGCTGGTCTCATCTCCACAATGGTGTCAGCCAGCCCTGGGTTACACAGGAGCAGCCACCGTCGGGGTGTGGTACCATTCGTCTTATTCTGAAACTTCTCTGGTTCCAGCTCATAAAAATCCTTAAAGCTAAAACCACAGAAAATAGGCAAGTCACAAGCGCTGTGTTCTGAACGAGGTGAGCAAGAACATAAGAACCTTGTAAGGAAATCCCCTGAAGCTCAGTTTTCCTGTTTTGTTTTCTAAAGAACACAAAGCTGTCAGCATTACTGCACACTCTGAGAAAAGTGGGCATGCAGCACATGCTTTTCAATGCACCCCACTTCCAATCATGCAGCCTGAGGCTAACTATAACCACACAGGTATCGGGACTTGGGCATTTTCTAGAGTGATCATGACAGTAGAGAAACCGGGGCTCAGTTTTTTCACCTGTAAAATGGGGAGCCCCACTAAGAAGTCTTGTGGGGATTAAAGCCCGCAGGCAGGCAGGCACTGGGAACACAGAAGATTCCACATGGACAAACCCACATGGACAGACTCACACAGGTGTGAGGATGGAAGGAACTCCAAGATCACATTCCACCAAGAGGGGACGGAAGCACAAGATTTGACCTAAGAACTCCTTCAGTCTCACAGTGCCAAACCCCAGCCCATCACACCCTAACCTCTATCCTATCCAAGCCAGGATACTCATCCCCAGATACTGTGCTCATGGCACTTGGCCGGAGGCAGAGGACTCTAGGAGCAGAGGCTCTGCCTAGACAGACCAAGAACACAGAAAACAAGAGGAGCCTGGTAATGAGGAGAAGGCTCAACTCCCCAATATCACCTGCTGACCACTGTGCTTTGGACAATTCATCCATTGCCATGAGGGTAGCACAATAATGCTGTGGAGCATGGGCCATATGCCTCAGCCACTGTGCATATGGGCAGCTGACAGTCCCTAGAGGCAGGTGTGAAGTCAGAAAGGAGCTAAGCCCTGGCTCAAGGCAAACGCCAGCTCCACTCACACTGAATGCTTCACAGTCTCCGAGTGGATCCTCACCACACCATTGATAGCGTGGGACCCGATCACACACAGGTGGGCCATGTTAATCAGCTTGCAGTCCCCATCCTCAATCACAGACATCCTTCTTAGATGGTCCACATCCCCAGGGAACAGGGCAGCCACATTTTGCTCCCAAGACAGAGAGCTGTGAGCAGGAGAGCAGGAAGTCCCACGGTGGTCCAGGGGCTCCCTGTGGGAAGTTCTGTTTCTTTCAAGAAAATCCCAATGCTGCTGCACCCCAGACCTGCACTCAAATACCCTGGACACACCTCTGAGAGCCCCTCCTTTCACACTGCCTCAGCCCAGGGAAAAGCCAGGGCCGACCTGAACTGCTCTGTAGGAGGCAAACTGGAGAATCAGTGGTGCTGAGGCCACACCATGTGATTTACAAGGAGAAGATGGGAATACTGTCCCTGTGGGCCTAGGTAGGGATTAACCCATTGACAGTGGGAATAGCTGCCTTTTCACCAAAAGGTTAAAAAATGAACTATAATCACACCTGAATTCTAAGGTCCCCCATGTTCTTGTACCATTATCATATCTGCAGTTAACAAACACAAATGGGACTTTGTTTCCAAATCACCCAAACGCTGCTATGTCCTCTCAGGACAAAGATCTCTGGCATTCCAGGATCAGACACTTAAATCTAATCCCAACAGGGAATGGGAATGTTTTAAAAGACCTGTATCCATGACTCCCATGTACACAGCAGGGGTCTAGCCAACAGCTCTGCCAAATGACAGAGGCTATTCTGCTCAAGAAGTAATGTGGAGGACAGAGGAGGGCCCTTGGCAAAGGTGCAGACCACAGCCAGGCGCCCACCCCAGTACTGCCAGTGCTCACACGCAGGTGCCTCTGCTTGAAGGCATAGCTGATCTCCAGATGCCGCGGCAGCAGCTTCTCAAACAAGGCCAGCACTCCAAGGCCTCTGGCAGCACAGTGTGCTTGGTGTATGCACAGGTATTCTTTGTGATCTCCCAGGCCTAGAATATTCCAGAACATTCCAGTATGCTTTGTTTAGAAACAAGCAGGTCTAGGATGGCCGGTTTGCTCAGTGGTTGGAGCGCGATGCTCATAATACCAAGGTCACCAGTTCGATTCCCACATAGGCCAGTGAGAAACAATGGCTTGAGCTTGGAGCTGAGTTACCAGTGAGCGGCCGGTTTGCTCAGTGGTTAGAGCGCAGTGCTCATAACACCAAGGTCACTGGTTCGAGTCCCACATGGGCCAATGAGCTGCGCCCTCCACAACTAGATTGAAGACAATGACTTGACATGGAGTGGATGGGTCCTGGAAAAACACACTGATCCCAATATTCCCCAACAACAACAACAACAACAACAACAAAAAGAAACAAGCAGGTCTTTTGCCTGATGGCTAAGCAAGGGGAAAGTCAAGGATCAAAGGTAGATGTTCAGATCCCAGCAGAAAGGGGCGCAGCCTGGCACATGCCTCTGCTCTCTGGGGCGGGTCTGCAACCTTTCTCAAAACCTGCCGTTGAACCCTGCACCCTTCACTTTCCTAACATAATCCACATACATTTTGCATCCTGACCCAGCACACACACACAAATGAATAAAGCTTACCCTACCACCTAGAATCACCTGTTTCCTTTTTTGTAAACTGTTTTTTATTGGTAAACAAAACAGAGCACTGAGCAGTCTTCTATTTTATTTCCACTAAACTGACTTCACACCCACAGTCTGGAGAATGCTCGTAAACTGTGTGTGGCCATGCCCTCTGAGGGCCAGGAGTGGATAGGACCCAATACGGGGCCTCCCAGCCCCATCAGGTGCACCCCAAGACCATAGAAGGGCTCTGGTGTTCTATGAACAGAGTAAAATTTGTTTTATAGTTTCACATGTTGATTTAATTAGACTAGGTCAAGAATACACCACTATACTAAAGAATTTAGGACCAAACTAAGTCATGAAAACAAACCTATAAAAATGGTAATCAATGTATTTCTTTAAACTTAATATTTCTGGGCTTTTGTTACCATGATTCTAACATGAGAAAATACATGAGAAGTGCTAAGAAGTGTCAGAATACTTTTCTTGTCTTCCAAAAAATTGCTCTTCTGTGCTCTTGCACCCCTGTTCCCATTCTCTGTGTGCTGGTCCCTCAGGAGGAACCCCCATATCTGCCTTTGTTTTTCCCCCCACAGCCCCTGTCTTCTCAGGTGCAATATCCGTCCATCCTGCCAAGGCCACAGGGGAGAGGCCTCCCTCAGTGTTGTAGGACTAGCTCAGTATCTGCAACCACTGCTGGGATAGACTCCAAGGTCAGGGGGATACTGTCACCCCACATCCAGCTCTGTAGGGAATACCATTACCCCATGTGCCCAACTCTGCAGGGGACGCTTCACCATGTGCCCAGCTCTGTGAGGAATACCATCACTCTGATGTGACCAGTTCTGCAGGAGACACCGTCATCCCAGGTGCCCAGGTTCGCAGAGGACTCCTGTCACCCCCTAAGTATCCAGCTCTGCAGGGGAAGTCATCACCACATGTGCCCAGGTCTGTAGGGGACATTGTTATTCCATATTCCCAGGTCTACAGGGAGTACTGTCACCCCTATGTGCTCAGCTCTGCAGTAGACATCGTCAGCCAGCTCTGCGGGGGACATTGTTACCCCTTATGCCTAGGTCTGCAAGAAACACTGTCAACCCACGCCCTTGTGCTCAGTGCCCACCTTGACCCAGTGTACTTTCTCCACATCCACCAGGCTCCTCGTGAGCTTTGGGATGGCAAGGGCCAGGTGGGTGTCGTTCAGCTGGATGGCAACCTGCAGTTTACCAAGGGTGATATCTTCTATTGCCTTGCGCCTGTGGGGTAGGTAGGCCCACATTGTTGTTGTGTGCAGGCTTGGGATCCTCAGTTGCCCACCCCTGAGGAGTCTGGTCTACAGGACTGACAGCAAGGAGCAGAGAGTGCCACACAGGCACTGGGCCCAGCCAAGGAGCAGGAGCAGGGCCAGAGGGGCCACAGAGAGTGACTGGGAGGACCCCATGGGCTGGCTCTGCAACATGTTTGCTCTGCAGCACGTGTCCAGGAGCTGCAGGAGCCTCAGCCCCCACCGCCTGAAGCCCTCTCATCTAGGATATGTTGGCTTTGTTTAAGATCACTGAACAGAGCCCGCCAAACACATCCAGCTTTGCCCACGGGAGCCTTTTACAGTATCCTTGCTGTTATGAGTCTTAACAAGGCCTAGTGTGGCCCTGGTTGGTAAAAAAGGGGGCCCAACCCCCCGCCATGACAAGGAGACCAAGATGAGAGGGTGCTAATGTACCGCCACGTCCCTCCTGCCAATGCCCCAGCCTTGAGGAAGAAAGTCCTGTGCTTCCACACTGAGCCTGATGCCCAGTCGACAAACAAACCCTGTCTGGGAATGTCTCAAAACAGGTTCTCAGTGGGTCCCGGCAGCCAAACTTGGAGGACTTAAAACGACGGATAATGTCCTGCAGGGTGGCAGCCACCGCAAAGTACTCCTGCTTCAGGCGGACTCCTTCGCCTCAAAGAACTGCAGACACAGGACAGCTCTTGCACCAACACAGCCAAAGGAGCCACCATAGGTCCTCAGGACTCCCCCATTCTCCCACCCCCAAGACCCAGGACAAGGCACTAGGCTTGGGGGGTGGGGTGGTCCTGCCCCAGGGACTGCAGAGATATGTGTATGTGGATGAAAGAAGGAAAGCCCTGGAGTGCCACAATCCTGGGAGCCCAGATGTCAGGTGACCTGCGGTTCAAAGGTACAGATGGAAGGTGGCCTGAACTGCTGTGACCTTCAGACAGGGAGGAAGCATAAGAGCAGTCAGCAAAGAGTCACATGATTCTGTGTGAGGACACCAAGCAGGAAGGTCTAGTCCATTAACAGTGAGAAGTTGAGGGCCAGGAATACGAGAGCCACCCAGAAATGCAATCTCCAAACCCCATTCTACAAATGACTTGTTCCTGAAGCTTTAGAATAATCTGCTCAAAATCTCTGGAATGAGGGGGCTGGGCATTTTATTGTGATCCTTTCAGCACCAATGGCCTTAGCCACTATGTGTACATATTTCTTTGATAAAATAAAAAGAACACACAGCCCACTAAGATAAGCAAATTTCAAGGGCTCCTGTCTGGCAACAAAAACAAAAATGCCACCAGACACTAAATTCAGTGGAAATAGACAAATGGCTGCAACCGTCATCTAGTATGAGGTGGGTGTCTAAGACCTTTTCAAATCATGATTGTTTTATCTCTCAAGATGTCACTGCAAAATAGGGACTACTATCCCCAGTTGACAAATGCGTCATCTACTTCTTGGGAAATTGTCATTAGAAGAGCAGAAACTGCCTAGACCTCATTTATGTGGTCTCACCTGACAAATATGAGGCCAGCAAATAGGTCTTTGTAGAGAGCCCCAGCCTACAGTTGGAGAGGTATGGTGCAGACAAGAACTAACCGTGGGTACTATTTACATTGTCATTGGGGTACAGGACTCTGGAGATGTTCTCAGTCGATTCCTGTCCAGGACCGCCTTGATGTAGCCGCCCACGTTAACTAAGAGCAGAGACAGCCAGGTAAGGACGGGCACACCTTCTGAGATTCCCCGTGTACCCTCATGTGGCAATGTTGCACTTGCTTAGCTGAATAGTCTGAGGACAAGCATTCCTGAAGAGAAAGGCCCCCGGTGCTACTGCTTTACCTGCCTCATGCTCGACCCCTCAAAGCCACGCTGGGTGCCTCATAACACATGCACCCTGCAGGGCCCCAGGCCCCTTGCTCTTTCCTGAGGACCTGAGGCCCAGAGCGCTGGCCATGCCTATGGGCCCTCCCTGGGAAGCCCGTTGCTCACAAGGAACCTGCCCGCTGCCTGCAGCAATGAGCGCACAGAGAAGGGACAGGAGCTGCACCCGTGAGTTTGGAATAAGTCACCCAGAGGAGACAAAAGAGTACAATGCACAGTCATGGAGCTTGAAGTCATTGAGTGCCTTGGCGGACCACAGCCTCATGGTGTTGACAGTGTTGTTCTTGTAGCCTGGCACTGGGGCATTGTATGGCATGGCCAGCACCACCTGGCCGAGAGAGATGGTCAGGATCCAGTCAGCCAGAGACATGGTGCCTAGTCCTGGGTCCACCCATGGGGCAGTGCCAGCCTTATAGGAAGCAGCATTCTGCCTCCCTGCTGTCTTCTGCTTATCCTCCTCTGGCTTTTTTCCTTCTGCTCAAAACATACCCAACTGTTTTAGCCTTAGGCCAGGCTAAGTCCTAAACCCCTCCCTGCCCTTCTGTATACCTGCACCTGCAGCCCCAGCTCACAGGCTGCCTGTGAGGGCCTGACAGGTAAGCCCCTGAATACACTCCAGAGGGAACACTGTCTTTCTAAACTTACCTGCTTCAGTACTGGCATCAGCTTAATAATTCTTCCCACCTCAGCTCCTTAAGGTGCTGCTCATGCTCCCTCAGCAGCCACTCATTCCATGTCTGCGTCCTCTGCCCTCCACACCTTCCCTTTTCTCACTCTGCTTGAGTAATTTCAGGACTCAACTAATTTCACCCAACACACAACGTCCATTTCTGACCTCCATTCTCATATCTGCAACAAGGCTCCCCCTGGTGCATGCTTTGATCTCTAACTCTCAAGGAAACCAAACCAGCCAACACATTCCACTTCCAACAGAAAACACAAGACCTGCTTTCCACGCACAGAGGCTGCCACACCCCTTCTCACGTCCCATCTGTCCAAAACTGTCAGCTTTACTTTTGGGAAGCACAGGAAGAACTGGAAGCCTCAAGGTGACTTCCAGCTCTCAGACCCTCTGTGGAGACAGAGCCCCAGAGAGCAGTTTCCAGGCTCTCGGCCTCACGTGGAAAGGTGCTGGCTCGGGTAGTAGATGGCCGTCAGCTGTGGCTGGTTGGCCGTCAGCTGTAACCATTGAGCCATTGGCCACTAATATAACTGCCGTGGCTACGGAGGGAAGTCGAGGAGAGAGGCGGAGAGAGGAGGAGAGAGGAGGAGAGAGGAGGAGAGTCGAGGAGAGAGGAGGAGAGTCGAGGAGAGAGGAGGAGAGTCGAGGAGAGTCGAGGAGCGTGGGTCGGTTGGCAGCAAAACGGTCAGCAGGTCGCACGTCGTGTGAACCCAGCCTCTAGTGAGACCATATGTCGTGTGGGGAGTCATGCGGGAGACCCTGCTCGCTACGCCATGTGTCATGCAGGGTGGCATGCTGGGTCTCTGGTCTCACTCCCCACATAAGAACGCAGGACATGGTGAGGCCAAAAAGGAACACCCACGGAGCCATAGGTAGGGGAGTCATACCACTATAGGCTCACTGGCAGCTGGGTTGGAGACACAGGAAGTAGGAGCCACACTGTCTGCAACTCGCCGTCCTAACTGCAATCTGCGCTTGCCAGCCACCATCTTCTTGCTAGCCCCCATTTTTTCTGCTAGTGAAGCCACGGCAGTTATATTAGTGCCCAATGGCTCACTGGTTACAGCTGACGGCCAACTAGCCACAGCTGATGGCCATCCAATCACAGTCGATGGCCATTTACTACCTGAGCCAGCACCTTTCCACATGAGGCCGAGAGCCTGGAAACTGCTTTCTGGGGCTCTGTCCCCACACCATAGTGGTGTGACTCCCCTACCTATGGCTCCGTGGGTGTTCCTTTTTGGCCTCACCATGTCCTGCGTTCTTATGTGGGGAGCGGGAACAGAGGCCCCGCCTGATGACTCCCTGCATGACACCCTCCAGTCAGGCTTTTCATACTCAGGCTTGCTTATGGTGCATACAAGTGCAACTGTGCAACTTGACAAGTGAAGTCCTCTCTGGCAGCCACAAAGGACTGTGTAAAGGTACCACCGGCTTAAAGCCCCAGTGTCATTTTTCCTTTCTGATCTCCCCTGAACTTTCACCCTGCCCCCTGTTCCCGTCCAAGCCAGTGACAATTGTGCAAAGCATCTCTGACTTCCCTCTTTCCCTCTCCATGGCCAGCCCTCCCAGACAAGGCCCTCATCACATTCAGTGTGGGATGTCTTCACTGGTATAATGTTTAATGGCAAGAGGACCATAATTAAAGTGCTCTATGCTCTGCCCTGGTCGTGCCATCAGGGCTCAGTTGGGAGAGAGGGCCTGTACGCCGTTCCAGGACATCCACCAAGGCTGTCCCAAACATCCAGGGATCTGAGGGCTCATAGTAACTGGTATATAAGGTCTGTGGGGGCCTTATATGCACTAACATGTTGATCTTTTAGAATCACACACATTTAGAAAACCAGATTCCCTTCTCTGTTTTCTCAAATTAAATATTACTTATTATGGCATTTTCGGCCTCCAGCCAGCTCTTGACCCATGTACCCTATTTAAAACTTACATTGCAGAAAATCTGGATGACTCACTTTTGCATGCCTGTGACTACCCCAGTCTCCCAGCTCACCCCGTTTTTGCTCAATCTGCCCACATGACTAGACAACTATGTCTTACTAATAGCAACCCTCTCATGGGGTGTTTCCTCTACTCTTCTGCACCCTAAAACCACCAAGATGTGTGCTATCTGCCATCTCTGAGCCCAGACTGGACTGTCGATGACTATACCCCACTATAGCTGGCACCACATTCTGCCAAGTGCTCTATGCTCTTGCCCTGGTCGTGCCATCAGGGCTCAGCTGGGAGAGAGGGCCTGTACACCATTCCAGGACATCCACCAAGGCTGTCCCAAACATCCAGGGATCTGAGGGCTCATAGTAACTGGTGAGCTACACCTGGGGCATTACTGAGAGCTATAGGCCATACCTGGGACCAGGAGCATGTGGCAAGGGAGTACACTGAGCACTTGCTGGGGAGCTACTGACGTCCCCCAGGGGATAAATGCCCTTGTCCCTGTCACAATGCTGTCCTACTTGCCATTAAACAACTCTCAGTCTCTACTCCAACACACAGCTCCTGGTAAACTAGACTGTGGCTTCATAATCAGCATTTTCTACTGTCTAGACAAAATGTAACTTCCTGACGAAATGTAAGAAATCGGGTATATGAGGAGAAGGAAACCTCTCAGGCTTCTACCTTCAGTTATGCCCTCTGGGGAAGCTCATACGAGTGCACGCACTCCCAAAAGCAAACCAGTTAGGACAGTGAAACCCCAGTGGTCACCGTGCTGAGCCCACATTTCCCAGGAAACGCCAAAGTGGGTACCTGTGTGTCCAGCCACCTCACCCCCTCGGGACTATGCTCCACTCTCCCATAGAAGTGCACGGGAAGTGTGTACTCGGGCTGGGCCTTCTCCCAGGGGTTGCCATAGCGCAGCCAGTCATCAGCCTCCTGTATCTGAAAACGGGCCAGCAGAAGGTGAGTGAATCCTCGGGGGGTGGGACAGAGTTTTGGGTGCTGAGCTGACCCTGTCCTCAGCCCTCACTGACCATGCTGTCAAGATGACACTGCCCTGCATTGAAACAAAACCAAAGCCTATTGACAATGCAAACATTTCCAATTCCAGTTGTGGCCACATGTTTTAAAACTTTGGACTATTAAGGAAATAAACTTATGTAAAATTCAGAATAATGCATCAAAGTGAAAAGACATTAAGAGTCACCTGAATTTAGCAATAAAAGAAGGCCTGAAGCATGCTACAACACGAATGAAACTTGAAAACATTATGCTGAGTCAAAGAAGCCCACATATTGTATGATTCCATTTATATGAAATGTCTAGAACAGCCAAATCCACAGAGACAGCAAGTAGATGAATGGTTATGGGGTGCTAGGGACTGACTGCAAATGGGTACTGGGTTTCTTTTGGGGGGGTAATAAAAATGTTCTGGAAATATAGTGGTGATGGTTGCCCAACTTTGTGAATATATTTAAAACCACTTGATAGCTCAATAGCTGTCATTACAAAAAAAAAAAAAAAAAAATCAGTGGAAGCCCACTGCTTTGAAAATGACACCACAAACCCGTAGGTGCCAGGGGCCAATCTGCCTCCCTGGGAGCACTTGCAGCCAGGCACTCCACTAGAAGACACATTCCTTTCTGCTTATCTATCAAAAACTGCACCCAGTGACATCTAAAATCAGTAAACACACAAAAGGCTCTCCCACAAATAAAATCAAAAGTAGTCCCACAGACTCTAACTCTTGACTGTTTGGTAGGGTAGCTTTGCCCACCACCCTGTGGAATTTAGTCTGCTTGCAAGCAGTGGGATAAATTCATTTAGTAGAGCAATGAATAAGGAATCATGAAAATAAATTAACTAAAATTTAAATGAGATCAAGTTTTTTTCTTCAAATTCAATAAGCAACCCTATCTAGGTTACTTTGAGATTTTTTTTTTAATGGTCCTCACACAGAAATAAAAAGTCACTAAGCAAACACCACCAAAAACCCTTCCGTTTATAACCATAATACCACTAAGCAAGGAAGAGCCTCTGAGTTTTGGTCTTACAAACATACACATTACCTCAACTGTAAAAGAACTAGCTAGAATAGGTCAAAGAACATGTGTAAATTGGTGTGTCCACTATGGAAAACAATATGGAGGTTCCTAAAAAACTAAAAAATAGAACTGCCATACAACCCATCAATTCCATTTCTGGGAATCCATCCAAAGAAAATGAAATCACTAATTCAAAAAGATATATACACCTCTATGTTCACTGCAGCACTATTCACAAGAGCCAAGATATGGAAGTAACCTCGGTGTCCATCAACAGATGAATGGATAAAGAAGATGTGGTACACACCGTGTTTCCCCGAAAATAAGACCTAGCAAGACAATCAGCTCTAATGCATCTTTTGGAGCAAAAATTAATATAAGACCCGGTATCATATCATATATCATCATATCATATCGTATCATATCCCCAGTCTTATATTATAGTAAAATAAGACCGGGTCTTATATTAACTTTTGCTCCAAAAGACACATTAGAGCTGATTGTTTGGCTAGCTCTTATTTTCGGGGAAACACGGTATGTATCCATAATGGAATATTGTTCAGTAATAATATAGAATAGGATCTTGTCATTTGCAACAACATGGATGGACTTAGGGCATTATGCTAAGTGAAATAAGTCAGGCAGAGAAAGACAAATACATATGGTTTCACTTATAGGTGGAATCTTAAAAAAAAAAATACGAACAAACAAAATAAAACAAACACATAGATACAGGGAATGAATTGATGGTTGCCAAGGGGGAAAGGGATAGGAAGATGGATAAAAAAGGTGAAAGGGAGTAAAGGTTATTTTATAACCTCCAGTTATAATATAAATAAGTCAATGGGGATGTAATGTACAGCACATAAAATGCAGTTAATAGCATTTTAATAACTGCATGGGGACAGAGGGTTACCAGACTTACCATGGTGATCACATTTATAAAGTTAAATCACTATGTTTTACACCTGAAATTAATATAATATTGTATGCTAACTATACTTTAATAAAAAAACAAAACAGAAAACTCCAAAATAGAAAATAAAAATCTTCGATCGTTGCTTAAAAAAAAAGATGTGTGTACAAGGGCTGGACTACATCTGACAAACACACACACATGAAGAACTGTGAATAAAATTATCTAAAAGGTACCAGGAGGAAAGCTGCATTCCTTTTAATGTAAAAAAGTATTTCTATAAATTAAACAATAGGTACAAATCTGTTTTAAGTTTTATTTTACTTTTGGCCATAATTTTCTTTGCCAACATTTCATTACGAACATTTTCAAACATACAGAAGTGTTAAAAGAATTGGCAGTGAACACCCACATACCCACCACCCAGGTTCTATAACTATTAATTTATACTTTATTCATCACATATCCATCCATTGATCCATTAATTTTTGGATGCATTTCAAAGTAAATTGCAGAAAACTGTACACTCCTCCCCTGAATACTTCAGCATGCATGTCATTAAGTACAGTTCATCATGTGTTTATTTTTTAGGTTAATATATTATATGGTGAAATGTATAAATCTTGAGGGTACCATTGATGAGTTCTGACAACTGCAAACCTGTGTGACCCAAACCCCCTCAAGATACAGAGCATTTCTATCACCCCAGTCATCAACAATTTCATGCAGACTGTACTACTGTCAAGTTACACAAATTTCAATCCTAACCACAGTCTTGCTTTATCTGTGACTTTGAGGCCCCAAATTATGTTTAAAAAAACAAACCTATTCTCCACTCAAGTGGAATAGTTATGCCTTCCATTTGGAAATGCCAAACGACGGGAAACAACCACCTCACTTAGTGGAGGACAGTAAGACTGCATTTTGAGATAACACTCTTCACTGATGTGGTCTTGACCGCCTTACTTAGCTATGGTTTGATGCTCTAGAATTGAAGCTCATTCTAAGGGCCACTTTGCTTTGCAGAGACTGGCCTCTATCCCCACATGACACTGCCTTCGCACTGCCTTTGTCTCTTGTTACAGCCTTTATTTTAAAGTCTATTTTGCCTGATATAAGTATTGCTAACCCAGATTTATTTCCCTTTCCATTTGTATGAAATCTTTTTTCATCCCTTTATTTTCATTCTGCATGTTTTTTTCTATCTGAAGTAGGTCTCTTGTAGGCAGTGCATGTATAGTTCTTGTTTTCTTATCCATTCGGCTACACTGGAGGACCCTTCTAAAGCAGAGCCTCTGATCATTGCCCTTCTGGAATCCTCAAGGGTATACTAACTAGTCTCCCTCTGAGGGTTGAGAACAAAGCTCTCAGAACCAGACAGAGCCAGGTCTGAGCTTAGCTTGGCATCTTTCTTATCTGGGTGCCTTTGAGCAAATGACCTCTGCACATTTCTACCAAGGGATAAAACAATCCTGTAAAGTGTGGAAGTATTTTTAGGTATTAACAGCTTCTATCCATGTTAAGTACTCAATAAACAGCGTAGTCAACATGACAGGATGAATAAATGGACACATCCATTTCTATCAAGCAAAAGTGTGGGTTTTGCCTGCTGTCTGTTTGCTGCTTTGGGGGACTGGTATCTGTGACAGATGCATGTAAACAAGGAAGATAACTACCCACATGTACTGGGCACTGAGCAGAGTTCTAAGAACTTTCATTGCCCAGTACCATTTACTACTCACAACCACCCAATAGGTGGGTATGGTAGTGGCAGAACTGAGATCCAACACTGGCTGGTAGCTCAGAGTCCTGCTCTTACACAGAACTCCATATTGCCTCCTGCTCTGCCATCAAAAGTAAGGCCTGAAAAAAAATAAATGGGAGGGAGAAATTGTCCTTACAAAAGAATTCCAATTAATAAATGTAGATGAGAGGAACAGAAAATCACCACAGGAACACCACAGTGATAACTACTACAGATAATAGCCAATGCCAAACACTGAAAACAGTGGGCAGAGCTTTAAGGACTAATGGGATATCTGCATAACCTCCAAGTATCTCCCCCAAATTACCATGGTGGTTTTAACAAATTTCCAAAAATTCTGTGATATATTTCTCTCTAGGAGGTGGTACTCAATTCTTCTCCCCTTGAGGGTGGAATGAACTTAGTGAGTCCCTTCTGATAAATAGTCTAGAAAGGGAAAATTGTAACTTCACAATGGAGAAACCTGGCTCAAGCCACGTTCTCCAAGTGATTCAGGTTAACTCACCAGTACCAACTCATGGTGATATACTGAGATATGAAGGGGAATTTGCCTCTGCAGTATTCTTTCCCAAAGTCCCTAACCCCAGAATAATTGTGAGAAAACATCAGATGAACCCAAACTGAGGAATAATCTATGAAATACCTGACCAGTATTCACCAGATTTGTCAAAATCGTGAAGGATAAGAAAAGATCAGTAAACCACTGTAGATATGAGGAGACTAAAAAGACATGACAACCAAATGCAATGAGGATCTTGAATTAGATCCAGGAAGAGAGAAAAACATTAGAGGAAAAACTGGTAAAATTTGAAGAAAGTACTAAGCCAGCACTGATATCTTTGTTTTGATAACTGTGCTATGGTCATACAAGATATTAATATTAGGAGAAGCTGAGTGAAGGGCACACAGGTACTCTACATTATCTTTGCAATTCTCTTACAACTAATTTTGCTTCTAAACAAAGAGTTATAAAACAAAACCAGACTCACACTCTGTGAGGGTGTGCATATGCATCATGATGTGAGAGTATGCATCTTGGATTCAGATGAGAGTATTGACTGTCCCATAGTTTTATATTTCCTGTGGGTTAAAATTTCCAGAACACATTTTAAAAATCTATTTCGCTGTGGGTTGCAGAATGCAGAGAGAGAAAAGACCTAGATTTATTCTCCTTAGACAGCAAGGAGGGTTCCTAAGGCCTGTAGACTTTACTGGAATGCAAGTGGAGGGCAGCCTAACTAAGCAAGAGGAGCCCTCACTGCTGCATCATCAGCTTCGAAACCCATGTTCCATGCAGTGACACTCTTAAAGTGTCTTTTTTATACCTTGCTTAGAATTTTGACGAGCAGCTGACCAGAAACATTTTGAGAAACCCAGTGGCCATCCAACAGCCAACAGCTGTTTCAGCAGTGTCACCCCTTGGGTTTTTACAACATTCATACCATTACATTACACTTTACTGTAGTACATTTTAAACCATTCTCCTCAGAACCAAGAAGCAACCTCAAAGGGTGGGTGGGGTTCAAAGAGGCTCCCAATTTCCAAAACACACTAGAAGGAGACCTAAGTAAATGAAAAGACATCCCAGGTGAGTGAACAGGATGGCTTAACATTGTTAAGATGGCAATACTCCCAAAACAGATCTACAGATTCAACACCTAAACCCTGTTAAAATTGCAGCTCGCTCCCTTGCAGATTGACAAGCTGATTCTAATATTCAGATAGAAATACAAGGAACCTGGAATAATCAAAACAATCTTGAAAAAGAAGAACAAAGTTGGAAGACTCATACTTCCTAATCTCAAATCTTACTACATAACAACATTCATCATCACTGTGTGGTAACAGCATTAAGATGGACATGTAGAACAAGAATAGAACAGAGAGTCCAGAAATAAGCTCTGACATTTATGGTCAACTGATTTTCAACAAGGATGACCAGATAATTCAATGGGAAAGAACAGTCTCTTTAACAAATGGTGCTGAGACATCTGGATATGCACCCACAAAAGTATGAGGTTGGACCCCTATCTCACACCACAGACAAGAATTAATTCAAATTGGATCAAAGACCTAAGTGTAAAAGCCAAAATTATAAAACTTTTAGAAGAAAACAGAGAAGTAAATCTACATGACCTTGGATTAGGCAATGGTTTCTTTTGATATGACATCAAAAGCACAAGTGAAAAATAAATGACGTGGACTTATCAAAATTAAAAACATTTGATACCATTAAGAAAGTAAAAAAGATAACCCACAGAATGGGAGAAAATATTCGCAAATCACGTAAGTGATAAAGAAATTTGTATCTAAAATACATATACAACTCAATAACAAAAAGACAACCCATTCAATGCTCGGTTAGGCAAAGGGTTTAAACAGACATTTCTCCAAAGAAAATAAAAATTGCCAATAAGCACATGTAATGATGCCTAACATCACCAATCATAAGGGAAATACAATCAAAACCACTATGAGATGCCACCTCACATCCACTAGGATGCTATAATCATAAAGTCATGAGATAATAACAAATGTTAGCTAGAATGTGAAAAAATCAGAACTCTCCTACACTGCTGATGGGATTGTAAAATGGTGCAGTTCCTCTGGAAAATAATCCGGCAGTTCCCCTTAAACAGGTACCACTTGGCTCAGCAATTCCACTCCTAGGCATATATCCAAAATAAATGAAAACCTCTGTCTATTCATAAACTTGTACATAATAGCCAAAAAGTGGAAACAACTCAAATGTCCATCAGTTGATAAATGAATAAATAAACTGTGGTGTAGCCATACAATGGAATATAGTTCAGCCATAAAAAGGAATCATATGCTGTAAGAATGAACCTAGAAAACATTACACTAAATGAAAGAAGCCAGTCACAAAAGACCACATATTGTATGATTCCATTTATATGGGATATAGGTAAATCTACAGAAACAGAAAGTAGATTAGTAGTTGCCTAGGGCTAGGAAGATAGGGAGTTTGAGGTGGGTGATAGTTAACAGGTATGAGGTTTTTTGGGGGCCATAATGAAAATGTTCTAAAATTGATTGTGGTGATGGCTGCACAACTCTGAATATACTGAAACCTTTAAATCATATAATTTGAATGGGTGAATTGTTTGGTATGTGAATTTTATCTCGTTAAAACTGTTACAAAAAAACACAGTACAAAAGTTTGGCAGATTGCAGTAAAATAAGTGTTGTATATAAAATAGAATACTTCCAGTTGTAAAAATAGTGGAATAAAAATGCCTTTGCCCCCTTCTACCTAAAACTCACTGACTATAAGAAAACAGAGGTAGATACATTTCTTCTCATTTTTATAGGTAAAATGTTAGTGGAACATAGTGAGGGGTAAGTTTTTCCATTTTATTCTTTATTGACTCTGCACTGGGAATGAGGAGTCTTTCTTTACCTTTGTATTTCATGAGAAGTCAAAAGAGAAATGAAAACAAGGTAGAATATCTTCTTAGCAGTTCATTCTACTCAGTCCCAGCTGTTATTTCCTGCCTCATCCTGCTTTCCTTACGGTCTGGATTAATCAAGCAGCCTGCTATTTTAAAGTCACACATTTATACTTTGAGAACACCATGATTGCTCTTTACTTCATAGTTTGATTTGTTTCTCTGTAGGGTTATGCCGTAAAGTTTCTTTTCCCCCGCATTTAAGAGAAATTACTGATAAAAATGATCTTGCTTTAAATGTTATATATTTTGAAAGCATTACCTTTTTGAACATATTAAAAATATATATTAATAAAGAAGACAAAAGGGTAAAATAGTTGTCATTTAAAAAAATCTGTATGGATTCATTTTAGTTCTGTATATAAGTAAAGATTTTTTTTCAAGTTTGTTAAGGTATGAAGCGTATTTTCTATATGTAGTTACCATTTCTACTTGACATTTTAGAAAAACTCTGTTTTTGAAATGAAGGGAAGAGTCACTTTGCAACTATCATCTTCCTCTTTAAATGTGATCTTTTGTTTTGGGTTTCTTGATACTCAGATGATAATTTAGTGGGTTAAACATTCTAGATGCACTGATCTTTGAAAGGGAAACCACATTTCAAATCTGTAATTACCATGAATATTTAAACTGTCTCATGATGTTCTATGTTTTTTTCCTTTGATATACATCAATTTGTTTACTAAATTAAATATTTGCTTAATAAATAAATGTAAATTTCATGAATTATAATTTTAGAATTAAAATTTATTCTAGTTATGAAGAAAAAATAGGAATATAAAAAGGTGACAATAATTTACATAAACTACATTGATTCTGTTTCTTTGTGGAGATTAATTATGTGGAGACATAATTCAGAGATTTTCAGTAACCTTAAAAATGTTTAGTTCAATGACTTTAAATCTGTAGAACTGAAAAGAAGCTAGAAACTTTATTATTTGTCATGACTCAAAATAAAAGCTGTTCCATTGGGTAGTCACAAGAGTAAAAAAAAGAAATAAAGAAAAAATACAAAGGTAGCAAGTCAGGTCAGGTAAAACTAAACTAGAAAGCGGTGCCTCATTCCACTTTGCCACAAAGAAGAACATAGGGACCCAGGTAACTGTCCACTGCTGGTATCTGCTTTCTGAAGATAGGAAAAAGATGAAGCGCTTCACACTCACATGGGCACACTCACGCATATGCACACACAAGCAGACATACACTTGTGCACACACACATGCACACACACACTCACATGTGCACATGCACGCTCACATGCACTCACTTGTACACCCATCACACTTGTACACTCAGACACGTGTTCGTGTACACTCACATGTGTACGCTTACACATACAGTGCATTCACACACGGCACACTCACTCACACGTCTGTATGCACATACTAACACACACACACAATCACAAACCTGGGAACTAAGGAGGAGCTGCTTCCTCTAGGCTGCACACCTCAGGTCCCTGCCCCATTATCCAGCTGCAAACAGCTGGCTCAGGAAGAATTCCTTCCACTGCAAGAGATGAAGCTCAGGATCTACATCCTGAAAATAAAAATAGGAAGATAGTCGGGGAAACACAATGGGCAAAGAACACCCAGCATTTGCAAGGGGCAGATGAAATTTGTAAATACAGACTCATCCAAGAAGTCAAGAAACACTGATAAGGTAACGAAAGGACCTGACCAAGCATGGGAAAGAAATAAAATAAGAAATAAAACCACCATAGAAGTGGAGGTACCACTGAATACAAAACAAAGGCAAAGCTGAAAACAAAAACCTGGCTAAGGAAAAGTGAAAAAAATGGGAAAATATGAAAAGAATTGAAGAGAAAAATATCGATATGGAGTACAAAAGATACTTAACATCTGCATCAGTGTCCCTGAAGAATAAACTGAAAATAACGTTAAAAATTTATCATATGTAATTTAAGAAAACTTTCCATACATATTTAAATCTACAAATTGAAAGAACATGCACACATATTTAAAAAAATCAGAGTTCAGTCTTTGCCTTTTTAAACTTTGATTATTTGAATGTATAGTTTCTAAACTACTACATATATAAATTCCAATGCACTTTAATTCACAAATACATAGTGTAATGAATGAATCCGCACAGCCTACCACTGCAGTCACTACTGCTCGTGGTCCACTGCATTTTCCTGACTTTTCATCAGCTTGGCTTTATTTACCCTACACTTGAACTGATTTATTATTATATGAGGTTTCCATAGCACTGCACCTCCCCTCCCTCCAGACAGACCTTAGTAACCAGTGTGAGAATACAGAGCCCAACAAAATCCAGCTGTCTGAGAAAAGTGTGATTGAAGGTTTTGAGCACAATTATTTCCTTTTACCTACACAAAGGCCTGTTCCTCCCACATACACATACTTTTGGGATTCTCCCCAAGAGGTTTCATAAAAAATTGGAAGGTCAGGAATATGATCAAGATGTTTTTATTTTGACTTTATGAATATGTATTTTAAAGTTTAGTTTGATCTTTCTGCTAAAATTTCTAACTTTTAACTAGCACTATGAAAAAAAAGTGTTGTTTGTTGTCACGCAGCAGCCTACCCATCTGTCCCGTTTCTTACTTTAACCCTTCACCGCCCCTTCTAGTTCGCTCACTGCCTGTGTTGTGCACAGTTGTTCTTCCAACAGCTTATCTTTTTGTAAGGGAGCAACAGCGAAGCATAAGATGTTGGGCCAAGACTTGAAACTTTTGAATCTCTTTCATTTTCTTCCCATGTTGATCGCAGATATCAAGGGTTCAGCAGTTTATTTATTCTGCAAGTAGCACTGGGCAGTCTCCTACTGCACCTCTGCATAAGAAGGGAGCAGAGCACCACAGCATCCAGGCCTCTGAACACCACCACCCAGAAAAGACTGACTGTGTCAGCTCTAAGCCAGGCATGGCTGCAGGCCTGCTGAGATGGAGTACTGAACTCTGGGACTGTGGCTTGTTTTTTTCTGTTGTTTTTGTGTGTGTGTGATTTGTTTTAAGAACTTTTAGGTTTTCTGCAAATAAGTTGATCTTGTTTTCCCCAGTTCCCTTAAGATGGTTCAGAGTAAACACCATGAAACTGAAGAAAGCCAAGAAGATGCACAGACTTTGAACTGTGCAGACTGGGGTCCAATCCTGATACCTACCACAGCCAGTGATATGATATGGGTCACTGGTTCTCTCCCCAGGCCAGATAATCAGGGAGAGTTGGCAGTTCTGGAAAAAAGCCAGTTGCAGGCACAGACTAGGGGACTTGCCTGCAAAGAGCCAGCTTCTTGGTGGCCTCTGCTGCTGCAGGCGCTAGGCCATCCCAGGCCAGGTCCAGCCTATCTCCACCACTGTAGCCCCTCCAGCCTCCTCAGCTACCCTTTGTGCAACCTTGTGTAGGGCCTCCCTGCTCAGGGAGTGCTGGTCAGAGAATCAGACATGCACCTGCTTTAGCCTGAGAACAACAGGGATCCTTTAACCTCTGTACAGCAGCTCTTGGGGGGCCTGCCCCCTGGGGTATTGAAGTGGGCCTTTGATCTTTCTTGTATGGTCCCTTGTAACATTACTATAACAAGGGTTAAATGGCTTAGGGACAGGTTTAATTTTTTTAGTTGGGTTTATTTATTAGACACAAAGCCTATACCAACAGGTAACATGACAGAAAAGCATAAAAGCTTTTCAGCACAAATAGATGAAAAGAAGATCAACACAAATATTATACAATATAGTAGTTTTCCAAAGACATCTTAGGCATTAATGAACTCTGTGGAAATGGAGTTTAATATCAGTAGATAGAGCCTAGTTTTCCTCTTTACAGTGAGACTGAGTTGGACTCTGAGAGATCTCCAATTTCTTTTCCCTCTCCTAAAAGGTTTTTTGAGCTTTTGTTTAACACGAGGGTCTGAACACCCTGCAGGAAAAGGAAAGAAAGAACTTTTCCAATACTCAAGAAAACAAAACAAAGACTGGGCAATTCCTTTCACCAAGAACATGATTCTACTACAGGCAGAGCTGGCCAGAGACATGTCATCCTGTGGCAAGAAAATGCAACCAATGCTACTCTTGTCTATTAGATTCTGTCTGTGTCCCCTTCCCCGTTCCACACCTTCACACACCCCACCCCCCACCGCCCGCCCTGGTCTTAACAAACCAGCTGTCATCTCACTGTGGCTAAGTGGGAATAGAGTAGCTCCCATGGCCGACGGCTGTCTTGCTGCTGGACAAGGCAAAGCTGGCTCTGACATGACACAGGGACACTGACCACTGACTCAACACACAGGCACAGCATTCCACTAGCCAGCTCTGGTGTGCTCCCATCCTCTCCAAATACACTGGGGCCACCTCCCTCCTACCACCCTCCCCAGCCCAGCCCAGATAGGAGGGGAGCAGTCCTCCTACGTGACAGACAGCCAAGGTTCACCCTTGCCTCTATGGACATGTCACATCATCCACTGTGCTGCATCTCAGGAGCTTTTTGGAGGGTCATACCAAGAACAGCTTTATAAAAGCACCACTACGCTGTGTAACAATATTGACCTAACTTTGCCTACCACATCTCTTAACCCCAACCTGTGAAGTCACACTCAAGCACTTTCTTTTAGAATTAAATGCCAGGGACTCTTGGCTTTCTGCAGGTAACTGGTACATTTTGTCTCACCGTGCATCATTATTTCCTTTTTCATTTTAGGTAGCAGTACCTAGGTCTAGAACACAGAACCTTTGCTCAAAGTCAACCTGGAAAATGTAAAATATAATAAAATTATAGAATTTGAGAACTTACAGGGACTTTAGAGACCATTTAGTACTGCAGGAAACAAATTTATCTTTTACTCCGTGACAGCACATTTTTACAATCCTCTGCCTTCAGCCATTAAGCTCTACAAAATGTCTACTCGCTAAGATCCCAGAGACAATCAGAGAAGTCTCCTTATCACAGACAGATAAGCCATGGCCTAAGCAATTTCTATTACGTGATCTGGACTATGTCAAAGGATATGTATAACTGGTGGGGTACTAGTCAGTTTTTTTTTTAAATTTATTGGGGTGACAATTGTTAGTAAAATTACATAGATTTCAGGTATACAATTCTGTATTACATAATTTATAAATCCCATTGTGTGTTCACCACCCGGAGTCAGTTCTCCTTCCATCACCAAGTATTTGATCCCCTTTAACCTCATCTACCACCCCCCACTACCCTTACCCTCTGGTAACCACTAAACTATTGTCTGTGTCTATGAGTTTTTGTTTCTCATTTGTTTGTCTTGTTCTTTTGTTGTTTTTGGTTTATACATCACATATCAATGAAATCATATGGTTCTCTGCTTTTTCTGTCTGATTTATTTTGCTTAGCATAATAATCTCAAGATCCATCCATGTTGTCACAAATGGTCCTGTATCATCTTTTCTTACTGCCGAATAGTATTCCATTGTGTATATATACCACACCTTCTTTATCCATTCATCTATCAAAGGACATTTTGGTTGTTTCCATGTCTTGGCCACCGTAATCAAAGCTGCAATGAACATTGGAGCACACATGTCTTTATGTATAAATCTTTTCAGATTTTTTGGGTAGATACCCAGGAGAGGAATTGCTGGGTCATATGGTAATTCTATTCGTAATTTTTTGAGGAACCTCCACACTGCCTTCCATAACGACTGCACCAGTCTGCACTCCCACCAACAGTGTCTGAGGGTTCCTTTTTCTCCACAGCCTCGCCAACACTTGTTACTATTTGTCTTGTTGATGATAGCCATTCTGACTGGGGTGAGGTGATATCTCATTGTGGTTTTTATTTGCATTTCTCTGATGATTAGTGATGCTGAGCATTTTTTCATATATCTATTTGCCATTTGTATGTCCTCTTTGGAGAAATCTCTCTTCAGGTTGTCTGCCCATTTTTCATTTGGGTTGTTTGTTTTTTTGTTGTTGAGTTGTATGAGTTCCTTGTATATTTTGGATATTAGCCCCTTATCGGAGGCACTGTTTGCAAAAACCTACCAAATAAAGAGTTGGTAGCCTCTTTATTTTGTCGATGGTTTCTTTTGCTGTGCAGAAGCTTTTAAGTTTCATATAGTCCTATTCGTTTATTTTAGCTTTTACTTCCATTGCCTTTGGAGTCCAATAAAAATAAAATGCTCTTTGAACTCAAGGTCCATAATTTTAGTACCTATGTTTTCTTCTATGCAGTTTATTGTGTCAGGTCTTATGCTTAAGTCTTTGATCCATTTTGAATTAATTTTGGTACATGGTGACAGATAGCAGTCCAGTTTCATTCTTTTGCACGTGACTATCCAATTCTCCCAGCACCATTTATTGAAAAGGCTGTCTTTCCTTCGTTGTATCTTTTTAGCTTCTTTGTCAAAAATTATCTGTCCATATTTATATGGTTTTATTTCTGGGTTCTCAATTCTATTCCATTGGTCTATGTGTCTGTTTTTCTGCCAATACCATGCTGTTTTGATTATTGTAGCCCTGTACTACAAGCGAAAGTCAGGGAATGTGATACCTCCAGTATTGTTCTTTTTTCTTAAGATTGCTTTGGCTATTCGGGGTCTTTGGTGGTTCCAAACAAATCTGATGATTTTTTGTTCTATTTCTTTAAAAAATGCCATTGGGATTTTGATGCGGATTGCATTAAATCTGTATATTGCTTTGGATAATACGGCCATTTTAACTATGTTGATTCTTCCAATCCATGAGCATAGAATGTCTTTCCATTTCTTTGTGTCTTCTTCAAAATGACTTCAAAGTGACATTTCTTTCAAAAATGTCTTATTGTTTTCAGCATATAGTTCCTTCACATCCTTGGTTGTTTATTTCCTAAGTATTTTATTCTTTTTGCTGCAATTGCAAAAGGAATTGTTTTTTGTATTTCTTTTCCTGAGATTTCATTGTTAGTATATAGGAATGCAATGGACTTTAGTACGTTGATTTTGTAGCCAGCAACTTTACTGTATTCGTTGATTGTTTCTAATAGCTTTTTGGTGGAGTCTTTAGGGTTTTCTATATATAGCATCATGTCATTTGTAAAGAGTGATAATTTCACTTCTTCATTCCCAATTTGGATGCCTTTTATTTCTTTCTCTTGCCTGATTGCTCTGGCTGGACTTCCAACACTATGTTGAAAAGCAGAGGTGACAGGGGCAGCCCTGTCGTGTTCCTGAACATAGAGCAAAGGGCTTCAGATTTTCACCATTAATTATGAGATTAGCTGAGGGCTTGTCATATATGGCCTTTATTATGTTAAGGTATTTTCCTTCTATACCAATTTTATTAAGTGTTTTAATCATAAATGGATGTTGTATCTTGTCAAATGCTTTTTCTGCATCAATTGATATAATCATATGATTTTTGTCCTTTATTTTGTTTATGTGATGTATCACATTGATGAATTTGCGGATGTTGAACCATCCTTGTACCCCAAGGATGAACCACACTTGGTCGTGATGAATAATCTTTTTAATGCATTGTTGTATTCGATTTGCTAGAATTTTGTTTAGGATTTTTACATCTGTATTCATCAGAGATATTAGTCTGTAGTTTTCTTTTTTTGTGTTGTCCTTCCCAGGTTTTGGTATCAGGATAATGTTGGCCTCATAAAATGAGTTGGGGACTACTGTCTCTTGGTCAATTTTTTGGAACAGTTTGAGCAGGATTGGTATTAGATCCTCTTTGAAGGTTTGGTAGAATTCACTAGTGAAGCCATCTGGTCCCGGACTTTTGCTTTTGGGAAGGTTTTAGATGACTGATTCAATTTTGTTACTGGTGATCGGTCTGTTTAGATTTTCTAGTCTTCATGGTTCTGCCTAAGAACTTGTCCATATCTTCTAGGTTATTGAATTTGGTGGCATATAGTCCTTCATAGTATTCTCGGATGATCCTTTGTATTTCTGTGGTGTCCATGATAACTTCTCCTTTTTCATTTCGGATTTTGTTAATTAGTGTCTTCTCTCTTTTTATCTTAGTGAGTCTAGACAAGTGTTTGTCAATTTTGCTAATCTTTTCAAAGAACAAGCTCTTTGTCACATTAATTTTTTTCTATTGTCTTTTTGATCTCTATTTCATTTAGTTCTGCTCTGATTTCTGTTATTTCCTTTCTTCTGCTGACCTGGGGTTTCACTTGTTCTTCTTTTTCTAGTTCTTTAAGGTGTAACGTGAGGTTACTTATTTGGGATTTTTCTTGTTTCTTGAGATAGGCCTGTAATGATATAAATTTCCCTCTTAAAATTGCTTTCGTTGCATCCCAAAAATTTTGGTAGGATGTATTTTCATTGTCATTGTTTCTGTGTATCTTTTGATCTCTTCTCTAATTTCATCTTTGACCCAGTTGTTCTTTAAAAGTATGTTGTTTAATCTCCATGTATTTGTGTTTTTTCCTGATTTCTTTTTGCAGTTGATATCCAATTTCAAAGCCTTGTGATCAGAGAATATGCTTGGTATGATTTCAATCTTCTTAAATTTGCTGAGGCTGATTTTATGTCCCAATATATGGTCTATCCTTGAGAATGTTCCATGTACACTAGAAAAGAATGTATAGTCTAATGTTTTAGGATGAAGTGCTCTATATATGTCAGTTGTGTCCATGTCATCTAATGTGTCATTTAGGGCTGCAATTTCTTTATTTTCTGTTTGGATGATCTACGGATAGCTCTCAATGATGTATTTAAGTCCCCCAGTACAATTGTGTTTTGGTCAATTTCTCCCTTTAGTTCTGTTAGTAGTTGCTTGGTATATTTCAGTGCTCCCTGATTGGGGGCATAAATATTGATGACTGTTATGTCTTCTTGTTGTATAGTCCTCTTTACCATTATGAAATGTCCATCTTTGTTTCTTGTTATCTTTTTCACCCTGAAGTCTGTTTCATCTGATATCATTATGGCTACACCTAATTTTCTCTGGGTATCATTTGCTTGGAGTGTCAATTTCCACCCTTTCACTTTGAGTCTATGCTTGTCCTTGTAGCTGAGATGTGTCTCTTGGAGACAGCATATGGTTGGGTTTAGTTTTTTTGATCCAATCTGCTACTCTGTGCCTTTTTATTGGTGAGTTCAGTCCATTTACATTTATGGTGATTATTGATATGTGAGTATTTCCTGGTATTCTATCTTTAGTTTTCTGGTAAGGCTGTGTCTCCATTGTTTCTTTGCCTTTTGTTGTTATCTATTATCTCTGTGTGGTGGTATTCTATGATGTTTCCCTCTATTTCTTCTTTTATTACAGTATATATTTCAGTTCTGGATTTTTTTTGACTGGTTACCCTTAAGTTTATGTTAAAGAAAGTTTGATATTTAGAGTATTCCATTTTCTTCAGCACGCTTACTTTCTCCATTCCCATATTCCGGTTCAGGCCTTTACTCTCCCCCTTTTTATGTTTCTGTTGCCACAAATTGTCCCTGTTGATGGTGGTCAAATAGCCTCCTTTAGTATTTCTTGTAGTGCAGGTCGTGTATTAGAAAATTCCCTCAGCTTCTGTATGACTGGAAAGGTCTTTATTCCTCCTTCATATCTAAAGGATATCTTTGCTGGTTATATTATTCTTGGCTCATAATTTCTCTCTTTCAATAGTTTGAATATTTGGTTCCACTCTCTCCTGGCTTGTAGAGTTTCTGCTGAGAAATTTGATGATAATCTAATGGGCTTTCCTTTGTAGGTTACCTTCTTCTTTTCCCTGGCTGCCTTGAGGATTCTTTCTTTGTCGTTGATTTTAGACAGTTTCAATACAATGTGCCTTGGAGAAGGCCTGTTGGGATTGAGGTAATTAGGTGTTCGATTTGCTTCTTGGATTCGAGGATCCAGGTCTGTCCACAAGTTTGGGAAGTTCTCATCGACAATTTATTTGAATATATTCTCTGTTCCCTTCTCGCTTTCTTCTCCTTCTGGTATGCCCATTATTCTTATATTGCTCTTTCTGATGGAGTCAGAAAGTTCTTGTAGAATTCTTTCATTTCTTTTAAGTCTCAAGTCTCTTTCTTCTAACATCTGTGTCATTTCCAGGTTTCTATCTTCGATGTCACTGATTCTTTCCTCCATCTGGTCAACTCTACTACCTAAGCTGGTTATTTCATTTTTAATTTCTTCTATTGAGTTCTTAATCTCCAGGAATTCTATTTGGTTCTTTTTTCAAATTTCAATCTGTTTTGTAAAATGCTCATGTTGTTCTTTGATTGCGTTTCTGAGTTCATTAAACTGCCTTTCTGTGTTTTCTTGTATCTCGTTGAGTTTTTTCAGAACTGCAATCTTGAATCCTCTGTCATTTAAGTCACATATTTCCATATCTTTAAGTTCCTTTTTTGGAGACTTTTCACTTTCTTCCTGAGCTGTCTTGTTTCCTTGGTTATTCATGGGAATTACTGATTTATTATTTCTCTTCCTAGACATCTACAGGAGTGGCTTCTGCAACAGGTTCATAGGAAGAGGTCTTTCTTTTTTTCCCAGTACTAGTTGGTAGAATGTTTTATTTTCTCTCTGACTGCAGCCTTCTTTTCCTCTCTCACACAGTAGTGCTATGTTTTCTCTGCACTATTCCAGCTTCTCACACAATGGGGGGATTCCCTGGGAGATGGGCTTCTCCTCTGTTAATAGTTCGCTTGGGTCACAGGGCGGGCGCTGTGTCCGTGTGGGTATGCGGAGAGCTTTTGAAGTTCCAAAGCCCTTCCTGCACCAGATTCAGAGCCCTTATGTTTCAGCAGTTCTGTTTACTCCTGCAGGGATCCGCCCAGCTAGGTGGGGACAGGGACGGGGTGAGTTGTGAGAGGTGGCCCAGAGCAATGTCCACGACCACCACCATAGCCAGTCCTACTTCCACAGCTCCCTCTCCTCTGCCAGAACTAGTTGGGCTGCGAATCTGTGTCTGTGGTCCACAGTTCTCAGAACAGCAAATATTCTGTTCTTTTGATCTGACACTGCTACTCTTCTGCTTCTAGCACGGGCCAGGTGGGGGCGGGGCGAGCTCTTGGAGGGTAAGGAGGGGGCGGCTAGGCTCAGTGCCTAAGGCTTCCATTCTCTGCTTCGTTTAAACCACCATTTAAACCACCATTTTAAACCTTGAGTGCTTAAACCACCATTTTAAACCTTCTTCCCTCAGTCTTTGCTCCAAAGTCTGCCGTGAGCATTGGGTTCAGCTGTGTTATATGGGGCCCCCTCAGCCCTGTGGGCCTTAAGCGGAGCCCTAGGAGTCCGAGTACTTCCCTCTCCCGCAGCTGAGGTAGTTCTGGGATGCAGCGAGCTCAGAGCACTGAGCTAGGTCTGCGTCCTGCGCCCGCGTGGTTCCGTCTCTGCATTTCTCCCTTCCCTCCTCCCTTGTTCGCATGATTCGCCCACCTTTAGGTGAATTCAGTAGTGGGCCTCTTCATCTTGCCTGTCTGCTGTGCAGGGAGTCCTTTGTGGAGTTATTATTGTTCGATTAGTTGTAAATTCCAGGGGAGCTTTACAGAGGCTCACCTCATGCCACCATTTTGATGACGTCAGCCACATGATAATGTTTTAAAGACTTAGTTGATAGTATTAAGTAAGAAATTAGATTATTTGCTACTCTGAGAACATTGTCACCACTAGAAATTGTTTCATTTCACATTCAGCTATTAATTATATATTTAGTGAATATTTTTAAGAGGTGTAGAGGTGCTTTCAATATCTAGAAACTCTTAATGTAATGTAAACATACCTAACTTTTCAAAAAAACCTTATATGATTTCCAAAACATTTAGAACTCTGTATAGCCAGAACTGTAGATGAATACTGTTTGTCAAGCCAGGGATTTTGGAGCTCCCTTTAAGCGACTAAACCTACAAGATGAAAATGCTGTATTTTCCTGTACCATCAATTTTAATCAAAAATTTGGGGAAATGGTGTTTTAGTATAAAAACATCAATGTGTTTTGGAATAAATTCTTATAAAGTTTTAACCGGAATTTTAAGACATGAAACTTCCTGCTTTCTTGTTTGAGTATTCTTCAAACCACTCCTCTTTCTCCCTTGCTGAAGAGGAGGCAGTCTCAGATGTATTATGTTAATGGAGAATATCATTAAAAAGTACAGTATTGTAGGGATATCAGTATTAGTCAACATATTTTGGTGTGTCTTCAGTTTCACAGTTTATATTCCAGCACTCAAAACTCAGGATTAAGTTTTGACAAAGAGTTATTTAGTCATACTAAATACTAAGATAATATTTCTATCTTAGATTGGTCAAAGTAAATCACACCAATTTGTAATAGTCTAAAATTGGGCTAATATATCTTAATAAATATACATCTACATGTAATAGGAATTAAATGTAACTTGTGTGATTAGCTTTTGGTTTACAGAGAGAATATCATATATCAAAAATTTTTATATGAAAGGATCATTTCTACTCACTGTGCATTATAGCCAATTGATGTGATGAATAATGATGATAAAATTTATCCAAAATACGGATATGATAGGATGTATATAATGCAGACAGTGTGGAGGAAACACATGAAACACATGTGTTTACATTAGTATGAAAAAGAATGTGGGCTGATAGGTAACTTAGCCCTAACTGGTCTTTCAACTACTGCTTTTGTATCTTTGCAAAATATGCTTAAGATATATTTTATAGTAATGGGGGCCTTTTAAATTTAAGCTGTTTTGTCCCCTGTGTTCTTGGTATTTTAGTACTTCAAATCAATCAGAACTTTGTAGACAGGACTGAAATTTTCTTGGGTACTTGTTTCTTTAGCACTTTGAAGATATAAACCACTTTATAAGTATTAAATGTCATATGCCTTTAAAGTTTCCTGTGCTTTGGGTTTGAAATAATTTAGTTATGTCTTTTTTTTGTATATAAGTTGTAAAATTTGCTACTTTTAAATACCAGCATTTCAATACAGATTTTTTTGGTTATGTGCAAAAATTGAGGGAAACAGGAATGCAAAACAATATTTTGCTTTGCAGCATGTTTCCTAAGCTTAAATTTACCTTCCTAATTATATTTACTGAAGCAAATTTTCAATTTTGTTTGATTCCTTGAGAATGTATAACTTGAAGATAAAAGCAATCCAGATAAATATCTATATTAGGCAGAATCCGATCAATGATTTTAAAATTTCTTTGGATAATCCATAAAATGAATAATTCAAATACAGGTAAGTGAGAGTTGATGGTATATTACAGTGATAATTTTGTATTTTTCAGAAAAAAAATTAAAGCAGATTCCTTACTTATTTTTTTTCTTTTTGTTATAACGACCAGCTTTTGGTATTTCATTGTTACTGAGATCTATTTTTAAAATAATATTTTGTTCTCCAAGGAAAAACTTAATTGAAAAATTTAAAAACATTTCTAAATAATTCATAGGACAGAGAAACATTATGATGGAATTTAGAAAACATTTCAAACTGACAATTATAAAAATGTAAACTAGCAAAATTATTGGACTAGAGCTAAAGTAGTACCTAGCTAGAAGTAAACTTAAAGGTTTAAATGCATTTATTGGAAAAGAAGGCTGAAAATTAATATGGTCACCTTAAATTAGAAAAAGGAAAAATACATTTTAAAAATTTGAAAGAAAGAAATAAAAAAGATGGGGGAAAATGTAATATAAAACAAAAACAGAGGTGTTCAACAAAGCCAGTTAGTTCTTGGTGCAGGCAGGAGTGGGGGTAGGGGGATGTAATAAAATTTTGAAATCTCTGGGACTGTTGATCAAGAAAATAAAGAGAGGGCACAAATAAATAATATGAGTGAAAGGTAAGTGTTGACCCTGAGAAAGAAGATAACTACCAAGAAGGGCTCCGGGTAGCTAATTGGGCTCAAATTTACAAACAGAGCCTAGCAGCCATAATGCAAACCATGCTTCAAGGAGAAGCCTACACTAAACTACCACCTGCACTGAACTGCCTGCCTGCACTGTGTTCCTGCGTGCTGAGCAAATCCTTATAAAGATGTTTCTGGAATCATATTTCAACCAATAAGACTGAGACTTTGCCCATCTAATCATAGCTGTGCAGTTATGTTCTCCATTAGAATCTTCATTGACCAATCAGAGGCACCCCACTCCAACCAATCAGGACAGTGCTTTTTAGAATAATCAAACCATGAGGATATGGAGTCCTCATTTGCATGAGGACAGACCAATCAGGGATCAGGGGTGGGAGCTTCTCCATACGTAAGTCAACTCCCCTTTGGCTCAGGAAGCCCACTTTCCCTTTTGACTAAAGACTGCCTCTCTTTGGCTGGAGCTGAAACACTTAACTCTCTTGACCGGAGCAGAGCAGGGTGGAGCTCTCTAGCCAGAGAGGGGCCTCGCCAGCCTAAGGGCTGCTTGCAGCCATGCTATTCCACAGCTGTGCTGTGTCATAGTTGAACGATAACACTATTGCTCTGTCTCACAGTCATGATGTTCTGCAGCTGTGCTGTATCACAATTGAGCTGTTTGTGCGGAATAAAGTTTCCTTCTCACTGCACCCCAAATTGGGGATTCCTGTTGGCGCTGAATTGGTGCCAATGACCATCAGTTGACATTACATGATACCCAATGTGGGGCTCTGAAGCAATGACCTGATTTCCTGACATAGTCCTGAAACCAGTGCATCTGATGGCCGCATGAGCCCTTTGTGCTTGAGTTCTTTTCCTGGCAGCTGAGGGTCTTGAGGAAGTCTTCTCAGATCCAACAGCCCCCATCCTTATGGTTGAGGTCTTGGAGACTATTTGGTTTAGATACAGGAATCTCTCTGGTGACCTCAGTTCATACGTTTGGACCAAGAGGACCCTCCATATGATTTGGATTTGGTGCGTAGCAAGGATATCCCTCAGTTGTGATTAACACTAGTCAGGTATCCTTAAGGAGGGCTTTTCTGTCACATTTGCTACCTAGGGAGGGTATCTTCCAGTCGCTTTTGGTACCAGGGAAGGTATCCTCCAGGTTGGGACTAAGCCTTGTCCATAAATTTTGTGGGGACTAATGGGCACCCAAAAGGATGTTTTCATAAGGAGGGGTGCGTGTTAGGACACTAATTTGGGGACAGAGCCAGGAGTGCAGTTTTCAATCTCTCACCCTCACGTGGAAAGGTGCTGGCTCAAGTAGTAAATGGCGATCAACTGTGATTGGATGGCCATCAGCTGTGGCTAGTTGGCCGTCAGCTGTAACCAGTGAGACATTGGCCACTAATATAACTGCTATGGCTATGCTAGCAGAAAATGGGGGCTAGCAAGAAGATGGTGGTTGGCAAGCGTAGATTGCAGTTAGCACAGCAGATTGCAGTTAGCAAGGGGTTGATTGGTTGGCAGAGAAGTGGACGGCAGGTTGCGGATCGTGTGGCTCCTGCTTCCTGTGTCTCTAACCCAGCCACTAGCGAGAATATAGTGGTCTAACTCCCCTATCTGTGGCTCCGTGGGTGTTCCTTTTTGGCCTCGCCATGTCCTGCGTTCTTGTGCGGGGAGCAGGAGCTGAGATTCCCCATGACACCCTGCGTGACACATGGTGCAGCGAGCGGGGTATGGTGCCGGCCAAAACTCTCCGAAGGGCAGTTGAGCAGTTTGTGCATATGAACAGTCAGTCCCAGGAAGACCAGGAGGAGCAGCTGCTGGAGAGCTGGACCCCCGTGGAGGGACGGGAAGACGTGGATGGTTCCTGTGGGACAGAGCCCCAGAGAGCAGTTTCCAAGCTCTTGGCCTCACATGGAAAGGTGCTGGCTCGGGTAGTAGATGGCTGTCAGCTGTGGCTAGTTGGCCGTCAGCTGTAACCCTTGAGACGTTGGCCACTAGTATAACTGCCACGGCTGCACTGGGGAGTCGAGTCGAGGAAAGTCGAGTCAGTCGGTTGGCAGAAAAGTGGACAACAGGTTGCACGTCGTGTGAATCCAGCCTCCATTGAGACTATAGTGGTATGACTCCCCTACCTATGGCTCCGTGGGTGTTCCTTTTTGGCCTAGCCATATCCTGTGTTCTTGTGTGGGGAGCAGGAGCTGAGACACCACAGGCTGCCCCGCGTGACAGTTCCCCAACCAGCATAGGCCAGAGAAAGCGAAGGTCAGTCTTGCGGTCCTGTGGGCTGGGAAGTGCTTGCTGAGGCCCTCACCCCCAGGTTGGGGAGGACTTGGAGCACTCGCCCTGTGGGAAGGGCACACATTATGAGGCTAAGGCACAGCTCTGGTGAATGACTATGGACTATGGGGAATGGGCTCCATCCCTAATTTAATGGACTGCTTGACTGTTTGCTTGGGAACGCACCACCATGTAGTGGAACTGGCGGACGTTTGCTTTTGTGTCTCCGCCGGCCCCCGTGGAGAATATATGAGAATCCTGGCTGTGCCCAGATAGATTGGTGGTACCCTGAGAAACCCTGGCTGTGCCCAGGAAGACTGGCTGTGTCCAGAAGGACTGGCGGTACCCTGAGAGGCCCTGGCTGTGTCCGGGGAGACTGGTGGTACCCTAAGAAGCCCAGAAAGTCTGGCTGTGCCCAGAAGGACTTGTGGTGCCCTGAGAAACCCTAGCTGTGCCCAGAGAGCCTGGCTGTGTCCAGGATATTGCATTCACCACCAGGCTCTTCACACAGGGCCCCTCATGGAAGACGCTTGTCGCGTAGATTGTGAGGCGAGACCCTGTGGGAGTGGAGTGTGGGGACAGAGCCAGGAGTGCAGTTTCCAGGTTCTCGCCCTCATGTGGAAAGGTGCTGGCTCAGGTAGTAAATGGCCATCAACTGTGATTGGATGGCCAGAAGCTGTGGCTAGTTAGCCGTCAGCTGTAACCAGTGAGCCATTGGCTACTAATATAATTGCCGTGGCTATGGTAGCAGAAAATGGGGGCTAGCAAGAAGATGGTGGCTGGCAAGCACATATTGCAGTTAGCAAGGGGTTGATTGGTTGGCAGAGAAGTGGAGGGCAGGTTGCGGATCGTATGGCTCCTGCTTCCTGTGTCTCTAACCCAGCCACTAGCGAGAATATAGTGGTCTGACTCCCCTATGTGTGGCTCCGTGGGTGTTCCTTTTTGGCCTCGCCATATCCTGTGTTCTTGTGCGGGGAGTGGGAGCGGAGACCCCGCATGACACCCTGCCTGACAATAATGTTTAATGAGCATGGCGGGGTGGGTTTGGGGGCCACTACCCATAAGGAGGAGTACAAAATGTGTAACCCATGATCTAAAGTTTGCATGCTAATCAGCTGCCTCCTGATGACAGCAGAGGGGGACTTTGGCTGATTGCATGTACAAAAATTACAGTCCAGAGAATTGTAATTGGCTAGGCCTCTAGACAAAAATCATGCAAGATCTCAAGCTTTTCGGCCCAAGATGGGGTTCCTGTGAAACTCCAAAGCTTGTCTATTTGCTTGCTCAATTAGAACAAAGAAAAACTATACCTCCCAGAAACAATGTAAAGCCTTCTTTTTTTTATTATTGATAACTTAATGAAATCAAGAATCTACTTTCGCCTCCCTTACGAAAAGAATTCTAAATTGGGTAATGCCTTGATAAATTAAAAAGGAAACTGGCACTTGTTAAACTGAAACCAAAGGGGGTCATCAGAAAACTTTCCCTCCAACCCTTGTGCTTGCAATTTTACAGTCACTTTATTAAAAAACCTTGGAAGATCCCTCACTTACTAGCCCCCCCTTGACCAGCACCCTGCCTAACCTCTACATCTTTTCTTCTCCTCCCTCATTTTCTTTGTCTATAGATGGGCAGCAGCCATCTTATATTCTGACTTCTCTTCAATCTTCCCTCCAGGAATATCTGCCTCTTTTAAAAGTCAGGCCTCTAGGAGCCACTCTCTTTACTTTCTGAGCTTTCCAAATTTATTGTGGACACTTGCTTTCTATTTTCTTTTGCTTGTGTGTGTTGATAAGCCCACCTTAAGGAGAAACTTTAAAGGAGAGGATCTCAAACCTCTTAGAAAAAATAGAATGCATTCTTTGATTTTAAAAACAACTTTAAAGTATTCTGACAGTATGCAAAACCTTTGGCTATCTCAGCAAAACCTTAACTTAGTCCATCTGACAGAAAACATTTGGATCCATACATTTTTTTTTTCAGTTTTGTATTATTGTGCTGTCTGTGTTTTTATTTATGTATAAATGTAATAGATAAGGTATGTTTCTACTGCCAGATAGTATTGCCAAATTGATTTATAAATTCAAATTCAGATTGTAAAAGGACTTTATTCAATTGGCTTAAAACAAATACATTTGGATCCATATGTTTTTGTTTTTTTCAGTTTTGTATTATTGTGCTGTCTGTGTGTTTATCTATGTGTATATGTTATAGATAAGGTATATTTCTACTGCTAGATAATATTGCCAAAATTGATTTATAAATTCAAATTCAGATTGTCAAAAAAGGACTTTATTCAATTGGCTTAAAACAAATGAACAGTCATACAAATTGGAGAAACAAAGGAAACTAATACAATTGCTTTTCAAGTGCACATGATCTAGCATTAATCTTTACTAAATAAAAAATAGCTTAAGGAAGTTGGTTTAATTAAGAAGGACATGCAGTTTTCACTGTTTGGGGGCTAGTTGACTAGATGAGAAATCAGGGTAATAAGTTTGGAGACCTTAACATGTCATTTTGAAAGGCTAGAAGGGCACAAAACGCCTCAGATTAAGATCCAGACTGACAACAAAGTCTGGATGTTACGATGATGGAAAATGATTGCATATGGAAAATAAGATGTGTGTTTGGTAAAAGAAGGTATGAGGAATGGAATTTTTTATTTAGTATTCAATACATTTTTACTGAAGGAAAAGACAGTAATTTTGTCCTAAAGTAAAGAGGACATTTCTTATTCCAGAATAAGAAAGAAAAAAGGACAAAAGCTGAAAGTTTTATGAAAGTTGCAGGAGGCTTGTGGAAGTCATAAGTCTATGGAGGAAGAATCTTTAAAAATATATATCTTTCGATGGTCAAACTAAGATGAAAATGGATTTATTTAAGTTGATTTTCTTTTGATGTCAAAAGTACACTAACACAGAATTAGAATTTGAGTTTCTTTCTCTCTTAAAAGGACAAAAGTTTTCCTATACTACTGGTATGCTCTCATTAGGAAATTATAAAGGAAAGTAAAGATTTTATGTTTTATCAAGTATTTCCTGTGCTCTGCATCATCAGGTCTTTGATTGCTTAGGTAAACCAAACCTTCATAATATTTAAAGAACTAAATTTTGCTTCTAACCATTTAACTTTCTATAGGTGCTTGTGAAGTCTTTAAATGAATGATTAAATGGATAACTAAAATAAGGGAATCGCTCTTTACAAAAGGGGGAAATAAAACTAATTAGGCCTATTTGATGTTTGGAAAGTGGATTTCAATCCAATTGCCCCCCAACACACATATACAAGGATAAAATGTATTGATGATTTTTATGTATTCTCATTGGGTAGAAGCATTCCCAAGTTGAAGGGCTATAGCCACAGTCATTGCTAAAATACTTCTAGAAAGGATTTTTATTGTATGTAAGATCCCCACAGAGTCCCATAGCAATTGGAAAACCCATTTCATTGGACAAATTCTATACCAGCTATACAAAACTTGGCCGATATTGCAGTATTTCCATTGCACTTACCATCCTCAGTTCTCTGGTTTTATAGAACTGATGAGGTAGTTAAAATTCAATTAGTAAAACTTGTTGAATCTTTTAATCTGCCTTGGCCTAAAGCCGTTCCCTTGGTATTACTGAACCTGAGATCTATTCCCTTTGGTAAACATCACTTGTCCCCTTCTAAAATCAGTATATCCAAACAAGTACAATATAAGAAAGAAAATTAGAAGCTAATCTTTCTCATGAACATAGAAACAAAGAACCTAAACACAATGTTAGCAATCAAATATAGCAATGTACAAAACATGTTTTCTACAGGGAATAAGGAATGATTCACCATTAGAATATAATTTACTGTATTAACAAGTTAATGGAGAAAAATCATATGATCATTTCAGCAGATGAAGAAAATGTACAACAAAATTTCAACATCCATTAATGATTTTTAAAAATTCTTAGACTAGAAATAGAAGAAAATTTCTTAATCTGATGAAGGGCACCTTCATACCTTTTTTTTTTTTTTAAGATTTTATTTGGGAAGGGGAACAGGACTTTATTGGGGAACAGTATGTATTTCCCAGGCTTTTTCCAAGTCATGTTATCTTTTCAATCTTAGTTGTGGAGGGTGCAGCTCAGCTCCAGGTCCAGTTGCCGTTGTTAGTTGCAGGTGGTGGAGCTGACCATCCCTTGCGGGAGTCGAACCGACAACCTTGTGGTTGAGAGGATGCACTCCAACCAACTGAGGCATCCGGGAGACAGCTCAGCTCAAGGTGCCCAGTTCAATCTTAGTTGCAGGGGGTGGAGCCCACCATCCATTGCGGGAGTCAAGGAATCAAACAGGCAACCTTGTGGTTGAGAGCCCACTGGCCCATATGGGAATCGAACCGACAGCCTTCGGCATTATGAGCACGGAGCTCCAACCACCTGAGCCACTGGGCCAGCCCCCAGCACCTTCATACTTAATGGTATAATGTTAAAGGCCTCCATGGAGGGGAGGACAGTGAATAAACAGCTACTCAAGGAATTAAACAGAACATCAATCCCTCTCTATTCTGAGAGTTAAGCAATCACCCAGAACATTACTTACCCTTGTTATAGCTGTACCCTTTTGTCCCAACTAGACTGTCACTATGCAGGTGGCCACTGTTGGATTGTCCATCAGGAAGCCAAAAGAGACCATGATATGGCCAAATTAGCAGGCAAGAATAATAAAAGCCAACCTCTCATAGGCAAGGGTAAGATTTTTCTCACATTCTTTTATGTGTGTACTTGATCTTGGAAAATGGAAAGCTAGCCATGAGGCCAGAGGGTCTGACTTTTCTGGGGAGTTAAAGAGAAAGGGTTTGAATGGGAAGGCAATAATTTGTGGTTACAAATTTTAGGGAATCAGAAGAAGAAATGAAGGTGATGACTAGGATATTTTATTTGACATTATTATCAAGATCACCCATGAACAATGGGAGTCTTTGGTCAAATTTCCCCCAAAAACAAATCCTAAGAAAGGATTTGAGTGCAAATAGTTTATTTGGGAGGTGACCCTAGGAAACACCAGTAGAATGGAGAAGTGAGACAGGGAAGGGAGGAAAGATAATATGGGTTACCACTTTGGGCAACTGGGGCTCAATTCCATTGTACAACATGCTAGAGAGTTGTTCTTCTTGAGGGGCAAAGGAGAGAGAGGCAAGAGATCTAGAGTATTCATGGTGGACAGGAGCAGCAGTACTGAAACCAGAGGCCAAATTAGTCTGGGGCTTGTTCTGCCTGTACTCCTCAGCCAATAGATCAAACAGGAGTTGGGTAGTAGAATAAGCATTTATTATCAGAGCACCAGTGGTCTGAGAAGGCAGCAGGTTAACACCTCCAAAAACTGCCTTAACATTTTCAGACGAGCGTGGGATATTTAAGGGAAAATCTGGGCATTCCTCCAGAGGCCATGTGATGGTTCCAGGGGTCCACATGAAGTCTTCCCTCTGGCAATGTGGCTCTCCAACATGCTCATCAATGTAGGAGCAGTGCTGACCATAACCTGGAAAGAATGGTAGGCCACAAAGACTGTGATCAGTAAGCATTGGGTATTAATTATAAGTTTCAGGATAATTTTCTGAATCAGGGAACTGGGATAGGGACATTCAAGCTGCAGGGGGATAATCTGTTACTAAGCTTGAGGTCAAGAAAAAGTGAGGCCGGATATACAGCGAGGCCTTTGCTACAGAGGTCCCATCCGGGCCCTGCTTCAGTACCTCCTGGGCACTTCCAGTTGTTGGGCATGCTTGGGCTAAAAGAAAGCTCTTAGCGGAGAATCACGGGTGCTTGCAGGAAGGGCACTGGCACTATCTGCAACGAGGGCACTGTGAAATCCACATTATACTGCTTCGTGTAGCAGACAGATTTGCAGCTGACCTCCTAGGTTGGTGTGAGTAGATCACAAATATGAGCAATCACCTCCATTCTGAGCTTAGTCACATTGGGTAAACTGAGGCAACTTAGTAACTCATCTAATTCTTCTAAACTTTCTCACCTTACCCCCACCCAAAGCAGAACCAGTGACTCCTCCCTGCTGTCAGAGCACTTGCACACTTCCTCTGGAGCATTTCCAGGGTAGGTGCCAATTGGCTTCCATCATCTTCCACTTGCAGAACTGACCTGCTGCTTCTGGCTGATTAGTAAAAACTGAAGAAGCACCATAATAAGACCATCCATTCCTTTGACAAATATTTGCTGAGAATTATCTTAGTTTGTGTTTCCCCAAATGCAGTCTGAGACAAGAGCTTAGATGCAAGTAGTTTATTTGGGACAGGGGGCCAAGGAAGAAACGAAAGCCAATACAGGGGTTGGGCATGACTGAGCTGGTTACCACTGTGGGCAACTGAAGCTCAGTCTTGCTCCTATGAAGCATGGAAGGCTGAAGTATTAATCCCAATATGTTAATGGTTGGCTTCCCTGAATTTCCAGGCTATGCCTACTCTCAGGGCTTCCAGAGAAAGTTCTAATGTCATCTCACCGTACCCTCATATGGCAGAAAGGGCAAGGGATCTCTCTGTGTCCTCTTTTATGCGGGCATTAATCTAATTAGTCTCCCAGAGGCCCCACCTCCTAATACCATCACCTTAAATGTTATGATATCAACATATGAATTTTGGGGCACACAAACATTCAGACCATAGCAATTTACTAAGGAAAAACCTGGGGGAAGGGCTTTCCAGACACTGAATAGCATATGCAAAAGCCCATGTCAGAAAAACGGACAAATTCTAGAAACTCTAACAGTGAAATATGAACAGATATGTTGTGAGTGAGGTAGACAGAAGCAGGACCATCACAATTCCATGAAAAGACATTTCAAAATATTAGACTAAATGTAAATCAAAACTGTGAGATAGAATTTTGTAACAATTAGACTGGCAAAGATCCAAAGGTTTGAAAAGATTACAGGTGAAAATGTGGGAAAACCTACACTCCTATACATTGCTGTGTGTGTGTCAATTAATACAATGTCTAAGGAGCAATTTAGCCATAAGTATCTAACATTTAAAAAGGGGGGGGGAGACATATTCTTTACGATAGCAATTCCTCTTCTAAGAATTTTTCCTGTAGACATACCTACACATGTGTACAAAGATAGTCCCTGGGATCCTGTAGCATTATTCATAGCAGTAGACATCTAGAGCAAGGGACCACTTGGTAAAGGAGGGCAGTGTTCAACAAGGGGCTTCCAGGGACAACACGCCCTGCTGCCCAGTCCTCGTCTGCCATGTTATCCCTACATCCCATTTAGTTATCCCTCACTCACTGTCAAGTGTTACTGTCTTGACAATAAACTTAAGGCCACTGTTATTCAGAAACTCACTAACACTCTCCTGGGGCCTCCCCGAGAATGGACAAGTTTCCAAGTAAGCATGAAATGAGTTACCCACACCTCCTTGGCCGGATGCTGTTCACAGCCAACCTCAAGGGAAGTTGAAGAGGGGGCTCTAGCTCTGGTGGGAAGGAGACCGATGGAAGGGACATCTGGGCAGCCCCTACCAACAGGACCTTTCAGTAAACTGGGGGCCTGCATCCACAACTAACACAAGTCAGGAGCTGGCAAGTTTGGCAGTGGTTAGGAAGGGATAAGAAAATGGGGGTCAAGAATAGGAGAGATTTGAAGCAGCCAGTTGGATCACTTGGTTAGTATGCAGTGCTTATAACACCACCGTCATCGGCTAGATTCCCACATGGGCCAGTGAGCTGCGCCATCCACAACTAGACTGAAAAACAACAACTCGACTTGGAGCTGAGCTGCGGCTCTCCAGGACTTGATTGAAAAAAAAAAAAGAAAAAGACTTGATTTGGAGCTGATGGGTCCTGGAAAAACACTGTTCCCCAATAAAAATAAAAAAAAAAATAGGAGAGATTTGATCGCACTGCCTATTTTGTTGTGGTTGCGTTTTCTATCATATACTTTCAAACACAAACAAAAAGGAACATTATATATGGACCCAAGGAAAATTCAAAAATTCCACAGGCTGGTCAAAGCGGTGGTGGTAAAACTCAGCCAGGCACGAGGTAGGCCTGATCCGCAGCGCTGTGAGGAGCCCCTACCTATAAGCTAGGTCAGGACTTGAATCTGGCCTGAGAGGGCCACACTGAGACGCTGGGGGCCCAAACTGGCCGACACCCCAGTTCTCCAGCGACGCCAGCCAGATTCAAGGATGGAAGGAACCGCCTGACCGACACGGGCAGAAAGGGGCATTGCGCCTGCGCACTGGCCCCGCGACGCCTCGCCCCACTTAGCGGGGGCGCGACGTGCAAGTGGGAGGGACCCTGGGCGGGACCCAGGCATCCGGGATGCCCTGGTTCACAGCCACCTTTGAGTGGAGGCCGCGGTGACGCCTGCTGGAGCGTGAGAGTAGGGAGGCAGCCTCCGTCGCCCACCTGCTCCCCCGGGAACGACGCCTCCTCCCGCGGGTGGGGCAGAAGGGCCCTAGCAGGAAAAGCGGCAGGCCGAGCGCGGGCGCAGTGGGCGGGGGCTGCGGGCCTAGGGTGATTGCACGTGGGCCGCCTGGCGCTCTGGTGAGCTGCGTCCTGAAGTGGGGGCCGGGGTGGCGGAGGGTCGGCGGCCTCTCTGGTGCAGAACCGTTTGTCTGGCAGCTCCCGGGTTTCGAGCAGCACCTCCTTCCTGGGGATCCACTCGCGCACCAGTGTTCCCTCCTGGTGTTTTCCTGCCCTGGCTCGATTAGTTCTCCCTGAACTCTGGACTTCGTTGACTCCTGAGGGGTGCATTCAGTTTTCTGGCAACTTGGTGGGCCAGACAGGTCTCCACCCCCATGGAGCCTAGAACCCTGCTTCATTTATTTATTAAGCCAGCATTTGCTGACCCTCTTCCCAGGTGCAGCAGGGTTGTGGGCCTGTGGTAATGGGATACAGCATATGTAAAGGTATTTTTTTTTAATGGGTGGACAAATTTAAAATAGAGGAAGCACAGCCCAGTTGGGAAACTCAGGAAACAGGTAAGATTATGCCATTCAGACAGTATTGAAGATGTGAGGACAATTAACTCTGGCATTGGAGTAGTGATCAGAAGAACTCATGAGATGGTCTGGGTGGTTCTGCTTGAGCTGACCCATGAGCCAGGAGTACTCCAGGCTGCAGGAGGAAAAGGCCCTGAGGTGGACAGAGCTGGCCGCCAGGCTGGACTCCTCCGCTCAGTGGAAAGCATTGAACAGCCAGGAGAGTGTGGAATAGGAAGGAGAGATTGACGGGGCACCATGGAAGGGAGGGTGATTTTTATTTTAAGTGCAGCTGGAAACCACAGAATGGTTTTAAGGGTTGAAGAAAAAGCTGAATTGCTCGGTAGATTATTGTGGACACAGCCCTGAATCCTGCGTTTCCACCCAAAGTAATCAGCCACCTGGAAGTACCTCAGCCATTCCAGGTATCCCTTCAGGCATTTGTATTCCAGGATTATGTGCATCGAGCCACACATCCTCCATCCTCTGGGATGTGGGGGAGGTTCTAGCTCAGAGACCCCCCCAGTGAGGGAATCTGAAACCTGTAGGAAGGAGGTTCCTTGAGGATAGGTGGATGTCTCTCTGACTCACTGTGCAAGAGCCTTGATGTCTGGGGTACTTTTCCTGTTGGTGTTACTACAGCGTGAACAAGATTTATGAAAAGTCTAGCAAGCAAATCCAGAAATTGGTTTTTGTACCCCCACTCCTACCCTCAGAAGTGTCATTTGGCTAATATGGTGTGTGTCCATCTCCCTCCGGTTACCTCATGTGAAGAACCAGAAAAGTGGACAACCAAGTGAAAAGGTCTGGGAGTGCCCCCTCCCACTGTGTCCTGTGAAAAGGAGACAGGTGGTAATGACAGGCTGATTCATGTACAGGCTTTTGCAGAGAAGGGGAGAAAAATCTATGTAAAACTACCAGGAGAAGAAGTAGTCGTTGGCTAACGTGCTGTAATTTGGGTAGGTTTTCAATATGTGTGGCAGTCATTTGCTCACATGGTTGTTTTGTGTACTTGAACTGAAAACGAAGGAACTGGCCAACTGATTAGGTGGCCATCATCCAAATCAAATAGAACTTGTATTTCTGAGAGCTGACCTGCTGTTCCCAGCTCCTAGAAATCTAGCCAGGAGATAGAGCAGGAACTTACCTCTAACACCACTGCTCCACACCCAGACTCTGTTTGACCCCTTCCTGCCCCTGACAGAGGGTGCCCCCAGCAGGAACCTTCTGGGAGCAAGGTTTGCTCAGCCAAAGCTTTCTGTTTGCCTTTGTGCACGCTATGTCTTGCTCTACCCACTAGCCTACTCCTGATTCCTAATAGCCTTGTTCTAGACTTTTGCTCCTTTAAAGAACTTAACTAAATTAAACTGGAATTATTTTCCTTGGGGAGGCCTGATCAACACATTTACATGTTAGTGGTGCCCAGAGAAATGTGATTGCCCCTCCTGCAGGTGTCTCAGCTCTTAACAAACACCTTAACCCAGTGGAATGAAACTGGCTTTTAGGTTTCGCCTCAGGGGCTTGGAGGTACCTGTGGGCCAGACTGTTCCTGGCTCTGTGCTCCCACAATGTTATGTTCTATTTGGATTCTGTTTATGTCACCTTGAACTTGGTGTGTAACTATAATGATTATGTATATGGTTTTTGTGAGTGTTTTTTGATTTGTCTAGGTAGAGTCTTGTATTAATAGGGAAAGTGAGGTGATGAAGCACATTTGATTGGAAACCAAAATATCTGTGCCTCACCACGTGCCAGCTATGTGATCCCAGGCAAGTCCGCTTACAAACATTCCAAGAGCCTTGGGATCTTATGGAAAATATGTGTTTGTATGTCCTGTGATGTAAGTTCCAGCCTTGTGGGCCTTTGGTAATAGGATATTGCATATGTAAAGGTATTTTTTTAATGGGTAGACAAATTTAATAAAGAAGAACCTTTGCCTAAAAATTTGATATACCACTTGTTAATCAGATCATGTAGATCATAATTCTTAGATTAACATAACATGGTAAAACTTGATCATGTAAAAGGAATTTATAAAACATTTTCACAGTTGTAAGGTGTTAGTAATGCTTTTGTATCCTCACTTTTTCCCCCTATTCTTCTGCCTGCCCCCTGACCCCCCCTCCAGTTCAAGCCGTTGTTTCTCACTCTAGTTGTGTGGGACACAGCTCCCTGGCCCATGCTGGTATTATGAGCCTTGCACTCCCCCCGACAGAGGCAGTTGGTCGCTAGTCGTCAGTCAGCTGCTCACAGCAGCTCATGGCAGCTCTTTCTGGCAGCCGGTCACTCACGATGGCTGCTGGCCACTCACGCTGGCTGCCGGCCACTCATGCTGGCCTCTGGCCGCTCACGGTGGCACAGAGTAGCCCGTGGCAGCACTCAGCAGCCCGCGGCAGCACTCAGCAGCCCACGGCAGCTTATGCCAACCTCCGGCTGCTCACGGCAGCCCAGCTCCAGGGAGAGCTGTTGTTCACAGTCTCAGCTGTACAGGGCACAGCTTACTGGCCCATGTGGGAATCGAACAGGTGACCTCGGCTTTAGGAGCACGGCACTCCAACCACCTGAGCCACCGGGCCCGCCTGTGTCCTTACTTTCCATCTGTGGAAATAGCTGCTTTAGAACTTTTTCTATAAATACTTTTTTAGGGATGGGTGAGAAAGGTGAAGGGATTAGGAAGTACAATTTGGTGAAGTACAAATTGGTAGTCACAATGTAGTAACAGGGATGTGAAATACAGTATAGGGAATATAATCAATAATGTTGTAAAGACTATGTAAGGTGTCAGGTGGGTACTGGACTTAACAGGGGATCACTTCTTAAGATTATATAAATGCCTAACCACTGCGCTGTACACCTGAAACTAATATAAAATAATACTGAACACCATCTATAAATATATATGTATATATATATACACACACACACACACACACACACACACACACACACACACACATACATACAACAGTGGTACCTCAGTTTTCGAACGTAATCCATTCCGGAAGACCGTTCGAGTTCTGAAACGTTCGAAAACAGCCCACAGCTAGGCATCAGGATCTTGCACTCAGGGGAAGCCGCATGACATGTTCGACTTCCAAGACATGTTCAAAAACCGAAGCATTTACTTCCTGGTTTATGGCATTCAAAAACCAAAATGTTCGTCAACAGAGACATTCGAAAACCGAGGTGCTACTGTATATATATTCACAGTATGTGAAGTACAGGATAGGGAATATAGTCCATGGTAGTGTAATAGCTACTGTATGTGCAATGTCAGATGGGTAGTAGACTTGTTAGGGTTATCACTTGGTGAGCGGTGTAAATATCTAATCATTATATTGTTTTGTACACCTGAAACTAATTTAAAAAAGTACTTTTTTAATGATCACTTAGCAACAGGAAACTTTGGGTTACAGTAACCTACCAAAAGGAGGCCTATGAGAGGGCCAGTTGTGTCTGAGTGATGACTGCCTGGCGATGGGCATTCCCCAGGTCTCAGCCTCTGCTCATTCCTGGGTCTTCTCTCTGTTGATTTCTTTACCTGATCTCAGCTAACATCCACTTGATGCAGATAACTTCCAGGCCCAATCCCAAACCTGTCATCTGTCACAGAACCAATTTGATTTCTGACTGATGTCCTGCTGTTACTTCAAGCTCATCATGTAGAAAATCTGATCACTTTTGTCTCCTGCCAAACAGCCCCTTCCCAAATGGCCTACTTCTATTGGTTGCCATCAACCAGGTGCTGGAGCATCTTCTATGCCTCCATCTTCCCCTGACTGCTTGTTCTGCCTTGGTGAATTGCTAAGCTGTCAGCTAGCCCCCTTCACCAGCAAGTTTTGGCTGAGCAGCTGCTGGGCCCTGGACTTGTGTCAGAGGTAGGAGATCCGGGATGAGTGGCCTGGTCCCTGCTCCCAGAGAAGCGCTGTCTAACAAGAAGCAAGAGAGGCACTCTACATACAGTTTACTCAGAGAGGGGAAGTGAGTAGAGCAGCAAGGAAACCAAGGGAGAAGCCTCCAGCTGCTAGGGTTCAGAGTGGCAAGTATCTTGGGTAGGTTTTGCAGAGGTGTGAAGAAAGGACCAAAGGAACAGGATACAAAACAAAACAAAACAAAACCCACCAATGTTGAAGGCAGGAAGAATCAATAAAGCATGACCTGTCACCTTTGTTGAGCGAGTGGGGTGTGACTAGTAACTTTAAAACAGTTTAAATTTGATACAATAGGCAGGCCCAGCCATCTTCATTTTCCTACCCCTCCACTGCCTTTAGTGCTATGCCACAGAACTCATTGTTTCCTGCTTTGCCTCAGAAGGATTTTTTATTGTGATAAATATATATAACGAAATTTATCATTTCAACCTTTTTTAAGTACAGTTCAGTGGCATAAATTCAGTACATTCACATTGTTGTGCCCATCACCACCATATACCGTGTTTCCCCAAAAATAAGACCTAGCCAACCATCAACTCTAATGCATCCTTTGTAGCAAAAATTAATGTAAGACCAGGTCTTATTTTAATATAAGACCGGGTCTTTAATATAATATAATATAATATAATATAATATAATATAATATAATATAATATAATATAATATAACATAATACCGGGTCTTATATTAATTTTTGCTCCAAAAGACGCATTAGAGTTGATGGTCTGGCTAGGTCTTATTTTCGGGGAAATGGTATCTCCAGAACTTTTTCATATTCCCAAATTGAATCTCTGTGCCCATTAAACAGTAAATCTCCTGCCTTCCCCCAGCACCTGGAACCACTATTCTACTTTCTGTCTGTATGAATTTGACTAGGTACCTTATGTAAGTGGAATATTTGTCCTGTATGACTGGCTTATTTCACTTAGCATATTGTCTTCTAGGTTTATCCATGTTGTAGCATTTGTCAGAGTTTTCCTCCTTTTTAAAACTGAATAATATTATATTATATGAATATACCACATTTTCTTTATTCATTCATCTATGGATAGACATTTGAGCTGTTTCTACCTCTTGGCTACTGTGAATAATGCTGTAGTAAACATGGGTGTGCAATAATCTCAAGACCCTGCTTTCAGTTCTTTTGGAGATATACCTAGAAATAAGATTGTTGGATCATATAGTAATTGTATTTTTAGTTTTAATGGAACCTCCATACTTTTTTCCATAGTGGTTGCAACATTTTATAATCCCACAAGGGTTCCAATTTCTCCATATCCTTTCCAGCATTTGTTATCTGTTTATTTTATAGTGGCTGTCCTAATTTGTGTGAGATGATATGTCATTGTGGTTTTACATGTCTCTAATGATTAGTGATGTTGAGCATCTTTTTATACGCTTGTTGGCCATTTGTAGATCTTTGGAGAGATGTCTATGTGGATCCTTTTTTAAATCAGGTTGTTTGTATTCTTGTTGAATTTTAGGAGTTCTCTATGTATTCCAGATACTAATCCCTTTTTTAGATATATGGTTTGCAAATACTTTCTCCCATTCTGTGAATTGCCTTTTTTTTCCCCGCTATTTTCAGTGTCTTTGATGCCCAAAGGTTTTTAATTTTGATGTAGTCCCACTTGTCTATTTTTGCTTTCATTGCCTATGCTTTGTTGTCCTATCTAAGAAATCATTGTGAAATTTAATGTCATGAAACTTTTCTCCTGCGATTTTTTCCTAGGAGTTTTATAGTTTTACATTTTACATTTAACTCTTTAGTCCATTCTGAGTTAATTTCTGTATATGATGTAAGGTAAAGCTCCATCTTCATTCTTTTGCATGTGGATATCCAGCTTTCTCAAAATCATTTATTTAAGGAGCCTGTCTTTTTCCCAGAGAATGGTCTTGGTACTCTCATTGAAGATCATTTGACCATACACATGAGGGTTTACTCTGGGCTTATTCTACTCCATTGGTCTATGTGTCTACTTTTATACCGCTACAACAAAGTGTTAATTGCTATAGCTTTGTAATACGTTTTGAAATCAGGGACTATGAAGCCTTCAACTTTGTTCTTCTTTTTCAAGATTGTTTTGGCAATTTGGTGTTCCTAGAGATTGCAAATGACTGTTAAGATGGGTTTTTTTCTATTTGTGCAAAAAAAAAAAGTTGTTGGGATTTTGATAACATTGCATTGAATCTGTGGATTGCTTTGGATATTATTGATGTCTTAACAATATTAAGTCTTCCAGTCCATGAACATGGGATATTTTTTTATTTATTGGATTCTTATTTCATCTTTTTCAGCAATATTTTGTAGTGTTCAGGGTACAAGTCTTTTATGTCCTTGGTTAACTTTATTCCTAAGTAATTTATCCTTCTTGATGCTATTGTAAATGGAATTGTTTGATGCTATTGTGAATGGAATTGTTTTCTTAATTTTCTTTTCAGATTACTCATTGTAGTGTATAGAAAAAAATTTGTGTTGATATTGTGTCCCTGTAACCTTGCTAAATCTGTTTAGTAGTTTTAAGTCTTCCCTTGTGGATTCTTTACGATTTTCTACGTATAAGATCATGTCATTTACAAACAGAGATAATTTTACTTCTTCCTTCCCAATTTGGATGTTTTTAATTTCTTTTTCTTTTCTGACTGGTCTGGATAGAACTTCCAATACTATGTTTGGAATAATAGAAGTGGTGAAAACATATATTCTTCCTTCTTGGTCACAGAGTAAAAGTTTTAGTCTTTCATTATTGAGTATGATGTTAGCTGTGGGATTTCCAATATATGCCCTCTCTTATGTAAGGTAGTTTTTTTCTATTCCTAGTTTGTTGGTTGTTTTTATTCTGCAAATACGTTGGATTTTATTAAATGTTTCTCTGCATCAGTTGAAATAATCATGTGGATGATGTCATAAAAATGGTGGCATGAGGTGAGCCTCTTGAAATCTTCCCTGGAATTTATAACAAATTGAACAACTATAACTCCACAAAGGACTCCCTGCACAGCAGACAGGCAAGACTAAGAGGCACACTACTGAAATCATCTAAAGATGGGTAAATTATGCGAGTTGGAGAGGAGGGAAGGGAGAAGTGTGGAGAAGGGGATACATGGGCTCAGGACATAGACCGAACTCAGTGCTCCGAGCTCGAGGCATTCTGGAATGACCACAGCTGTGGGAGAGGGAAGAACTCGGACTGCTAGGCCCACAGGACTGAGGGGGCACCATATAACATGGATGAACCCAATGCTCACGGCAGACTTTGGAGCAAAGACTGAGGGAAGAAGGCTCAAAATGGTGGTTTAAGCCCTCACTGCCAAGCAGAGAATGGAAGCCTTAGGCACTGAGCCTAGCCACACCCTTCTTACCCTCCCAGAGCTGGCCCTGCCCCCACCTACCCACTGCTAGAAGTGGAACAGTAGCAGTGTCAACTAAAAAGAACAGAATATTTGCAGTTCTGAGAACTGTGGTCCGCAGACATGGACTCGCAGCCCAACTAGTTCCATCAAAGGGGAGGGAGCCATGGAAGTAGGACTGGCTGTAGTGGTGATCGCCGCCATTGCTCTGGGACACCTCTCACGACCCACCACGTCTCTCTCCCTACGTATCTAGGCAGATCCCTGCAGGAGTAAACAGAGCTGCTGAAACACATGGGCTCTGAATCTGGTGAAGGAAGAGCTTTGGAACTTCAGAAGCTCTCCACATCCCCCCATGGAGGTGGTGCCCTATGACCCAGGCGAACTGTTCAGAGGAGAAGCCCGCCTTCCAGGGAATACCCCATTGTGTGAGAATCCAGAATAGTGCACTGAAAATATAACACTATAGTAGGAGACAGAATGACAGGCTACAGTCAGAGAGAAAATAAAACATTCTACCAACACCTACCAGAAAACAAAAGAAAGACCTCCTTCTATCAACCTGTTGCAGAACCCACTCTTGTCTAGGAAGAGAAACAATAAATCATTAATTGCCATGAATAACCAAGGTAACAAGGTAGCTCAGAAAGAAAATGAAAAGTCTCCAGAAAATGAAGTTAAAGACATGGGAATATGTGACATAAATGACAGAGAATACATGATTTCAGTTCTGAAAAAACAACAAGATGCAAGAAAACACAGACAGGCAGTTTAATGAACTCAGAAACACAATCAAAGAAGAAAATGAACATTTTACCAAAGAGATTGAAGTTTTAAAAAAGAACCAAGTAGAATTTCTGGAGATTAAGAACTAAATAAAGAATGAAGAATGAAATAGCCAGCTTAGGTAGTAGAGTTGACCAGATGGAGGAAAGAATCAGTGACATTGAAGATAGAAATCTGGAAATGACATGGATGGAAGAAGAAAGAGACTTGAGACTAAAGAAATAAAAGAACTCTACAAGAACTTTCTGACTCCATCAGAAAGAGCAACATAAGAATAATGGGCATACAAGAAGGAGAAGAGAGAGAGAAGGGAACAGAGAGTATATTTAAACAAATAGTCAACAGGAATTTCCCAACTTGTGGAAAGAACTGGATCCTCGAATCCAAGAAGCAAATAGAACACCTAATTACCTCAACCCCAGCGGGCCTTCTCCAGGGCACATTGTATTCACGCTGTCAAAAATTAATGACAAAGAAAGAATCCTCAAGGCAGCCAGAGAAAAGAACATGGTAACCTACAGAGGAAAGCCCATTAGACTATCACCAGATTTTTCAGCAGAAACTCTACAAGCCAGGAGGGAGTGGAATCAAATATTCAAACTATTGAAAGAGAGAAATTATGAGCCAAGAATAATATATCCAGCAAAGATATCCTTTAGATAGAAGGAGAAATAAAGACATTTCCAGACATACAGACGCTAAAGGCATTTTCTAACACGCAACCTGCACTACAAGAAATACTGAAGGAGGCTATTCGACCAGCATAAATAGGGATAATCTGTGACAACCAAAATATAAAAGGCAGAGAGTAAAGGCCTGAACCAGAATATGGGAATGGAGAAAGTAAGCATGCTAAAGAAAAAGGAATACTCTAAATATGAAACTTTCTTTTACATAAACTTAATGGTAACCACTCAAAAAAATCCAGAACTGAAATATGTAACATAATAAAAGAAGAAATGGGGCCCACTGGCCCATGTGGGAATCGAACCGGCAGCCTTCGGAGTTAGGAGCATGGAGCTCTAACCGCCTGAGCCACTGGGCCGGCCCCTAACTCATGTTTTTAAAATATTTTATGTTATAGGGGGTGACGTCATAGGAATGGCGGCAGCAGGGCGCACTTTCTGAGTTCTCCTCCGGATCTTGTTGCAAACAAGACCTATAACCCATCAAAGAACTTTTTGCTCATCACACAGAACAGCGGGGAGATTCGTGGAGTACTTGAAGCTAAGGAGTACTTGAAGGTGCGTTAATTGGGCGAGCAGGGGAAGGAAAAAGAGGAGCGGAGTGAAAACGCCTGGCCGGCAGCGGCGGGAGATCCCAGCCCGCAATGGAGCCTCAACTGGCGAAGGCGAAAACCGAAAACCGCGGTGGAACCCACTGTGCCGGGCATGCACGGGATCCCAGGGCGGAGCGGAGAGCGCAGAGACCAGGAGGTGGGCTCTTTCCCTGTGTCCCACAGCTGATTTCTCCCGCCGGGAAGGCGGCCAGTGCGCCCTGCGGCGAACAAGGAGCACAGCCTCCATACCTGGGCCCCTCCCCAGCCCCGCTCTTCCAATCCTGCCCCGCCCTTCCAGAGACTTAGACTGGAAGCCACGGTGGAGCCTGCTGTGCCGGGCACGCGCGGGGTCCCAGGGCGGAACAGAGGGCGCAGGGACTGGGGGGTGGGCTCTTTCCCCGCGCGCCACGGCTGATTTCTCCCGCCGGGAGGGCAGCCAGAGGGCCCTAGCGCAGACAAAGAACACAGTCTCCATACCTGGGCCCCTCCCCCGCCCCGCTCTTCCGGTCCTGCCCCGCCCTTCCAGAGACTTAAACTAGTGACTGCGGTGAAGCCCGCTGTGTCGGGCACGCACGGGACCCCAGGGCGGAGCAGAGACGGGGGGGGGGGGTGGGCTCTTTCCCTGCGTCCCACGGCTGGTTTCTCCCACCGGGAGGGCTGCCAGAGGGTCCTAGGGCAGACAGAGAGCACAGTCTCCATACCTGGGCCCCTCCCCCGCCCTGCTCTTCCAATCCTACCCCCGCCCTTCCAGAGACTTAAACCGGCCTCTGAACTGAGGAGTGGTGTCAGATTACAGAGGAGCCGTAGGGCTCAGGCTCTGGGAAGCCTGACGGGCAGCCCTGACCCAGGGAGACTGGGAAGTGTGTGTGATTTTGGCTGCGCTAGGAGAGAAGAGACTCCTCCACCCCCAGCCACCACCTTTTCTGGCCTGCGGGAAGAGGGCGACGCACGGCTGGGCTGGGAGAGTGAAGACCCCTCCAACCCCAGCCCCCACCCTTCCTGGCTTGCCTAGGGCGGGGCGGGTGCAACTGCAGAGACACACCCGGAGATCAGCAGTGAGGCAGGAGCAGCTCTGGGCTTTCAGCAGATCAGAAATCTCCCGCCCGCACTCATACACACACTCACTGAAGAGGTGCCTTAAGACTCAAGAGTACTGGACACGGAACTGGTGGTGCCACTCTCAGTGTGTATATGTGCAGGCAAGGGCAGAAACTGCACTGACTTTGTAAAAACTATCATCCAGACCCCTCAGGCCCACGCATTTAAGTCTGCAGTCCCAAAGTCTCTCTGGGCACCAGGTGACCGGCTCTGCCTGCGCAATAAGCAGGGGGCTCTTTGGTACAGCAGAGGACAACCTGGACATTGCTTGGTGGGCTTAGGCCGAGACTGTCGCTGCTTTTTGTTTTGCTTTGTTTTGTTTTGCTTTGTCTTTATATCTTTGATATCTTTGCCTGTGTCCATTGGGGGTTATCAGATGGTTTTGCATGTGAATGTATTTGATTTTTTTCTTTGTTGTTGTTGCCGTTGTGCTTGGTGATTTGCTTTGTTCTGAAACTGCCCTGCCGGGGCCCAGCTTGTGAGGCACGGTCAGCAGATCAGAAATCTCCCACCCGCACCCATACATACATACACTGAAGAAGTGCCCTAGGACTCAGGAGTTCTGGACAAGGGGCTGGTGGTGCTACTCTCAGTGTGCATAAGTGCAGACAAGGGCAGAAACTGCACTGACTTTGTAAAAACTATCATCCAGACCCCTCAGGCCCAACGCATTTAAGTCTGCAGTACCAAAGTCACTCTGGGCACCAGGTGACCGGCTCTGCCTGTGCAATAAGCAGGGGGCTCTTTGGTACAGCAGAGGACAACCTGGACATTGCTTGGTGGGCTCAGGCCGAGACGGTCGCTGCTTTTTGTTTTGCTTTGCTTTGTTTTGTTTTGCTTTGTCTTTATATCTTTGATATCTTTGCCTGTGTCGAGCAGGGTTATCGGCTGTTTTTTGCATGTGAATGTACTTGATTTTTTTCTTTTTTTTGCTGTTGTCCTTGCTGTTGTGCTTGGTGATTTGCTTTGTTCTGAGGCTGCACTGCCGGGGCCCAGCTTGAGAGGCACGGGACTCAGCATATCCAGGGGCCAACTCTAGACCAAACCGGAGTGCTGCCGGGTTTGACCTGCAGGTCACACACCCAGAGGGGGTTCTCTGCAGGCACTGGAGCCCATAGAGGACAAACCACATTAGGGTGGTCAACCCTCACGCAGCAGAGCGCCCTGCGGGGGGCAGAGCCAAGTCTCACAACGGGTCAGCCCAGGAGTTAACCCCATCTACTTATAAGCAAAAAGCAATTAAAGATCTTCTTGAACGGGGCAGTGTACACAACACAAGAGTCACCTTTGGAGCACACGCAGAGGAGGACGACGTGGTGTGAGTCAAATATAAAGGACACATACTACATAAGATAACCTAGCAAGAACTAAGAACTTTAGGGGATCTACCTAATATATCAAAATAAACACAGTCAGCCAGAATTGGGAAACAAAGATACACGTCCCAAATGAAAGAACAGAAGAAGCCTTCACAACTGGAACCAAATGAAGCAGACGTAACCAACCTCTCAGAGACAGAGTTCAGAACACTGGTGATAAGAATGTTTAAGGAGCTTAGAGAAGACATAAAGAAGGATGTAGAAATCATAACGAACGAGCTTAGAGAAAACATAAAGAAGGATATAGAAATCATAACGAACAACCAGTTAGAACTAAAGAACACAATTACCGAAATTAAGAACTCACTTGAAGGAATTACCAGCAGGCTAGATGAAGCAGAGGATCGAATCAACGACTTAGAAGACAAGGTAGCAGAGATCACCCAAACGGAACAACAGAAAGAAAAAAGAATAAAAAACAATGAGGATGGCCTAAGAGACCTCTGGGATAACATCAAGTGCAACAACATGCGCATCATAGGAATACCAGAAGGTGAAGAGAGTAAGCAAGGGATTTAGAACATATTTGAAGTAATAATGTCTGAAAACTTCCCCAACCTGATGAAGGAAACCAACATACAAGTCCAGGAAGTGCAGAGAGTTCCAACCAGGATTAACCCAAACAGGTCCACACCAAGACACATTATAGTTAAAATGGCAAAGCTTAAAGACAAAGAGAGAATCCTAAAAGCAGAAAGAGAAAGACGGAGGGTTACATACAAGGGAACTCCCATAAGACTATCAAATGATTTTTCTACAGAAACATTGAAGGCCAGGAGGGAGTGGCAGGAGATACTCAAAGTGATGGAAAACAAAGGCCTACAACCTAGATTGCTTTATCCAGCAAGGCTATCATTTAAAGTTGATGGAGAGATAAAGAGCTTTCCAGAAAAAAATAAGCTAAAGGAATTTATTACAACCAAGCCAGCATTGCAAGAAATACTAAAAGGACTTCTGTAAATAGAAGATCAAAACAACCTAACTACAAATTTAAAAATGGCAATAACTATGTACCTATCAATAATCACTTTAAATGTAAATGGATTAAATGCTCCAATCAAGAGACATAGGGTGGCTGACTGGATAAGAAAGCAAGACCCTTGTATATGCTGTATACAAGAGACTCACCTCAGAACAAAAGACATACACAGGCTGAAAGTGAAGGGTGGGAGTAAGATATTTCATGCAAATGGAAATGAGAAAAAAGCTGGAGTTGCAATACTTATATCTGACAAAATAGACTTTAAAATGAAGAACATACTAAAAGATAAAGATGGGCACTATATAATAATAAAGGGATCGATCCAACAAGAGGACATAACCCTAGTAAACATCTATGCACCTAAACATAGGAGGACCTAAATATATAAAACAGGTACTGACTGACATAAAGACAGAGATCAACAGTAACACTATTATAGTAGGGGACTTCAACACACCCCTGACAACAAGGGACAGGTCTTCCAGACAGAAAATCAATATGGAAACAACAGCCTTAAATGATACATTGGACCACTTGGATTTAATCGATATTTTCAGAACATTTCACCCCAATGCTGCAAAATACACGTTTTTCTCAAGTGCACATGGAACATTTTCCAAGATAGATCATATGTTAGGCCACAAAACAAGTCTTGATAAATTTAAGAAAATTGAAATCATGTCTTCTCTGATCACAATGCTATGAAATTAGAAATGAACTACAGGAAAAAAACTGGAAGACACACCAATTCATGGAGGCTGAATAACTTATTACTAAATAATGAATGGGTCAAGCAGGAGATCAAGGAAGAAATCAAAAGATATCTCGAGACAAATGAAAATGAAAACACGACAACCCAAAATCTATGGGATGCCGCGAAAGCAGTCCTAAGAGGAAAATTCATAGCTTTGCAGGCCTACCTAAAGAAACAAGAAACAGCACTAATCAACAGTTTATCTTCACATTTAAGGGATTTGGAAAAAGAACAGCAAAATAAGCCCAAAGGGAGCACAAGGAAGGAGATAATAAAGATCAGAGCAGAAATAAATGAAATAGAAACCAGAAAAACAATACAAAAGATCAATGAATCCAAGAGTTGGTTCTTAGAGAAGATAAACAAAATCGACAAACCTTTAGCCAGACTCATTAAAAAAAAGAGAGAGAAGACCCAAATTAATAAAATCAGAAATGAAAGAGGAGAAGTGACAACGGACACTGCAGAAATACAAAAAGTCTTAAGAAGTTACTATGAGCAACTATATGCCAACAAATTTGACAATTTGGAAGAAATGGACAATTTTCTAGAGGCGTACAACCTTCCAAGGCTAACTCAAGAAGAAACAGAAAACCTGAATAGACTGATTACCACCACGGAAATTGAATCAGTAATCAACAGTCTCCCAACAAACAAAAGCCCTGGACCAGATGGCTTTACAGGTGAATTTTACAAAACGTTCAAAAAAGAATTATCACCTATTCTCCTCAAGCTCTTCCAAAAAATCCAGAAGGAAGGAAGACTCCCAAACACTTTTTATGAAGCCACTATCACCCTGATCCCAAAATCAGACAAAGACACCACAAAAAAAGAAAACTACAGGCCAATATCTCTAATGAACATGGATGCAAAAATCCTCAACAAAATATTAGCGAACAGAATTCAGCAATACATTAAAAAGATCATTCACCATGATCAAGTGGGATTCATCCCTGGTATGCAAGGGTGGTTCAACATCCGCAAATCAATTAATGTGATACACCACATAAACAAAATGAAAAATAAAAATCACATGATCATATCAATAGATGCAGAAAAAGCATTTGATAAAATCCAACAGCCATTTATGATAAAAACCCTTAAGAAAGTGGGAATAGAGGGATCATATCTCAACATAATAAAGGCCATATATGACAAACCCACAGCTAACATCATTCTCAATGGGGAAAAGCTAAAACCATTCCCCCTAAGATCAGGAACAAGGCAAGGTTGCCCACTATCTCCGCTTCTATTCAACATAGTGCTGGAAGTTCTTGCCACAGCAATCAGACAAGAAAAAGAAATAAAAGGCATCCAGATTGGTAAAGAGGAAGTAAAGTTATCATTGTATGCAGATGATATGATACTATATATAGAGAACCCTAAAGACTCCACCAAGAAGCTGTTGGAGCTGATAGATGAATTTAGTAAAGTAGCAGGATACAAAATTAATATTCAGAAATCAGTGGCATTTGTATATACCAATAATAAAACATCAGAAGGAGAAATTAAAAAAACAATCCCATTTACAATCGCTCCAAAGACTATAAAATACCTGGGAATAAATTTTACCAAAGAAGTAAAAGATCTGTACTCAGAAAATTATAAGACACTGAAGAAAGGAATGAAGGAAGATATAAATAGATGGAAACACATATCATGTTCATGGATAGGAAGAATTAATATAGTTAAAATGTCCATACTGCCTAAGGCAATAGACATATTCAATGCAATTCCTATCAAACTGCCAACGTCGTTTTTCACAGAAATAGAACATATAATCCTAAAATTTATATGGGACCATAAAAGACCCCGAATAGCAAAGGCAATCTTGAGAAATAAGAACAAAGTGGGAGGGATAACAATACCTGACTTCAAATTATACTACAAGGCTACAGTAATCAAAACAGCATGGTACTGGCATAAAAACAGACACATAGATCAATGGAACAGAATAGAGAGTCCAGAAATAAATCCACGCCTATATGGCCATTTAATCTACGACAATGGAAGCAAGAATGTACGATGGAGTAATGACAATCTATTCAATAAATCGTGCTGGGAAACCTCGACAGACACATACAAAAAAATGAAGTTGGACCACCTCCTTACACCATATACAAAAATAAATTCAAAATGGCTTAAAGACTTAAATGTAAGATCTGAAACCATAAAATACCTAGAAGAAAATATAGGAAGAAACTTCTCAGACATTACCCGGAGTAAGATTTTTACTGATATATACCCTCACTCGAGAGAAGTAAGAGAAAAAATAAACATGTGGGATTATATCAAACTAAAAAGTTTTTTCACAGCAAAGGAAACCATCAATAAAACAAGAAGGGATCCTACTGAATGGGAAAAGATATTTGCCAATGATATATCTGATAAGGGATTAATATCACAAATCTATGAAAAACTCACTCAACTCAACTCCAAAAAACAAACGATCCAATTAAAAAATGGGCAGAGGACTTGAAGAGACATTTTTCTAAAAAGGATATACAGATGGCAAACAGACATATGAAGAAATGCTCAACCTCACTAACCATCAGAGAAATGCAAATAAAAACCACAATGAGATACCACCTCACCCCAGTCAAAATGGCTATCATCAATAAATCAACAAACAACAAGTGCTGGCGCGGATGTGGAGAAAAGGAAACGCTTGTGCACTGTTGGTGGGATTGCAGATTGGTGCAGCCACTATGGAAAACAGTTACCAGAGGGTAAGGGGGTTGGGGGGTGGGAGATGAGGGTAAGGGGGATCAAATATATGGTGATGGAAGGAGAACTGACTCTGGGTGGTGAACACACAATGTAATTTATAGATGATGTGATACAGAATTGCACACCTGAAATCTATGTAATTTTACTAACAATTGTCACCCCAATAAATTAAAAATAAAAATAAAAACAATAAAAAACCAAGAAATTAAAAAATAAATAAATAAATAAAAATAAATAAAAGTCCTCGAATGTGATGGCGGGCAAAGACGGTTAAGTCCTGTCCCATCGTGAGCTTGGTGGCTTCAGGAACCAGGAGGGCAGCTACAGCTATGACCTGGAGGCAGGCTGGTCAGCTGCATGCTTCGAGGTCTACTTAAATAGTGTAAGAGTCGTTTTTAAGTTTAATTTGTTTATTTTACATTTTATTTAAGGTATAGACCAATGATAAGAAATAGGTTGAGTAAAATGAGCCCAAATCTAGGGGCTGTCTTTATCCTTACAACCAAGCAGTTTTCAGAGGAAAAAGGTCCAGACTGAGCAGTTGAGACAGAATAAATGGCTTCTATATCAATTAGGATATTAATAGGCTTACCTGCCACATCAGGGTCACCCGCAGTTTTACCCTCTGTGATGAGAATAGCTTGGGAGCCTCCAGGAACTTCAGGCCCAACAGTGATGACAGCCATTTTTGGGGAGGAAGTTGGTCCCTGCTCCCTTCAGAACAAGGGGTATTCCCTCCTCCAGTACCCTTTAGTCTGTACGGGGGCACAGCTGTTTTGGAGGACTAGGATACTCCTTATTCCAGTGGTCTGGGCTTTTACATCCAAAGCAAGCCCCTTTATCTGGTGCTTTCTCTGGGGCTTTTGGGGTGCCCTGAGATGGCTTCACCTGGGTTGTCTATAACTGTGGCCAAAAGTCTGGCCTGTCTCTGGTCTTATCCTCTGGTCTCACTGTTCTTTATTTCTCGTTTTTCTGTCTTGGCTGTTAAAGACATTTAAAAAAATTCCTGGCCTTCTCTAGGATCTGAGCCTCTTAATCAGGGATGCAGCAGTGGGCCAAACCATTAGAATTCCCTGCCCGTTAAGGGAAAATATCAGGCTAAGCTTCCTTATATTGGCCTATAGCTGATATTGAGGAAGGTATATGAACTCTTGCAGTTCTACAATATAATGTCAGTAGCAGACCAATAGTCTAACAAACTTTATCTTAGTAGAGAGAAAACTTTTATTTTGTACCAGCTTACTTTTGAGATTTGAATTTACTTAGTTAATTACATTTAGTTTAAATTAACTATATATAAAACTCTCAAAACTTCTCACAAACTTTCTACAACTTTCCTAATCCCTCTTAGTTTGTCTCTTTTCATTCATTCAGAAATTAAGATCTGTTAATAAATATATCTTATATTTTATTACAAAAGCCTATGTTTTTAAAGGTTTCCAAAAATATTTCTGGATTTGCCAGTGAAAGTACTAATTGCTTGCTTTTGGTTGTCAGTAAAAATTAAGGTTATGAAGGTTATGGATTCTAACATGGAAGAAAATGGGGTGTGTTTTCAAGGAAGGTATGAGGTATGGAAATACATTTTTGAAGGTACTGAAAGAAACCAGTTTATACTAAAGATGGTATGGAGGTATCTCAAAAATCTGAAAATGGAACTACCCTATGATCCAGTAATTCCACTCCTAGGTATCTATCCGGAGAAATCCAAAGCTCCAATTCAAAAATCTTTATGCACTCCTATGTTTATTGCAGCACTATACACAATAGCTAAGACATGGAAACAACCAAAATGCCCATCGGTAGATGACTGGATTAAGAAACTGTGGTACATTTATACAATGGAGTATTACGCAGCCATAAAGAAGAAAGAAATCTTACCATTTGCAATGACATGGATGGACCTAGGGAACATTATGTTAAGTGAAATAAGTCAGACAGAGAAAGATAAGTACCATATGATCTCACTTATATGTGGAATCTAAAGAAAAGAATAAGTGAATGAACTAATCAGAAACAGTTTTGGAGACAAAGAGGAAAAACTGAGGGTTGCTAGATGGGCGGGGGGGTGGGGGTAAGGGGGAAGGTGAGGGGATTAGAAAACAATCAGTAACCACAAGATGGCCACGGGGTTTGAAAATTAATCTGGGGAACGTAATTTAGTGGTTACCACCTTGACCCATGAAATCTTCAAAGCACTGCAGCCAGGTCTTTCTACTTATGCTGATGACGTTGAAAAAGTAACAATTTTCTCTCATGTCTATTCATATTTGTCTTCTGGGTGATTTGTTAAAGCCAGATCTCTTTCTCTTGAGTGCAGCTGGTCATCTTCACAGAAGACCATCTCTGATTGTGCTGACCTGGGACATTTCATGCTGTTTAGCATGGTCAGGAAATAGAGGAAACTCCCCGAAACATACAATCCCCCCACAAATGCCCATCCCCCAGCTAGCACAGATGCCATCAGAAGTGTTGATGCATTTCAAAAGCACAAATGCTGTAAACTTACATAAAGTATTATGTGAAAGTTTAATTTTTAAAATTTTTTCAGTTCCTCTGATTAAAGATGACAAACATTGACCAAAAATATTAAAGTTAAAAATGTATTATGTAAAAAAAAAAAATGTATTATGTAAAATCCACAAAAGTAAATAAGTATGAAAGAAATTTAATTGAACTGTCAAATAATGATTTTTGTGTTTGTAGCATTTATACTTCTAAAGTCCTTAAAGCTTGTAACTGCACTAATATAGAACACCTGTTTTTCCACTAAGTCTCTCATAAAACCGGTCTCTAATATAATTAGCCATAAGTCCTTTTGGTTCAAGCATGTCTTAAAGCAAAAGCTGATATATAATTCTTGCCCACAGACGCATCCTGATCTCAGACAGTGAAGTCATATCCTTGCTTTCCTGTAGTTTGGTTAAAAAACAAAATCAAAATTAGTGATTCTAGAGTGACCATAGGTTAAACTTGATTACATTAGATATCTTTAGAATTAACTGTGGGTTTTTTAAATCTTACTTGTTTTAGTAGGCAACACATTCAAGTGGGATAAGTTTCACAGTGTCCTTGATTCCTTACATATCCTTCAAGAGTGAGGTTACATGGACATGAGCAAATACACCTGTATTCTTCTCTCAGCCTTTTTCTTTGACATACACAATAGAATGGCATTCACATTGTTATGCACTTTGCTTTTGTCACTAAACAATATCATTTGGAGGTCAGGTATTATCAGAATGTGAAGAGCTTCCTTGATTTTTCTAGTGGAGGTATTGCAGTTATGCATGCACATTGAATTTATAGAGCCAGTCCCCTCCTGAAGGACATTTAGATAATGGCCATTCTTTTGCTCTTAACAGTGTAAGAAAGGCTGCAGTTTATCACCTTCCATGCATTTCATGACCTACATGTGCAACAACATCTCTCCAATAAATTCGTAAAGTGGGATTTCTGAGTAAAAGTAATATCTGTTTTCCCCTTGCACAGATACTGCCACGTTGCCCCTATTGCATTGTACCTGTTGACATGCGCAGCTATACTTTACCAAAGTCTTTCCCCCACTTATCCCCACAGACACAGGGCCTTATTCATTTTTTGGATCTCAAGCATTCCCACAAGTGAAAATGATTCCTTGCTGTAGTTATTCTTGGGGTTTTAGCACTATGAAGGATCCCAGAATTCATTCATGATATCCAGGGTAGTTGCAATTCATCTGAGGTCGCCAGGTGAGGGTTTTGGTGGCCAGCTATGTAGCTGTGTGGAACAGCAGGAGCTCCTCTCGTGTGCTCTTACCCTGCCATGTTCCACTGACAAGAATGTTTCTCTGTGCTTACCTGGTCCTTGTGTTCCATACATCTGCCAGTATTGCTTGAGTCACTGTTTTCTGCCAATTTGGAAAATTAGAAAAAAAATGTACTTATAAATTAATAAAACCAAAGGGGTAGGAAGAGCATCTGTGACTATGCTGAGTTTTGACAGACCCTGTTTTACCATGTTCACAGAGCACTGCAGGTATTCTGGAATTACTCGATGTTGCTAAACAAGACATTCCTTTTGATTTCTGGAATGCTACCCCCTTGGTCCTCGAGGCCACAGCTGGTTTACGTCTGTTACCAGGAGAAAAGGCTCAGAATTTACTGCAAAAGGTGATCTTACCCATTTCTTGCTTGTGGGTGGCTTATAATAACTGAAAACACTAACTGTGCAGCCAGTGTTTGAGCAGTCAGGCAAATTAGGTAGATGCTTCCTGAACAGGAATCCCTGAAATGTTAATAGCATCACCTTTAGGTGGAGGGATTGTGGGTGAAAGATATTTTCTTCCTCGTGACATTTAAAGCTATTCATGTTTTCTAGAATGAATCTGTTTTTATAATAAGAACAACTTTGTTTTAAAAATACATTGTGCTTTTAACAGGCTTCCTTCTATCCAAGGACTTTCTGTGTGTGAGAGGGCTGTGGGGACTGAGTTCCTGACATTTAAGCTCAAGCCTGCTTGTTCTCAGGAAACACTGGTTCTGCTCTCCGTCTGAGACTCAGATGTAACTACTGAGGAGGCCCTTTAGCCTCCTCCTGCCCACAACTGGGTCTCACTTGGCCAGAGTGTGTCTCTAGCCCTGCACCACCCTTGCAGAGGGACTCTGGAATCCATCTTTAACAAGTGCTTGGAGGATTACTGTTCATCAGGCAAGTCAGGGAAACTGTTCTAAGCAAAATGGTCCTCATAATCCTCTATACTGTTCCTAAACTAGTTGTTAAATGATAGATTGTCGCACATCTGTCAAGGTTCCTTATAAAAAATTAATTTACACACTCAAATGTAGTTGGGGTGTACAAATGTACCAAAGTTCCTGTGTATCAACACTTGCTAAGAAATGGAGAAGGAAATACACCCAGATGGAGCTGCTCACCGCCTTCACCTCCCCTTTGCCTGGTCGTCCCCTGGGAGCAGCACCCACCAGGCTTTTTGGGGGATCCCAGGTCTGAGCTTCACCATATAGGTCTTCTTGCACCTTCATCTCTCATCCAAAAGCAGAGCAGAATTTAGGGGACCAGCAGAGTCAGTATACTCCAGAGCTTTTCCAGTCCAGAGTGGCTAAACACTGGGCTCTCCGGGGCAGCATCTGCCTCAGCTTTCCTTGGGAGTAGAAAAGCGCTTGCAGAGGTTTAGAAATGCTTGAAACAAAACCTGAGCTTTGTTACTTTGCAACACCAGCTGACACCTCTGTGTTTTGTGACGGCCTGCTGAAAGTATAGCATGACTGGGAATTATGAGTTTAGGTTCTAAAGGATAAGAATATGTCTCTTCTACATGTAGGTGAAAGAAGTGTTTAAGGCGTCGCCTTTCCTTGTAGGGGATGACTGTGTTTCCATCATGAAAGGAACAAATAAAGGTAGAGTTGCCAGAGAGCTGTGTGTGAGGAAGCTGTACGGTGAGGCAGCTCTACGTGCAGGGCTGTTGCGAGCACTCTGAGCTCGCTCTTGGTTAGATGCATGGGTGAACAAGGCCTGAGTGACTGTCCCATTCCATCTCAGTTAAACTGTCTCAGAGGGTCTTCTTGGAGCCAGTATTAGAGAAATTCTCATTTTGATCAGCTCCAAACCTGGCATAGATGAAGTTTCTGAAAATAATCATCCTTTCCGTTTTAAGAACATTTATAGAGAATCTGCAATTGCTACCATGTTTAGAATGTTGCTGTTGCATTGTTAATCCTAATAGAGACATTTAATTAAGGTTCCTCAGCAGCCCCTGATTTTAAACATGTCCTTGAGAGTTTCTTTGTTTGTATGGGAGGAGGGGAAGGGAACATTTGGTTCTCTTCCAGCCTCCTCCAAAATAGGAAGTTGATGATAAAGAATAGGAGTGAGACTCCTATGTTTATTGCAGCACTATACACAATAGCCAAGACATGGAAACAACCGAAATGCCCATCGGTAGATGACTGGATTAAGAAACTGTGGTACATTTATACAATGGAGTATTACGCAGCCATAAAGAAGAAAGAAATCTTACCATTTGCAACAACATGGATGGACCTAGAGAACATTATGTTAAGTGAAATAAGTAAGACAGAGAAAGACAAATACCATATGATCTCACTTATATGTGGAATCTAAAGAAAACAGTAAGTGAATGAACTAATCAGAAACAGTTTTGGAGACAAAGAGGAAAAACTGAGGGTTGCTAGATGGAAGGGGGGGTGGGGGTAAAGGGGAAGGTGAGGGGATTGGAAAACAATCAGTAACCACAAGATGGCTATGGGGTTTTGAAAATTAATTTGGGGAACATAATCAATAATGTTGTACAGATTTTGCAGGGTATCTGATGGACACTTGTCCCATTAGGGAGACCACCTCAGGGATGATGTAGATGCCTGACCACTGCACTGTACACCTGAAGCTGAACAATAGTGAATGTCAACTATAATTTTATGTGTGTGTGTGTGTGTGTGTATGTATATATTTACAAGAAGCGGAGTACAGCATTAGGAATAGAGACAGTGGAAATATAATGGCTGTGTGCGATGTCAGAGGGATAGTGGATGGGGGAGGGGGGTTCACACAGTGTGAGGGATATAAAAGATAAACGTCTAAGTATTACTTTGTCTTGTGCACCTGAAACTAATAAAAAAAATTAAAAAAAAAAGAATGGGAGTGAGAGATGTGACATTTGGCAGAGAATTCTTGTTTTTTAGTATAGTATCTTCTAGAACAGTCTGTCAGAAGCCACTGGATGAAGTTATGAATAAATCTTTCTGCAACTGATCTGAAGACTGAGAGTAGTGAAGAAATGGTCACTTTGTGCTCCTGAAACCTGGAAGTAGTCATCTGCATCCTGTATGTTGTTTGCAGTATCTCAAGTGTTTTGTGACTCTCTCTCTAGGCGTTTCAGCCTGGGTCACTGTCAGCTTCCTGACGGGGATGTTCACGTCATCATCAAGGTTAACAGTTCAGACCCCATCGTGAGAGCAGGGGCCTCATTTCTGTAAAATACTCACTGGAATTGCACAGTTTCTGGCCCAAATTCAGGTGTTGGACTGAGTAGCGTGGTCCAGCTGGCTTGTCAGGGCAAGCACTGAGCTCTGACATAAGTGCTAGGGATAGGGGTGCTTCTCTGCAGCCCTGGGGTAGTTTCTACCAGCGTGGCTCCTTCCCGCCACCCCCGGCAACCTCCACCAGGGGCCCTGTCCTCTCATTTCTGAGAGAAATCAGGAATAAAACTAGTCATATCTTCAACTAGTCAATATGTTATGAGTGCTAATCACCTTGTAATTGAATTCCTCAGCTGTGGGTAGAAGAGGGAACAGAAACATCTGTTCTTGGAAACAGGCAGCAAGGAGTAAATTTTCTTAAATTAACTCCATACATGTGGATTTTTATCCCTTTATTGTAATGATAGAAAAGACTAGTGTGGCTGACACATGTATGAAAAAGAAAGACGTTTCCTGGCAGAATTTGCACTCCGGGCAATGGAGAGCCATGTTAGGTGACACATCAGGAGCCTCAGCCTCAGGAGAGCTGAGGTGAGGAGCCTGGGGCACGAAGGGCGGTCAGCATCTCTGAGTGGTGAGCAGCGGATATGGCAGGCTTAGTATCTCCGTGGTGGGTCAGTGTGGGGACGGAGTCCCAGAGAGCAGTTTGCAGGCTCCCGGCCTCACATGGAAAGGTGCTGGCTCGGGTAGTAGGTGGCCACCAGCTGTGATCAGATGGCCATCTGCTGTGCCTGTGTGGCCATCCGCTGTTACCACTTAGTCATTAGCCACTGATATAACTGCCGTGGCTCCGCAGGGGGGTTGGTTGGCTGGCAGAGAAGCGGACAGCGGATTGCGGCCAGCAAGTGCCATTAGCAAATGGATTACATTGCAGATCGTGCTGATCCTACTTCTGTGTGTCTCCTGGCCGCCAGTGAGACTTGGGTGCAGGAAGACCCCTTGTTGGGGTACTGGCAGATATTTGCTCCTGTGTCTCCAACCCAGCTGCCAGCAAGACTATAGTGGTCTGACTCCCCTTTCTATTGCTCCATTGTCATTCCCTTTGGCCTCGCCATGTCCTGTGTTCTTATGTGGGGAGCGGGAGCTGAGACCCCACATGACAGTCAATATTGTCCTTTCATTGCTCAAATTAAAGTCAGACAGTGGAGCCATTGTTTATGTCCCTTAAACATATAGTGCATCTTTACTTGGAGAGTTTTAAATACCTACAGCTAGCTATTTCTCTGTCTTGTTTCTGTTTCCACTGAAGGGCCGGGTTTCTAACCTCTCCTTATTTTTTTCTACTATTCTCATCTGTTTACTGATGTGACAGTACTGTGTTGGTTTTTACTCCTTGTGCTCCAGGCAGTTTGAAAACCTCTGGAAGCAGCAGTGTGGGCATGCTGGATTTGGGCGGAGGGTCCACTCAGATCACCTTCCTTCCTAGAGTCCAGGTAACCAGTCCCACCCTCCAAGGCTGCCTGCCTGTGAGGAGATTCATAGGCCTTGTGGCTCTGGGCACGCGCAATCAGTTCTTCTCCTGATCCATTCAGTTAATGCCTCTTAGTTTAATTTTAACTCTGCCTAGGAAAAAACCAGAAATTCGGTCTTCAATGAGGTGATAAATTAGATACTACTGGGAACCCTGTGGCCCAGAGAATGTGAAGATAGGCCCTTTCCCCCCTTCCCCTGACAGTACCCTCCTTGCCCACCATTTTTCTTAATATTTTTTTAAATTTTTCAATGGAGTAGCACTTATGAAATTTACTCATAATTATCTTGCTTGGGACACATTTGTCAGAATAAGTAAATTTTACTCATAACGAGGAGAAATCTAGCTTTTCATTTTGAATGTTTTATTTTTCATTCCTGCTCCAATGAAAAGCTTAATGTGACTTAATGAAAAGTTAATTTAATTGAATACATGGGACTATCCCAGTTCTTTCAAGTAAACTCAGTGAGTGGGGGACAGTTTTCTAGAAAGCCCAGCAGAAAAGTTAGTAACCCTTATGTTCTTCCCCAGGGCACCCTTCAGACCTCCCTACCTGGCTACCTGACGTCACTGCAGATGTTTAATAGGACCTACAAGCTCTATTCCTACAGGTGTGCCTTTGAGAGAGAGGATGGAGAGGTTGACCACCCAGGCAGGTAGCTCAGCTCGCGCTGCTCAGCCTCCTCCTTGCCTCTGACTCCTGCCTTGTGGAGTGACATGAATGTTCAATCACAGACAAACTATGTCCAGGAAACCCCCTGCTGTGGACCCACCTGCAGCCACTGCCTCCTTCTCCCTGTTGCTCCTTCTTCCTTCATTTTTCAGTTTTCCTGCAGTAAAATTGCATTTCTTCTTTTGTTGTTATTCTATATTCTGTTTTGGAGGAGGTTTTTGAAGAAGTGGGGAAGGGCCCATGGATTGTGCAGGAATTTCCGGGCCGTCTATTTGCCACATCGCGCCTTCAGTAAATTCTTTCTGTAAAGCACGTGTGCACCATGAAGATGAGGGTCGTGTCTGTTGCATTCACCAGTGTCCACGGCTAGACAAGCTCCCATGAAGTAGGCCTTCATTCGTTGAACTGATTAGCTGAATACCCTAACTTCCACAAAGGGAGTCTTCTAGAAGAAGCAGAAAAGCCTGCTGCCTTGCCGCAAGTTTCCTTCCTTTCCCACTCATTTTGGATCCAGGCCAGGTGAATGTACTGGAATCAGAGTTGAGGAGGGCATCCAACACTTGCTGTGGGAGGCCATCCCCTCACCCAGGACTTTCTTTTCCACAGCTACCTGGGGCTCGGATTGATGTCAGCACGGCTGGCGATTCTGGGCGGCATAGAGGGGAAACCTGGTGAGTGGAATGCAGTGTTGCGAGCCCTCCTTGCTCAGCAGGTGTGAGGAGTCTTTTGGGAGAAGTGCCCCTTCTTCTCCCCATGCCTCCACTGTCATAGCAGCTTGCCAGCCCCTGGCCTACTCACCCTGCCGGCAGGACTCAGGGAGCCCAGAAGGGATGTTGTGTGGAAAGATGTGTCCCAGATCTTGTTGGTGGCACCCAGATGGGGACACAAGCTAATGTGTTTTAACTGTGTACATTCTAAGTTACATTTTAAAAGAAAGATAGTAGTGAAGTCATTTATGAAACACTGAGCTGGGAGATTTTAGTACAGTCGTCACCTATATTTTGCTTATTTTTAAGGATTTGAAGAGAACCTTATTTTTCAGCAGTACAGGAGGGGGCCATGAGGAGGTGATTCTGGGCTGTTGCCATGGGGCTGGCGGACTTGTTCTCTCATTCACCGTGATTCTAGCCGTCTTCTCGTGCTCTATCATAAAACATGGGCTTGGACCTTCCTCCAGACCTGGTGTTGGACTGAAGATGAAACCTGTGTCTGGTCAGGTTATTAAAGTCTCATTTACTCCCAGGCCTTTTCTGCTGCCTCCTGATGGGCCTTGCTGAGGAGGAGCCTGTCATTGGCTGGCAGTGCACTTAAATTCTTAGGAGAACTTAGGGGATCACTGTGTCCCGATTCTGGAGTGGGTGGAGTCTGCTCTGAGGCTGGCATCTCCCTGTCCTGGTGACATCAGCTGGGGCCCCAAAGGCCTTGACCCATGCCTCCAGTTCAGATGTATGCATGTGAGCCCACGTATGTTCTCCAGCCACACACCCTAAGCCCTGCCTCTCCATGCCACCTTCTCCCAGCCCAGCACTTCTGCTCACCTCTTCCAAGGGCCTGGTTGTTCTGACAGGGTAGAAATGTTCAACTGAAATTTTTGTTTTCCGTGTACGCCCTATTGCTGTTCATTTTTTTCAAGTCCTGGTGTTTAACCTCATAATGATATCCCTTTATTGCAAACCAGAAATAGACTCACATCTCAGAAACACATGTGACCTTCACTCTGGGGCCAGAAAACACCTATTTAGCCAATGAGAAGAAGGCAAGCACTGTTTGTCCATCTGTGGCTGGCCTCAGAGTCCCATCAGCTCCTGCACCCTCCCCTCTCAACAGAACAGCTGGGAGGCTACTGGTATTCTTGTCAGGCCACACAAGTGCCCCATTGGTCAGCATGGGGTTGTGACACCCACCAAGAGGGGTGTGCCCCAGAGGATAAGCTTCCCTGTTGTGTAATCTGTTGTGTTACAACAGATTACCACCAAACTGAGTGGTTCAAACAGCAAAGAGCAGTACTTTTATTATTGTATCTCATGATTCTATGAGCTTTAACTGGGTGGCACCTCTACTGGAGTCCCTGTGGTCCCATGTGGTGGCATTTAGAGCAGCTGAGCTTCATGTCTGTGCCTCAGCACTTCTCCACGTGGCCTCTTCCCCAGCAGTGCAGTATGGACTTCTCCTTGGCAACTCAGAGGAAGAAAGACTGCCTAAAGTCAGAGGACATCGTATCCTTCGCATTTAATCGGTAAAGCAGGGCTAGGCCAGAATCCAGGGCAGGGACAGGGACCCAGTTCTCGGCAGGACATCAGCACACACATCCTCCAGAGGTGGCATCATGCGGTCAGCCTCGGAGGCCAATCACCATGTTTCCTTTGCTGATTATGGGGTCCCAGCTTTTGTGGAGCAGTACAGATTTGTGGTGTGGTGGCACTTGGTAGCATTGTCCTGGCCCTGCTTCAGTCTATAAAATGGGGCAATGGTGGCTCCCCTCCTATTAGGGTCCTTGTGACAATTCACTGAACAGCACTTGGCCTCTTGCCTGGAACCCAAAGCCCCTGAATGAATGAGAGCTGAGAGTGGCCGTATTCCCAGGGCAGATGAGGCTCTGCTACAGCCTGTGTGATAAAAGCCGCAGCTGACCTAGAATGTTTGCATGAGTCAGGTCTCACCTGGCAGAACGGAAGTGTGTTTCCTTAATCCTGCTGTTACTTCAGTACTAGCCTAAAATACTCTGCCATAACCCTCCTTTCAGTGGAATCGTATCTCTCAGCTCTGTGCAATGCCCTAGTCTTACAGTGACAATGTGCTTTTTTTCTTTTTATTTCAGCAGAGGATGAAAAGGAGTTGGTCAGCCCTTGTTTGTCTCCCAATGTCAAAGGAGAGTGGGAACATGCTGAAATAACATAGAATCTCAGGACAGAAGTCAGGTACCGTGGATTTATCCTTCATTGATGGTTTATACGGGCTAACAATGGCAGCCTGCCCCTTCCAAGGACCTCTGAGAAGCAGGGAGACTGTCGCCAAACCTCCTTCACAGACAAGCCTGTACTTGACCATGAAATGGAGGTGCTCTATGAACCGCATCAGGGCTCTGGGAGGCCCTTGCCAGCCCACTGGGATCCACCAGCTCCTGCAGTCTCTTTACAAGCCTTCCTTGTTTGTTGCCAAATGCTTTCTTCCCCCGGGCCAGATTTTTCAACAAGCCTTCAGTGAGGAAGGACCTGAACATCCTAAGGCTCTAAGACAATCAGCAAGCCTGTTTCTGAACAAAGACCCGTCACCCAGCGCTGCCATCAGGAGGAGGCTGCTCCAGGCTACAGAGTCCCTGAAGCCCTGTGACAGGGTCTTGCCAACCTGGCCCCCTCACTGCACATGATCTTTGTTGCTCTATGCATTTGTAGTGTCTTCTAAAAGAAGTACTGAAATATTGTTCCCAAGCTGGACACATGGGAGGTTTGTCTGCCTTTGGTGACAGACCTATTTCTCCTCACAACACTTCTGACACCAAATATGTGGGTTTTCCACAGCAAGCATTTCTCCAAACGATTAAATCATTAGCCATTGATGATTAAGTCAGTGCTAGTCCCTTATCCCTTAACAGCCCCCACCCTGTAGCCATCTAGGAACCCACCAAGAGTCACCTCATTAGGATAAACTCAGGTTTGCTTAAAAGGGTCTTCAGGACCTTACTGGGGAACAGTGTGTACTTCCATGACTTTTCCAAGTCAAGTTGTTGTCCTTTCAATCGTAGTTGCAGGGGGCGCAGCCCACCATCCCTTGCGGGTGTCAAACTGGCAACCTTGTGGTTGAGAGGACGTGCTCCAACCAACTGAGCCACCGGGCGGGACCTTAAAAGGGCCTTATTATAAATAACAGAAGATGCTCCTCTCACCCCCATCACTCAGGATCTTACAAGGGATTTAGAAGCTCTGTGTCAAACCCGAGACAAAAACTAAATGTTTCTTGTTATCCAATGACCATGCAGGTCACTATAAATCAGCCACTTGTGCACATGCCATGTGTTAGGCCCTGCTGCAACCACTGGGCACAGCAGTGCACAGCGCAGACAAGATGTGCCCAGGTGCAATGGGAGGGGTCAGGCAGTGTAACACATGAGAAAGTGCTTTGAAGAAAATTAGAATGGAAGGAGGAGAGGGGGTACCAAGGGAGAGATTGCAGTTTTAGAGAAGATAAGCAGGGCAAGCCTCATGGGGTAAGATTTGAAGAGATGTGGAGTGAGCCCCAGGGAGCTAAAGCAGCAGTTATCCAAGCTGAGGAGGCCACACACGCAAAGGCCCTGATGCAGCTGCTGTGTTTAAGGAACAAGGAGGAAGTAGTTTGATCACATGGGGGAGAGTAAAGGGAAATTAGGTCCAGAGGGCAAGGCTGTGGCTCTGGGCCACGCAGAGCTGGGTGGAGCTACCCTTGGATGGTGGAACAGGCGAAGGGGAAGGAAGAGGGGCAGCTGGGTCCAGGAATGGGCTGTGGGACATCCACATCCCTTAACTCTGGGGTCTGTGACCTTGGCAACCTGCCTGCTAGGCCTCAGTTTCCTCATCTGTGACAAGGAGAATGCAAGCCATACCTCCAAGGTGGCTGATGAGATGGAGTAAGACACTGCATGTTTAGAGCTCAGCACAGGGCTGGCAGAGGGCAAGTGTGAGATAACAGTGCAAAGCCCACTGGGCTGTGAAAGGATAGCTGCACAGGGCCTAGCTGGAGGCTGGTGACCTTCAGAGTCAGGAGCCATGCTCTCCAGCCACTTTCGTTATCAGGTTTCTCTCCCTTGATCTGGACTTGCAGTGCCATGACTCCTGAAAGGTGCTGTTGACATGTGGTGCTGGTGAGCACCGAACTTGGGGTGGCGTCTGTGTAGGTAGGTTTCTGCTCCCACCTCACCCTCCAGGTCAGGGTATCAAGTCACCTGGAAAGGGTCCCAAGGACTGTGCGGCCCGGGTCCTCAGAGCCCAGTAACCTCTCACCCTGCTTTTACTTTGCCCAGCAGTGAACCAGCTGTGTGCCAGCGGAGTGTCGGAAATCCTTCAAAATAAAGTGCACATAATGGAAGAAGTGAAGGATGTGGATTTTCATGCTTTTTCCTACTATTACGATCTTGCAGCAAATGTTGACCTCGTAGGGAAGGGTGGCTGGGCCAGGAACTTGGATATGGATCCCTGGGCAGAGGGCCTGTGTCAGGGAGCCTTTTGCGACGTAACCATGTGGCTGTCTGGCCCTGGTAGGCACCCAAGCTGGCTTTGGGAGGGGTCAGTCCACTCCACTGGTCACGCTCATGAGCTTATGGGGTTTCTCTGACTCCTCCTCCATACCCCAGAGTGCGGTCAGGACAGGAGGTGATACTTGAGTTTGCCAAGGCTCGTGGTAGTCAGACCAGGGGTGAAAATACTTGAGGGTGTGAAGTCACTTACAGTGGGCCATGACCAGACATTTTGTTAATGAAATAATTGGGAAGATCAGGGTGTGTTGTCTGTGGTAAAGATAAGAGCACTAATGTAAATAAAAACTTCCCAGAAGAAACTGATGATGTCAGGTTCAGCTCCTGGGGACCCAAGGCCTCCAGCTGCACTCCCTGAGCCGCCTGCTGTCAGAGCCCAGTGTGGAAGGCAGCCCACGGAGATGGGGTAGTCTGGGTGGAATGGGACCTCTCATCCCTGTCTCTGGCATAGAGGAACGTCCCTGGTGCCCCCTGAAGCCAACCCCATGGCTACTGGGCCTGAGGGGCTCCTGCGAGATCCATGTAGCTGGAGTAAGGGCATACTCAAAGCACACTTCCTGACCATGCTGCCAGCTGTAGAGATCGCAATTCCCAGGGCCCACCTCACCCCAACTTGGCCTGGCAGCCTGCTGGAGAACCCACCTCACATCCCCTCCTCAATGGGGGATTTTGTTCCTGATTCTTACCCTGGATGCAGGCTGTCCTTTCTCTAGGGGGCCAACATCTTCTGAGATGACCTCAAGAGATGCTGGGTGTTCAGAAGAGCTCTTCTAACCCTCTTTTGTGGTCACAGGTAGCTCTGAAAGAACCGCTTGGGTCTGTGTTCAGAAATGGTATCTACCTTTAACGATGACATTTGCTAACTTACCTAGTAAATGCCCAAAATCAAGGCGCAGTCACAAGATTTTGTTTCAACACGTTGAGTAGCTCTCATAGCAGACATAAATATGCGGGACACCTGGGGACCTTCTGTTGAACGTAGAGGTTTTGGAGGGCATTGAAGAAACCAGTTGCTGTCCCTGAGAGTTGGAGACACAGCCCTTAGTGTCTCCCTCCCCGAAAATGGCACAGAGGCTTGAGACTGTGCCCTCCTGGAGAGCCCCATAAAGGTTTTGCCCATTTGTTCTAAGACCTAACAAACCATTCCTCAATTTTTTATTATATAGAATTTTTTTTCACATTTGGGAAATTGATACCAGAAATATCATTGCTGAGCTCAGGGCCACAGCTTTAGGAAACATTACCAGTTTACTTTTTTAAATTTAAAATTAAGAGTTTGCTCTCTGCGCATCCAGGGATCCTGGTGAGGCTTCCTCTGGGAGCCCTTCTCAGGTGTCTGATATGCTGACCTCCCCCATGTGGTCCTGCATGGAACAACTACCCACCCTAAGCCACGTCAGTCACCTCAGAAACCATGCGTGGCTGCCATGGCCCTGCTTGCAGCCAGAGTTGCAGTCATTCCTTAAACACAGCCCCTTGCCTGCCTCTCCAGGCTCTCCAGGTGCCAGCCTCAGAGCCCCAGTGGCTTTGAGACTCCTGCAGTGCTGGTACAGACTGGGCACTTGGTGTTGTCCCACAGATACGGAGAAAGGGGGCAGCCTAGTCATCGGAGACTTTGAAATTGCAGCTAAGTACGGTGAGTGATGGCTGTGCTTACCTGGCTGAGAAGTGCTGGGGCAGGGAGGCAGGGACGCTGGCCCAGCTGTGAGAGACACGCTGTGGTGCTTATGCCTCAGGCACTAGAGTTCCTGGGTTTTGTTCCTGATTCTGTCAACCAGGCGAGCATTTAGAGGTGTGGGAGTACGGAGTTGAGAGTGTAGTTGGAGTCACCATGCTGGGCCCAGACCACAAGTTCGCGATGTCTTGTATGGCCCAGGTAATGGGGGACGGAGCCTTTAGTGTCCCCAACCAGAATAGGGCCTATTTTTAGTCTTTGGATTGTGAGGAATAGACTCCCTTGATTTCACTTTTCTTGATGCCTTTTCACTGTGACTCAAGTAACCCCAAGAGTGATTTCCCCTGAAAATGTCCCAGTAAATTCAGAATTGTCACGGGAACCTGAAGGAGCCAGGGACCTCTGCACAGCAGAGCCTGGCGTGTGAGGAATGAAGAGCTGTTTCCCTGGGGTGTCACAGGTGCTTGGCCTAGCAGCCTTGGGCTGTCCGTCCCTCCTCGTCACCTCACACTCACTCCAGCTGACTGGGACGTGAAGTGCAGACTTGTCATAAATATTCTGCTTTTTGGTTGCCGTTCCCAATTGTAGGTCAAAAGAGTTAAACTTTGTATGTTTTTCCATAGAAAGTCCTTCTTCCTTACTCCCCAAAATGGCTCTTAAGCTTGTCACTTCTGGATTTGGACACCCAGTGTCCATGACTCTTCAATAGGAAAAGGTTCCTAGCAGAATTCTGAGGCTATTGGTGGGTTTACCCATCCCCTTCAAGAATAAGAGTGGATTGTTCTGAGCCAGCTTTGTTGCTGTTTTCATTCCCCAAAAAGCGCAGGTCCATACCTGGTAGAGGTGTCCAGGGTCACTGATGCAGAGATGTGGCTTTCTACCCATGACACCAAGACAGGAGGCCCAGGCTGGTAGAGACTGGGCTGGCCTTGAGGCCCTGTCTCTTGGTTTGCTCTTGGCAGCTTGCTGTCCTGCTCTGAGCTGCACACTTGTTTATATTAGTAGTGAGGACCTGGGGTTGGCACAGAGCCTGGTGCAAGGTCTGCACGCACCCACTCCACCCCCACCCCCAGGGAGTGAACCACTGGGAACCTGAGTGGGAACCTGCTGTCTCATCCCTACTGTACCAGACAGCGGAGACCCAACCATAGAGCAACCCCTCCGTGTGTATGGATCTTACCTATATCAGCTTGCTGCTCTAAGAATTCGGCTTTCCGAGGAACAAAGTGATAAAAGTAAGGATTTGCCTCTTCGGTATCCGTGTGCCCTTCATGGCCAGAGGGGCTGGAACACTGCCTCCTGCCTCCCAACCAGGCTGGCCTTTCACCCATGTACATGGTCCTCTCTCCCACTCCCTTTGTCTTTTCCAGCTCACTCGAAAAATCGACAATTTTGAGACCAGCTGGGCTCTGGGAGCCATTTTTCATTACATCGACTCCATAAATGGACAGAAGAATTGGGCCACGTAGTGGCTGAACTGCCCTCTGTCCTGAGACAGACCCTTTGGGATCCCTTGACGTGTTGGGAGGAGGCCACAGCTTGGGCCGAGATCCCACCTTTGCAGACCTGCCCCTGGACTGGCAGAGGGCTGGAACTCGGCTCAGGCCCAACACCTCCTCCTACATGCCTCAGTTCTAGGTGGGCCATAAACCATACAGGGAAAGGGCACATGCAGAGGCCAGGACAACACAACCCCACTCTTCCCATGATCCCTATCTGCAGGGGTGGGCAGCTGTGACATGCGTCCCTGTGACTGGAGTCTTGTTTTGTGTCCCTGCCCCTGTCTACCCCCCCATCTCAGGGCAGACTTCCACACCTTCTCCCCAAGAGTCGGTGGTAAGTTGTGCAGGGTGTCCTAGCTGCTCTCAGGGTGACCCGAGTGGGAACCATTATGCCCTTTGAAAGGGTGGGTCAGGTGGGATGCTATGAACTATGGACTTGAATATGTTTGTTCCTCTTTGGGTGTGGACAAGTCAAGTCATCCAGAGGCTGTTTCCTCAGTCCTTGGATAGCTCAGGGTCAGCTGATGTAGTCGACACTGAGTTGGAGGAAGGGCTTGGGGAAGTACTTCTTCATGGCCCTCTTGTGCCCCGGTGCGTCCAGAAAGCCTGAATGTGAGTCTTTACGGCTGTAAAATATTCATGGCTGTACTGCGTGAGTGACGTCTCTGTTGCGCAGTGCTGAGTGCTTGTGTGGCCTCTGTGTTCTGAGCCCCCGTGAATGCACTGCTGCCATGAACCATGTGCAGCTGAGCGCTGTCAGCAGACACAACCCGCCTCTGGTCAGCTGCCGCCGCAGTCCCCGCAACTGCCTTCTCGGAATTGCCCTCTCATGGCTCTTGCGCCTTAAGCTCCACAGGATGCTGGCCCCGCCCTCCGATGTTGGTGTGGCAAGCTCCTTTGAGGGGAGATGTGGGCCAAGCACTTTGTGCACGTGTGTTCCCAGGTTCACAGTCAGTCTGCGGTGAATGTACAGCATGCAGGGTAAGCTGAGCCTTGTGTGTTCCACTCAGAATCGAGGTTTACAAGGGTTACTGCTCCTCTGTTACTCTTCTCAGTGAGCATTAGTGATGTTCATCCACCAGAAAAGCACCTGAGGTCCCTGTTTACTAAAGTTTAAACAGAAAACTGTCCAAGTGGGGTGATAGGTGGTGGCACTGTAAGTCCAGTCACTGTGTCTTGTGAGGAGACCACCGCAGAAGGACACACGGAAGCCCCACGTCTCCTGTCAGTGACTGACTGAAGCTATTCTAGGGTCTGGCCAGGGAGCCCCTCGTCTTCCCCGGGGGTTTCTCAGAGCACGGCTCCCCCTCCTGTCTGGGACTGACCCACGGCACGTGCCAGTTAAGGCTTCACACATCTCACCTGCAGCAGCATGGAGAGACCAGGGAGCAGTGTGTTCAGTGAGGACCTGACTTTACTGTGGATCAGTTGGAAAGGGGTCACCAGTCAAGGACTGGTTGGACTCCTCATCCCGCGTGATAGGTGCTCACAGCCCCCATGCCTCTCAGGACCTGATGCGAGGGAGCACAGGGTCTGGCCCCTGGACTTCCCAAGGCAACAGCAGGACCAGAGCAGACATGACTGCTACATAATCCCACGTATAGAAGCCTATGGGGAGAGAAAAGGCCTCTGCAGAAAAACAGGAAGGATAATTTTGCTCCTTATCTCCAGAGCCTTAAATTCCCAGTGGACAGAGACAAAAGAGGGATCCAAATGTACGAGGTGTGATCAAAGAATACAGTGACTGCTGCTGCCAAGTGCCATCTAACAGAAAGGCAGGGATCTTCAATATGGGAAGCGGTGCATCGAACCTTAGTAACAGTGTGTGACAAGTTTCAGCTTGCTTGGTGCAGTGGGTTAGGTGTGAGGTATGGTTGAGAGAAGGTATGTTTTAAAGTGTGCCCTAAATCATGGATCATGAACAACGCATTAACATGAAATGGGCAAATGGTTTCATCCCTCACCATGACAACGCTCCATGTCACACATCGCTTCTGGTACGGTAATTTCTGTCAAACAAAAACATTACAGTGTGTCCTCATCCACCTTATTCACTAGATCTGGCACCATGTGACTTCTGGCTCTTCCCCAAAGTTAAAATGACCATGAAAGATAAACGTTTTAAATCGATTCAGGACATCGAGGCAGCTACGACAGCACAACTAAAGAGGACTTCTAGAAAGAAGACTTCCAGAACTGCTTCAGAAAGTGGCAAGAATTATGGGATAAGTGTGTTTGAAGTGAGGGGGAGTATTTTGAGAGGGATTAATGGCAATGTGCTTTTTACTGTAATAATTTTTTTAATTTAAACATTCGCCATATTGTTTGATCACACCTCCTAAGCTTTTCCTATTTGAGAAGCTCTGTGCCTACAGAACACTCCACCCTTTCCTGAGTGTCCTCATCTGGTCTGAGTGGGGTGATCATTACTACTACAACTCCAGAACACTGGAGGGGGACCACCAGGATGCAAAGCCCTGACAAAATTAGTCAGCTCTCTTCTTCCCAGTGGTTTCCCCAGAACATAACTCCTGGGGCAAGGGTCTGGAGCTCTACATGTGACCCAAGTAGGAAAAGACAATGCAGGACAGATCCAAGTGAAAAGCCACATTAGGACTAAAGCTTGGAAGTTTTTGCTTGACAAGCACACAAAAATGATTTCTCCCCGGCACCTCACCACCCCTGCCGAGGTAGGGTCTCTCCAGCTTCTTCCTTCCACAATATCTAGCAATTTGAATTAAAAAACTCCAGAGGAGGGAAGGCAGGTTAGCTCAGTTGGTTAGAGCATGGTGCTGATAACACCAAGGTTGCTGGTTCGATCCCCACATGGGCCACTGTGAGCTGCACCTTACTTTAAAAAAAAATAAAGAATTCCAGAGGAAAAGAATTAAAGATGCATAAAGGTAAAAGTAAAAATGTATTTGGTCCGTTTATAGGTTAGTGATCTCACATCTGAAAAAGTGTAAACAACTGGAACTTTCCCAGAAGATTGCCAAATAAGTCATGGAATATTTTTAAACCCAGAAAAATACAAGTCACGTCACTCTGGGTGTCTTTTGTGTTTATTAAAGTAGTCTTTTTTAACTGCATATGCACATCCTAACACATAAAAGATGCAAATGGGATACAATGAGAATTTTGTCCCCATGTGTTCCCCCTTGAAAAGGATGTGTGCACCTGTAGATTCTGATCTTCTTTGCACATCCCACATGCTACCTCCTGCCCATGTGTCTCAAACCTTTCTGTTTGCACTTAGAGCAATCACCCCTGTAGGTGCATGTGAGCTGCCTTGTCCTTCAGTGGCTGGTGCCATCCCCATGTTTGGATGACAGGACCTCAAAGCATCAAGTTTCCAGTCCTGCATCCATGTGCATGAGCAGTCCTGACCTTGCCAGATCCAAGAGCAGAACATTTGTTTTAGGGTACTTCTTAGAAGCATCTTTTAATAAATAATTTAAAATCTATGTTAAACTGCAGCTTGAATGATGAGGGAGATGAATGGATCAATATAAATTAGAAAATAATGGAATTAAACTGATTCTTACTCCCTAACATGAAATGTACCCTCTGATATTCAAAATAGTTCAGCTTGAGACAACCCTGTGAAGATGAAGAGAAATCTTCATCTTTACAGGGTTGTTTCATTCAGTATCTTGAGAAAACAGAAAAAGTGCCAACAAGCTCTCTTAGGTGAAGTCATTGAGACATTCTACTTGGAGAATTTGTATTGCTTGACCTCTGGGGTCAGATTCTGAGAAGTTGTATGGACTTGGAGGTCTATTTTTGTCCTGCCCTAATGAAGAGAAGGATGGGAGTCTCAAGAATGAGATAAAGTGGTCAAAATGGCAGCTTTACCTATCCAAAGAACCATTACTGTTCTAGGCAAACGGAGATTATGAAAAACCTGCGAAGGTAGGGGGCTCTTGTGGGAGTAGAGTCCTTAAAAAGCTACACTTATTCCAAAAAAAAGTTTTGAGACTGCTAGAAGAATTTAGGAAAAGTCTTGCTTAAACACTCCCAAAGGTTTACTTGCTGTTCTTACCCCAATCACACAGAAGAGAAACAAATTCCCCTAGCCAAGATATATGAAATCACATCTTGAAGTCTCGGTGACTTTTTATTGAGGTATAATTGACATATAGCATATTAGTTTCAGGTATATAACATAATGATTTGATATTTGTATATACTGAGAAATGATCACCACAAGAAATCTAGCTAATGCCAATCCCTATACATAGTTACAATTTTTTTTCTTGTGATGAGGACTTTTAAAATTTACTTTTTTAGCAATTTTCAAATGTACAATATTATTAACTACAGTCACCATACTGGAAATTATATTCCCATGATTTGTAACTGCAAGGTTGTACCTTTTGACCCCCGTTAGCCATTTCACTCCCTGCCGCCCCCCCACTCTGGCAACCAACAATTTGTTCTCTGTACCTATGATCATGGTTTTTTGGTTTTTGTTTTTTCTATATTTCACATATATATAAGTGAGATCATACAGTATTTGTCTTTATCTGACTTACTTCACTTAGCATAATGCCCTCAAGGTCCATTCACGTTATCACAAATTGCAATTTTTCATTTTTTTTTAATGGCTGAATGTATTCTAGTGTGTGTGTGTGTGTGTGTGTGTGTACATATATATCACATGTTCTTTATCCAGTCATCTGTCAGTGAATACAGGTCGTTTCCATATCTTGGCTATTATAAATTATGCTGCAGTGAACATGGGAAGTGCATATATCTTTTTGAATTAGTGTTTTCATTTTCTTTGGATAAATACCTAGAAGTGGAGTTGCTGGGTTATGTCCTAGTTTTAATTTTTTGAGGAACCTCCACACTCTTTTCCGTACTGGCTGCACCAGTTTATACTCCCACCAGCAATGCACAAGGGTTCCCTTTTATCCATATCCTCTCCAGCACTTGTTATTTCTCGTCTTCTTGATAATGGCCATTCTAACAGGTGTGAGGGGATATCTTGTGCCTGTTGACCACTTGTATGTCTTCTTTGGAAAAATATCTATTCAGATCCTTTCCCCATTTTTAAAATCAGATTAGGTGTTGGGTATTTTTTTTTTTTTGCTATTGAATTCTGTGAGTTCTTTATATATTTTGAATATCAAAACCTTATCAAATATATCGTTTGCAAATATTTCTCCCTTTCAGTATGTTTCCTTTTCATTTTCTTGATGACTTCCTTTGTTATGAGGGCAGGAATGATTTAAACTGTGACCATATTGATTTCTGGTCAAGATGGTAGAGTAGGTAAATGCTGTGCTTACCTTCTCTCATGACCACATCAAAATTACAACTAAACTACAGAACAGCCATTATTGAGAATTGCCTGAAGTCTAGCTGAACCAAAATCCTATAACTCAGGATATATAGAAGAAGCCACATCAAAATTGATAGCAGGGGCAGAGACACAGAACAGGCTAGTCCCACCCCCAAGTGTGGTGATTAAAAATCAGAAGGGATATCTCAGCGTCAGAGGATTGGGGGGGTCAAAGCCCCACACGAGGCTCCTCAACCCAGGGTTCTAGTGCCAGGAAGAGTCCCCATAACTTCTGGCTTGAAAAACAGCAGTGACTGTGGCTGAGTGAGATGGAAGGTAACTGCACTCCCAGGTGTTCCTCTTAAAGGGCCATTACATAGACTTACTCACTTGTTCTGAGCTCAGTGCTGGAGCAGCAGCTTGAAAGGTGCCAGGGACATATAGGGAGGAACTGAATTGTCCGGCTTTAAAACGAGGGCTGGAGGGGCAGCTTTCTCCCAGACAGAAGTTCTGGCAGAAGCCATTGTTCCTTTGTTGATCCCTACGCCACCAAGGTGAAGATGCAGGCTGCGGCCATATCTGAGTCTCCATCAAGCTAACTAACATCATCCATCCCGACCTGGTGATTCACTGAGACCCCACTCCACCCAGCTTGTGGGCACACCCAAGCCACTTCCAGTGGCTTTCCATACAAACAGCCTATTTTGGATCATGCTGCAGACATTCCTAAAATCTTTCAAAGGTTCACAAACCCTAAAACAGCATCTGGCCTTGGCATGCCACATATCTCTTGTTAAGCAACCCCAAGATCAACATTAACCATAGCTGGCCTCAGTTCGCAGTTTAGCCTCTCCAAGCCCAGCACAAGTGGCAATCATCTTCAGGTCATTTTGTAGCTCATGCAAAGTGGCCCTGGGCAAGGCAAAGGCAGTGGATGACCTTGGCTTGCACCAGAGACCCTCCCAAGAGGCCCCAGAATGAGCTTCAGACAACAACAGAACCACCATGTAACCACCTCCACAAAGGACACACCCAATGAGTGGACTTGGCAGACACCAGAGCCCTGCTAAAGCGAATGCTGCTCAATGGGGTCAGCCCCTGCACAACAGCTTCTCCCCTGTAGTCATGGCCAGTCCTCAGAGCCAATCAGGACTCAGAGCCCTGTAGTCCTCAGAGCCAATCAGCCCGAAGGTCAATCGCTCCCATTGACTTGCCAACAGCAATTAAGATGCAACTACAGCAGGAGGGCACACACAGCCCAGATAAGGGACACACCTGGAGCACCCGGTTCAGGTGACCAGGGAGACTGGATTCCACAGGACACCTAGAACATAAGGCCACTGTACTAAGACCAGGAGACATAGCAGCTCTACCTAATACATAGAAACAAACACAGGGAAGCAGCTAAAATGGGACAAACATATTCCAAGTGAAAGATGAGAACAAAGCTCCAGAAAAAGAACTAAACAAAATGGAGACAAGCACTCTACCAGATGCAGAGTTCCAAACACTGGTTATAAGGATGCTCAGTGATCTCAGTGAGAACTTCAACAAAGAGACAGGAAACAAAAATGGAGACAGAAAACATAAGTAAGAACCAGTCAGACATGAAGAATACAATAACTCAAATGAAGAGTACGTGAGAGGGAATCAACAGTGGATTACATGAAGCAGAGGATGGAATCAGCAATTTGAAAGATAAGGTAGCAGAACACTAAATCACAACAGGAAAAACAAAAAAGAATTGAAAAGCCATTATCGTTTATGATACATTAATGCAGGCTGTGCAGAGACTGAGACTTTCTCACTGTGAGCTTAACATATCCCCTGGAGAGGCAAACAGGACTGCCGGGGACTGCGACCTTCTGTTCCACGTGATGCCAAGAAGCGTCTGTTGAGAGATGGGAGCAATACTGGGGAGCCCTGATCCTTTAAGCGCTAATTTCCTCACAGCACCTGACCTTGACTGAGCAGAAGAAAGCAGGTGCAAGTGTGCCTATTAGACTGGCTCTCCTCATACCTGGCCTTCTGAGCCCTCCAGGCTGATGGTTTTCCCTCCTCCTTGGATGAAACCATGGTCCCCCAGGTCACTCTGATGCAGCAGAAAATCCAATCTAATAACCAACTCCAGAGTAATCATCAAAACAGTCCAATCCCTGCCAAAGTGGGGGAATGTTGTTTGCTTAGAGGACATCAGGGTCGTGGCCCTGGGGTGTGAGCAGCTTCCTCTCTCTGTAGCATGTATACCACTCCATCCCTCACCAACTCCTATTTCTGTTGCCTTCCGCTCTGGGGGGAGTGGGAAGGGCCTGAGTAAAGTGACCATGAGGTGGACATCCCAAGCTGACTCCTGCAACTTGGCTTTAGAACTCACCTCAAGTCACATAACAAGTAACAGACCAGAAGAACACGAGACAGTGTTCTACCTGAACATACCCAAAAGCCCTAAATGCATACTGGGGAACTCCATGGTGCACCTGATAGGGTTCTTCCAAGAACAGGATCCTGGGTGCTGGGGTAGAAAGGTTGTCTGGAGCAAAAAGTCCTACATTTGCACAATGAAAAGAATGCCCTGAAAGTTAGGCAGTTGGAATTCTGGATTTGGGGCTTTGGGATTCCTGCTTGTAACAAGCCCTACAGAGAGTTCTTGTCAGCAAGTTTGATAAACTGCCTTAGCTATTATCTGCACTTCTATATGCTGGGTCCTAGGTGTCTTTCCTATATTACTATTGTCAATGAAAAACATCCAGCCTCAGAGAAAGCTGATACGAGTTTATTTAAGCCAAACTGACGACAATTGCTGAGAAGCAAAATTTCAACAGATTGAGAAAATGCTCCGCGAAATGGTGGTTTGCAGCTTATTTTATACATAGAATCAACGGAGGAGGGTTACATGAAATCCATTGTTGATAGATTAAGGGGGTGGGAGAAAGCAAAGTGGGGAAATCTCTGGGATTGGATAAAAGTAAATTGGAGAGACAGGTACTTTTTTTCACATAGGTGGTACAGGATAGTTAATAGTTCCCGTAGAGATGTTAATCAAGGGACTAGAGTAATAATGAGGGATTCTGTACTTTCCTGCTCTGGTCCACAAAAAGGGATTACTGACATTCCAAGGATATCATCTAGGTGCAAAAAGACAATAGACAGGCCCACTTAAAGGCACAGATTAACTTTATGAAAGAAGCTAAAGATATGACTTCCCGCCATGGCCCACTTAGTTATGAAATTTTTTATGCTTACGCCATCTCATGTGGTTATTTTCAGTCTCCTGAGCTTGCCCAGTTTAATATGTGGCCCCTTTTCAATCCACACTATGTTATATATAGTGCTGTAAGTTATATTGTGTCCTTCTCAGACCACTGAATCAGAAGGCACATAGTATTGGTTTGTCCCCTTATTGGTGCTTCTAGGTTGGACTACTTCGTGAGGCTGGATTCTCTCTCCATTGTAAAATGCCTTTTTTCCTTTATAACTAATAAGGTAATCTGTGGGGTGGTACTCTGAGACTATGCCTATCCTATTCCCCTAAAGCTTTTTGTCCAATAGTTCTAGCATCCACTCCTACATTTACTTGGCATTTTCTGTAAAGAAGAGCTTCCGTTTTTCCTTTTCACCTTGCTTTTATTTCCTTTTAGTATCACTCTGGTCTCATTGAATTTTTTTTTAACATCAATGTGTTAAAAAACATTAACGTTTACCTTCCCCAGTGAAGGGAGAGCCCCAATTCCACAATGTCTTTCTAGCAGGTGGTCTTCATTCTACTGAGCTTTATAATTACCAACCTCTCAAAAATAATGCTTTTGTTATTTGCCTCCTGGTTCCTGAAAGGCCAGGTCTGTGTTCATTTGCAAACATTTAATTGACTAGCACAGATCAGCCAGGGGCGTTACCTAGATTCCAGACAGTTTTTACCCTTGGTGCGTGCAGTTTTACAAAGGGCTGGTGATGCTTCTGAGTCAATCACTTAACCAATATTTATTTACCCTTTTGATCAATAAGACACTCATCAGACCCTCAAGGAACTTATACCTAGCCCACCAAAAATGTCTGTTTCTTACACCCAATTTCTTGTAACTCCCACAGCATTTCATTCCACACATAAGACATCTTTCATCTCTGTTTTTGAGGCAGGGGATTAGCTACAGATAGTCTTAAATACCTGCTTAAAAGAACTTTAAAGGTAATTTATTATCTTCAACAACCCACAATAGCTCACTACAACAGTAACTGAAACTGGACCAATATCTATCACTTCTTAGTAAATAATTTTTTAAAATGGTCTCCCAAAAAGAGAAGAAAGAGATTATAGAGAACCAGTCATTCTGTAACAATGAGGTCATGACTGACCTCATGACCTTCTTCCCAATAGGGCAGGCGAACAGGTGGACCTTGCCTGATCACAGCTGAGCCAGGCTGTCAGAAGAAAAATTCTTTTTCTTGGAGGGCCAAACCTGAGCCCACTTTCTTTCCATGTTGCCTGTTCTGAAGCCCTAAAATTTTGTTGTTAAAATGGAAGATAAGATCCAGATTCCTCACCAGAACTGACATGTCTCCTTGACCTGTCTTCCCCACCTCTGGTCTGAATTCACCTTGGTTGTGTAGGGGAAAAAAACATGTTTTTTTCTACCCATCTCAAATTCTCCATCTTGGGCCCTGTAAATTCCATTGGCCAAAGACAGATTAACGAGAGAAAAACAAACAAGTTTATTAGCATGTTCATTATGCGTACTGTGAACAGAAAAGGGGCCACATGTTAAACCTGACAAGGTCAGGAGACTGAAAATAACTACACAGGATGGTGTGAACATAAAAATTCCTAACTAAAGTGGCCATGCAGCAGGAAGTCACATCTTTAGTCTGAAGCTTCTTTGATAAGGTCAATCTTTACCTTAAGTGAGCCTATCTGTTGTCTTTTTGCACCTAAAATGACATCCTTGGAATGCCAGTAATCCCTTTTTCTGGACCAGAGCAGGAAATTACAGAATCCCTCATTATTATTCTTGTCTCCTGGTTACCATCTCTATGTGCTGTAAAATGCTATTAACTATCCTGCACCCACCTATGTAAGAGAAGTACCTGTCTCTCCAATATATTTTTATCCAATTCCAGAAATTTCCCCACTTTGCTTTCTTCCACCCACTTAATCTTCCACCAGTGAATTTCATGTGATCGTCCTCTTTTGCTTCTATATATAAAATAAGCTGCAAACCGCCGTTTTGCAGAGCATTTTCGCAATCCGTTGAGACTTTGCTTCCTAGCAATTGTCAGCTTGGCTCAGATAAACTTACAAGCTTTTTCTTAGGCTGGATGTTTTCTCCTCGACAATGCACAGAGGAATACCCAGAGATGAGTAACTAAAAGGGGTGATTAGAACTTAGGTTTATATATCATCTTAGGCTAAAACAAAGGAAAAGCAGTTTGGGTCTTTTGGGCACGGAAGACAAGTTATGGGAAGGTGACCAGGAAAAGTATGGTAAACAAAGGTTAAGTTTGAAAAAAATTTTTTTAAATTTATTTTTCAATTACAGTTGACATACAATATTATATTAGTTTTAAGTGTACAACATAGTGGTTAGACATTGATAAGTCTAGTAGCCATCTGACACCCTATATAGTTATTACAATATTATTTACTATTAGTCAAGTTTTACCGGCTGACTTAAGTTGGGAGAGGGAAACATCTCTACAAATGTAAATTTCCTTTACAAAAGGAAAACTTCTATCCTGATTTTGGAGCTTTTCCTGCTTCTGCTGTTTCTCAATGGCCTTTAGCTTAAAATAATTTATATGCCAAAGTGGCATTTTTTGGGGTGGCATATTCTGGTGGCCCTCAGGTGCTCTCTGTTTCACCTACACCGGGCTATCTGTTCTGTGAACTATCCAAATGGGTGCCCAGCTGAGGGTCTTTGCATTTGCCATTCCCCGTTTCATTCACTCATTAATATTTTGGGTTCTCAATTCAAATATCACCTCCCTTCACTAAACATTCAACCTGCTTTTTTTCATAGCACTTATAATCATCTCAGAATTATTTATCTGAAAATGGCTGAGATGCTCATGAGTTTCCCTTTTCCATTCCAGTGACATTAGTGGTTGCAGGAAGTGAGGGAACACAATGGTAAAAAGGCTGCTACCTGCTTCAACCGTACCCATTATGAAGATTCAAGACTCTACTAAATGACACGATAGAGGAAGGACCATGGGGCCCTCAGGAGAAAGAAATTACATCCGGGTGGGAGGATCGTGGAAAATTTCATAAAACAAGTATAGCCATTGTCGGCAATAAAACATCCAGCCTAAGTGAAAACTTGTAAGAATTTATTTGAGCCAAACTGACAACAATTGCCAGGAAGCAAAGTCTCAACAGATTGAGAAAATGTTCCAGAAAATGGCTGTTGTGGAACTTATTTTAAACAGTAGACTCAAAGGGGTGGGGGGGATTACATGAAATCTATTGGTTGTAGATTAAGAGGGTGGGAGAAAGCACAGTGGGGGAAATCTCAGGGATTGGATAAAAAGTAAAATGAAGAGACACACTTGTTTTTACATTGGTGGGTACAGGATAGTTAATAGTGTTTTATAGCACATAGAGATAGTATTTGGGGACTAAGATAACAATGAGGGATTTTGTAGTTTCCTGTTCTAGTGTGGTGGGTTGTGCCCCCTGGGGATCTGGAAAGGTATTACTCTTACATTCCAAGGGTATGTTATGTGGACTGAAAAGGGGCCACACATCAAAACTGACAAGCTCAGGAGACTTGCCTGACATACATAATATGGCATGAGCATAAAAAATTTCTTAACTAAGTGGGCCATGGCGGGAAGTCACATCTTTAGCTTCCTCCATAAAGTTAATCTGTGCCTTTAAGTGGGCCTGTTTATTGTCTTTTTGGACCTAAGGTACTTCTTTGGAATGTCAGTAATCCTTTTTCCAGACCAGAGCTGGAAACTGCAAAATTCCGCATTATTATGCTTGTCTCCTGATAACCATCTCTATGTGCTGTAAAAAGTGAACTATTAACTATCCTGCACCCACATATGTAAAAGAAGTACCTGTCTCTCCAATTTACTTTTATCCAATCCCAGAGATTTTCCCAGTCTGCTTTCTCCCACCTCCTTAATATATCACCAATGGATTTCATGCAACCTTCCTCCTTTGATATTATGTATAAAATAAGCTGTAAACCACAATTTCGCGGACCATTTTCTCAATCCATTGAGACTTTGCTCCCTGGCAATTGTTAGTTTGGCTCGAATAAACTCTTATAAATTTTCCTTAGGCTGGATGTTTTTTCATTAACAGTTATGTTAGATGCAAAAAGACAACAGATAGGCTCACTTAAGGTAAACATGAACTTTTGTCCAGGAAGCTATAGGCGAAGGATGAGACTTCCCCCTGTGGCCCACCTTAGTTAGGAACTTTTATGTTCACGCCATCCTATGTGGTTATTTTCAATCTCCTGAGCTTGTGAGGTTTAACATATGGCCCCTTTTCCATCCACAGCATGAAGGATGGACTGGGGGCTTAAATGTTTTTTAACTAGAAGTAACAAAGGAAACTGAAAGTCAATTCCAGTAAGAGAGAATGAGACAGGTTAGTATGTTACTGGTAGATGGGGGGGGCGGGGGGGGGAGGTGTGGCGTCCGGTGGAATAAACAAAAAAGCAGCCATATCCTGACTGAAACTCCAGGCCCTGGAATGTCTCCTTCACTCCAGGACGGAGACATGGGAATATGCCTTGAGGTTAATAAATGATCTCAAATCCCTTCTGGTCGGACAAAGGAGCAGATCTGATAGATAGGAATGGGTTGGTTCCTTAATCCCTTCAGGAGGAGCAAACAGGACAAACCTGATGGATGAATTCCATTAGAAGGCCCAGGCCCCTTCCCCAAGCAGGCAAGGGAAGGTATAAAAGTAAGAGCTTTTGCCTCAGTCACTGGGCACCCCCATTCAGGACCCCCTTCCCGCTTGGGAGCTCCGACCCTTTGCTTTCAATAAACTATCTTCCTTTAAAACTCTGCCTCTCCTGGGTCCGTGTTTCCATTCTTCGGTCTCACGAGACACAATCCCAGCACTCACGTACTCAGAAGTCCCCTACGTCATTTGGGGACTCACAGAGAAATATTCCTACATCAAGAACACATAGTCCTTAAGTCAGCAATCATTAACATAGTCTATGGCCTGTAATTTTTCTTATATTTATTCTAATTATAGAAGAAATATTATAGAAAAAACAGGAACTACAAAACATATAAGGAAAATAATAATTCCCCCGGGTTCTGCCATTCAGTAATAACCAGTGAGACAGGATAGTTAGTATGTTGGCTAGGTAGACGACGGGGGTGGGGGGGGTGAGGGGGTGAGAGGTGGGAGTGTCCCTGGTGAAATAAACAAAAGCAGCCATATCCTGAAACTCCAGGTATTGGAATTTCTCCTTCACTCCAGGACAGAGACATGGGAATACCTGATAGATGAATTCCATTAGAAGGCCCAGCCCCCTTCCCTAAGCAGGCAAGGGAAGGTATAAAAGTAAGAGCTTTTGCCTCAGTCACGGGGCACCCCCATTCAGAACCCCCTCCTGCTCAGGAGCTGCAACTTCTTCTCCTGCCTCTAATAAACTATCTTCCTTTACAACTTTTTGCCTCTCCCTGGTCCATGTATCCATTCTTTGGCTTCACGAGACATAATCCAGGCCCACACACAGAAACTGCCAGCAGGTCCAACATCATTTACATCATTTGGGGACTCAGAGGAAAATATTCCTACATCACCAGTGCTTATGTTTTGGTATAAACCTGTTTCCAACACAGTTGCCACATATGGGTTATTTAATTTAAATTTAACTGAAGTGAAATTAAAAACATTACTCTCACTTCTGTATCACATCCTTCTTATTTCTGTCTTTTCATTTATCATCGCTGTATCCTTTACACCTTCCTAGTTATGAAAATTGTCATTCCCTTTAGCAACACAATATTTTATGGTATTAACTTTGAGTAAAGAGAAGTTGTGGAGGCTTTTTCCAGTGGAGCAGGATGTGGCCTGGGGGTGAATCTTGGTGGTTTCCCTTACTAGCTGTGTGAGCTTAGGGAAGTCTTTTAACTTTTCTGCAGTTCTGCTTTTGCATCTCAAGTTGGGGTCAGAGAAGGCTTTTTGTGGGGATTAAGAGTTAATACATGTACAGAGCACAGTAACGATCAATAAACATTAACTCTCCCATTCCTTGCCCGGTGTGCTCCATTGCCGGGCAGTTGAAACTTTACCAGGTTTTAAGTATAATCTATAACAGCAAAAAACATCTTTGTACAACTTGTGTGTTTTTTAAAATATTTCCTTAAAATCTATGCCCAGAGTAGTACAACAAGTCATAGGGCACAATCATTTTTGTAAGTCTTCTCATGAATTGCCAGATAACTCTCAGAGAGATTGCATCAGTCTGCACATCCTCTACTCAAGCTGGGGAGCATTTCTGAGACCTTCACAGTCCTGCCATCAGTGAATTAAATTCATCTTGCTGGCTTAAATCCTGAGGGAATAATTAATGCAGGAAAGAATTTAAGAGCTGGAGCAGGTGGGTACGTGAAAATGTGGGGCATAGAGCGCCTTCCAGATTTACTGTCCCTTGAGAAGTCTGCAGCTGTAAGAAGGCCCAAATAAGAAGATAACTTTAGAAGCATCACACCAGGAAACCTCCTTGCACCTGGACTTTTATGACATCTCCTGTGGTCAATTTTGACCCCTTGTAAGTTGAGAACCTTTGCAGCTGACACGACTAAGGCCACCAGGTGAACCCGAGCAGTCCCACTAAATCTGGCTTACTAACCCACTGCAATGAGGGAGCAGGCATGTGGAGGAACAGAGGAAAAGGGGGTTTAGACGAAACTTACATGAAGCAATGTTCCCAAAGTCTCAGAGCAAGGCAGTGCTGTTTCCAAAATAGGTCCAGGCCCTGTTTCCTTGGGAACGACTATGTTAAGCAGACATGGGACATTCTGTCCAGATACCCCTTATCTGAAGCTCACACTGGGTGGAATGGAGGAAGCTGCATCTCTGCCAGTGACACAGATCCTCTGACACAAAGAAGTGTGTCCCTCTTCCCAACTAAATTTAAAGGGCAAAGTGTCTGAGGCCCTGTGATTTAAGGAACAAGGTTTCTCAGTGGTTAAGGAAGTGGTGGTCCCTCAGAGAACTGGAGTTATTGTGACACTTCAGGGCCACAGCATGCCTAAGGACAGTTGACTTCTGTTAACTAGTGATGGGGAAACTGACCTTAAATTGGTTCCCTGCCATGTGGAACTGAGCTAAAATGGTGGCCCCAGCGGAGAGAGAAGTCCCCAGCCTAAGCCCCAGCCCACTTCCGCATAACCCCCTTCAAGCCACACCTTGAGCCAATCACCAGACGACATCTACCCCTTCCCTGACTCAAGGACGTCCCCAACCCATAAAAACCTGCTCCAAACCTTGCTAGGGGCTCAGTCTTTTGGGAGGGATCCCGCTGCGCCCGCCAGAGTAATAAAGCTGTGTTCTCCCTGATCTCCGTGTGCCGCTTGAGTTTCTTGGTCCTTGCGGTTTTTTCTGCAACATTAGCAGTGTGGGTCAGCCCAGCCTGAGGATCACAGGCAAGTTGGCACTTTTTCAGTATAAACTAAGTTTTACTTTCTTAGCTGGTGTGGACAGAAAAGGGGCCACATATTAAACCTGACAAGCTCAGGAGACTGAAAATAACCACATACGATGGCGTAAGCATAAAAAATTTCATAACTAAATGGGCCATGGCGGGAAGTCACATCTTTAGCTTCCTTCATAAAGTTAATCTGTGCCCTTACGTGGGCCTGTCTCTTGTCTTTTTGCACCTAAAATGACATCCTTGGAATGTCAGTAATCCCTTTTTGTGGACCAGAGCAGGAAAGTCCAGAATCCCTCATTATTATTCTTGTCCCTTGATTCACACCTCTACGGGAACTATTAACTATCCTGTACCACCTGTGTGAAAGAAGTACCTGTCTCTCCAATTTACTTTTATCCAATCACAGAGATTTCCCCGCTTTGCTACCTTCCACCCCCTTAATCTAGCACCAGTGGATTTCATGTAACCCTCCTCCTTTGATTCTCTGTATAAAATAAGCTGCAAACCGTCATTTCACAGAGCATTTTCTCAATCCATTGAAATTTTGCTTCCTGGCAATTGTCATCAGTTTGGCTCAAATAAACTCTTACAAGCTTCTTTTAAGCTGGATGTTTTTCATTGACATGACTTGGCATAGTCAGCAGGATTCCAAAAAGCCGACCCAGAAACACCCTGCGGACCCGAATTCAGTGCTAGGCACCCATTGTGTCCCGCCAACTCCCTGCTTCACATTGGGTGAACTTGGGTGAGTTTTTCTTGGAATTCCAGACCTCCGTTTTTAAGATAGGAGGCCCTGACTTTGTTTGTTTGTTTATTTGTTTTTAAATCCTCTAGGTGGCGTTAAATGTTAAGGGTTGAGATAACCCAGGTTAAGGACAAGAGTTAAGATAACTCAGGGACAGGAGAAAAAAATGGGTGGCTGGTTTTAATTTTGGCTTTTCAATTGGAATTGTTTACTGCGAGTCTGAACAAAAATTTTTTTGGATAAATGACCGTTAACTTGTTCACCTCTGAAGATAAGGGGCATTTACTCCCTCTGGCTCGAATTTCAGGTATTCTTTGGTGACTAAGAATCTTTGTGGAGGTGTTTGAGGGTACTCCTCAAAATGTGCAGTGGCCCCATAGGGAATTCCAACACAACTATAATCAAATATTTGACTTGTCTGGGGACACACATGTAAAGGCTGGTTTACCTAGCGCTCCGAGTCCTCACAGTTGTACTAGGCAGCTAGGGAGAGAAACCAAGGCACTTAAGAGGTTTGAAGCGACTCAGGAGGTCAACCCATAAGCAGCACACTTCAACCCACTACACAATATCACTAGAAATTTGTTCAGACCCTGAAAATCTCAGGAAACTAAAAATTAACATGGGAATCGTGCCTCAAAAGGCGACAATCTCCCAGGATCTAGCCCATTAATTCTGTAGCTGTACAGTTCCTAGGAGTCTTGCAAGTACTTACAGATATGGAAAGGTTTATCTAGAAGTGATGTCAACTTAAGATTGATGTAGGTGATCTTGGATCTGCCAGCAGTTTCTGAGTGTGGGCCGGGATCTTTTCTCCTAAAGCCAAAGAATGGACACATGGACCAGGGAGAGGCAAAAGTTTTAAAAAGAGGATAGTTCAACAACAAAGAAAGAATCCTCAAGGCAGCCAGGGAAAATAAGAGGATAGTTTATTAGAGGCAGGAGAAGAGGTTGCAGCTCCCGAGCGGGAGGGGGTCCCGAATGGGGGTGCCCCATGACTGAGGCAAAAGCTCTTACTTTTATACCTTCCCTTGCCTGCTTGGGGAAGGGGAGCTGTTTGAAGACGGGAACTATCTGAAGAAGGGAACTGGTGCCTTCTAATGAAATCCGTCTACCAGGTTTGTTCTGCTTGCCCATCCTGAAGGAATTAGCAGAGTAACCCACTCTTATCTATCAGATCTGCTCCGTTTGTCAGGCCAAAAGGAATTTTATGATTAACCTCAAGGCCTTGTTACATTATGTCCTGGAGCGAAGGAGTAATTTTCATAACCTGGAGTTTTAGGATATGACTGTCTTTGTTTATTCCACCAGGGACCTCCCTGTCTACCTAGGGACACGCTAGCAAACCTGTATCAAGATAGCCAAAATGGAGCTCTTTTAACATCTAAATTTTTGTGTTCACAATTAGAAAAGCTGACTTAAAAATCAAACTAAACGGTGTGGGAGGTTTACCTCAATTGGCAAATAGAAGCCTCTGAAATGATATAGAGAGACGTTCTTCTCTCCAGGAAGTTAGTAAGAAAATTTTAGACTGTCTCTGCACTAAAGAATGTTTCTGAAGCTGTTCAATGGCAACATCCCACCTTTCCCTCTCTGGCTGTCCCAATGTGTGCCTTAGTTGTCTGGACTTGCTCTCCTTTTCCTCCATCTCTCTTCCGCAGGTCTGCTGCAGTTCCCTTTGAAGAGGAGCTGGTCTTGGGTGGAGGGGAATCCACGATTGTACGCAGGCAGAACTAAGAAATCTACTAAACATTCCCCCAACCCTCTCTAGAACCCCGATGAGTTCGCAAAGGAATTTGAATTAACTGTTAGAACTATAATCCTGTCTTTTTAAAATTTATTCCAATTAATGTATCTACTGGTTTCTGAGAGCAAAGCAACAAAATTATTAAAGATCTGCTAGGGAAACTCCTGTAGAAGAATCTGCTTTTATTGTAAAAAAGACAAGTCACTCTAAGGATTGTAGAAAACTAAGATAGGATTTAGAAAAACAAAGGAAATAGGAAAAAAGCATAGGGCTACTCTAAGGACTATCTATGAGAGCATTTCCCCTTACTAACACTGGGGCTTCTTTATCTGTTAACACCACCCGGTTAAGTTGCCCTCTCCCTTGGAGTAAAGCTTCTGTACAAATGGTAGGGATATCTAATCAACCAATGTCTGTTTTTTAAATCAGAACTTGTTCCCTTCCAAATAGAAAATGTTAAGGGGCAACATCTATTTTTACTACTCAGATCTGCCCTACTCACCTGATAATGTGAGACTTTCTAACCAATGATGCTCACATATCCTGCCAGAAGAGTGAAATGTATTTAGAACTAAATGAATCAGATTGGGAAAAAAATGATTTTAAAAAACTAAAAGGAACTGGGAAAGTTATAGAAGGTTTGTAAAGGAAAACCTTGAAAGAATTTTATGTATGGTTAAGCTAAATGTGATTAAGTAAATTTAAATATCACAAGTAAGCTGGTGCAAAATTAAGTTTTCTCTCTCTGCTAAGTAAGACAAAGTTTGTTACAAGACTGTTGGTCTGCTACTGATATTGTGAAAAAGTTTTCTGCTTGAAAAGCAAAAATTATGTGTCATCAAAATATTTTTCTATGTTTTATATTGTCTTATTTAGGTCTTTAGTTACTCAAGAGAACTAAATCTAGGAACTGAATTTTGCTAATAGTTATGTAAATGTCTGTATTTTAGGACTACTGGAGTTCATGAGCCCTCCTGGGTCATGAGTATATCCCAGTGTAAGGAAATTTAGCACAATGGGTATTGTAATGGTTATGGCCCACTGTTACACCAGCTGGAATTAACTTATTGTTCCAGCTGGTGTAACAGAGGTTACCTTTAAAAGGAGGGCTTATAATTCTATGTCTGAGCACCTGTAATTCTATCCTTCCAGTAAAGAGACCGAGTGGGAAAGGATGGAGATTTGCACAGGATCTCAGAGCTATAAATAGATATCCTGTGCTTCCAAAGCCACATACCCTATTATCAGCTATTCTTGTGTGTATTGCCAGTATTTTTCAGGGATAGATTTATGTAGTGCCCTTTTCAGCATTCCTATAAAATAAAAGACAGGAAATACCTCTTTGGTTTTCCACCTGTGAAGATCAGAGTTTACTTGGACAGTAATGCCCCAGGAGTATACAGAATCCCAACTATTTCTCTTAGATACTAAAAGCTGATTTGAATAATGTTGAATTTTCCAGATATTCTACGTCATCCAATATGCGGATGATTTATTCTTATGCTATATGCAATAACTTTCATGGTAAACATAAATTTAAGTTTCTTATTTACTTGAATAAGATCAGCCTAATAAGCTGAATTAATTGATCTAACAGGAGCTTGTAAATGAGCCAAAGATCAAATAGCTAAAATATTTACACTGATAGTTGCTACACCTTTGGTGTAGCTCGTAACTTGTGGAAACAGTGAAGTTTCTTAACTTACTTAGGGCAGCCCATAAGAATAGAAAATATGTTACAGGATTTAAATTAGGTATCATACAACAACCAAAACAATAGGCAAGTATCAAAATCCAGGACATTCTAAGTCTGCCATCATAGAAGGACAAGAAAATAATTTAGTTGATAGTGCAACCAGATAGGCAGCAATAAAAAGCCAAATTATCCAGACTTGAGCGCTAGGTAAACCAGCCTTTATGTGTGCATCTCCGGACAAGTCAAATAACTTGTTCACCTCTGAAGATAAGGGGCATTTACTCCCTCTAGTGAAGTAGGAATATTTTTCTGTGAGTCCCCAAATGATGTAGGTGATGTTGGATCTGCTAGCAGTTTCTGGGTGTGGGCTGGGATCCTGTCTTGTGAAGCCGACAAATGGACACATGGACCAGGGAGAGGCAAAAAGTTGTAAAGGAAGATAGTTTATTTGAGTCAGGAGAAGAAGTTGCTACTCCCGAGTGGGAGGGGGTCCCGAATGGGGGTGCCCAGTGACTGAGGCAAAAGTTCTTACTTTTATACCTTCCCTTGCCTGTTTGGGGAAGGGGGCTGGGCCTTCTAATTGAATTCATCTATCAGGTTTGTCCTGTTTGTCCATCCTGAAGGGATTAAGGAACCAACCTACTCCTATTAATGTAGATGATGTTGGATCTGCCTGCAGTTTCTGGGTGTGGGCCGGGATTATGTCTTGTGAAGTCAAACAATGGACACATGGACCAGGAGAGGTAAAAAGTTTTAAGAAGAGGATAGTTTATTAGAGGCAGGAGAAGAGGTTGCATCTCCCGAGCAGGAGGGGGTCCCGAATGGGGGTGCCCAGTGGCTAAGGCAAAAGGCTTTTACTTTATACTTTCCCCTGCCTGCTTAGGGAAGGGGGCTGGGCCTTCTAATTGAATTCATCTATTAGGTTTGTCCTGTTTGCTCATCATGAAGGGGTTAACAAAATAACCCATTCCTATCTATCAGATCTGCTCCTCTGTCCGGCCAGAAAGGATTTATCTATTAAAGAGATTATCTATTAACCTTAAGGTGTATTCCCATGTCTCTGTCCTTGTGTGAAGGAAACATTCCAGGGCCTGGAGTTTCAGGATATGGCTGCTTTTTTGTTTATTCCACCAGGGACCCCCTGTCTACCTAGCAACCATACTAACTAACCTGTCTCAGTATCTATCAGATCTGCTCCTCTGTCCAGCCAGAAGGGATTTGAGATTATCTATTAACCTCAAGGCTCAGTCTCATGTCTGTCCTGGAGTGAAGGAGACATTCCAGGACCTGGAGTTTCAGTCAGGATATGGCTGCTTTTTTGTTTATTCCACCAGGAAACACCCTCCCCCCACTGCTGTCTACCTAACCAACATACTAACTATCCTGCCTCAATAATGCCACATTGGACCTTTGAGTCTCCAAGCCTTCCTTTTGCTCAGTGGCCAACTCCAAACCCTTTGGAGTGTACCTTCTCTTCTAATAATAGGCCTTGAGCCACCCTCTACTTCTCGGGGGCTTCAACCTCTTTGAAGTGTATTCTTTCTTCTAATAAACTACTCTTTCACCCCTTTACTTTCGTGTCTCATTCAGTTCTTTGCTTGAGATGCCAAGAACCGGGACACCGCGCCGAGGAGGTCCCACTCTCTGGTAACAAACTTACATAGCCCAACTGTTAATAATTGCTAAAGGTATACGAGATAACTTCATTATCAATGTTACATTTACGGTTTTGAAATTTAAGGAATATTATTATAAAAGGAAGAAAAGGGATGTGTGTGTATTTCTGAGAGAGGTTAAAAAGAAAGTAGTTTGTCCTAGTAAGTTGATTATTTCTAAATGAGGAAAAGGAGACAAACTGAGAAGGACGAGTAAAGTTTTATGTAGGGAGGTTAGTGGAAAAGAAACATTGAGAAAGGAATTTTATATATACAAATATTAAAACCCAATAATGCTTACCCCTAACTCAACATAGACTACTAACTATATTAATTCAGATAGAGCTGAAGTGGATGTACATTATAAAAATATGGCCCTCTAGAAAGGCTGCTGAGACACACAAAATTTATTTATGAAACTCTTAGTGTCCTCCTGGCCTCTAGAAAATTTTAAGTAGTAATTGTAATTTACACCATCGTGTTCTTACAGCCTTGGCCCCTATTAAACCTTAAAGTTACAGTTCCCATTTACACAGCTAACAGAAATTAGATTAATAAATGACACTTGAGTGCTTCCAATGTAAACTAAGTAGGCCATATTAAATTAAAATGTAAATGTTATGTCCCCAATCTACATGGAAGTCTGATTTCACTCAATCCTGACGTATCATACCCCCAACAAACAACAATATATGGTGTATGGGAAGGGGACTTTTTTAATTGGGGAGGGTTAGAAAATTCTTGTCATACTAATTTCTATTATAATGGTACTAGGTTTATAGTAAATGCTATGGGAATACAACATAATACTAAAAACATAAGCAAATTAACTGCCTGAGCTTAATAAAACCCAAGATAATATTGATACTGAAAATCCAACATATTGTGAAATTGAACTTAATACTCCCCATGAAATCATTTCTATGGAAAATAATTGGCCAAAAGAAAAATTAGAAGTTCTAGATCATGAAATAATAGAGAGCCTTCATTCATCTAGCCAAACTTATAACTTATCAATAGCAGTAGACGAGGGAGGAAAACATATTAACTTACTAAGAAATTATGATAATGCATGTAAAGGGTTCTTTGGTTGGCTAGGATGTTTGCTCCCCTTGGACTCATACTTGTCTAATATTGGACGTTTTCTGCTCCTAATCGGTGTTACAGGTTTGATGCTATTGCTCTTGGCCCTAGTTTGTACATGTTATACTAGAGGCAAAAAAAAAAAAAAAAAAAAAAAAAGAGGAAATAAGACAGACAGAGGAAAAAAATACAAAACTTGGATTATGATCGCTCAAAGATTAGAAATGATCCAGAATATATTTAATGAAGACATATAGGATCTGAATGCCTCCCATTTGTTCAACTTTTCTTTTAAATATAAATAAATAATTTGACCTTGAGTGCCATCTAAAGTTATGGTTTTGCCCCACCACCAATAGTCCAACATTCAGCAAGATAAACACTGACACTAAGAATTCCTAGGAATGAGCCTTCTGATCCAACCAAAAGGTTGGTCATCGATGCATCCTTCAGATTGATCTATGACCAAAAGGGGGAAGTGTGGACAGAAAAGGGGCCACATATTAAACCTGACAAGCTCAGGAGACTGAAAATAACCACATAAGATGGTGTGAGCATAAAAAATTTCTTAACTAAGTGGGCCATGGCGGGAAGTCACATCTTTAGCTTCCATCATAAAGTTAATCTGTGCCCTTAAGTGGGCCTGTCTATTGTCTTTTTGCACCTAAATGACATCCTTGGAATGTCAGTAATCCCTTTTTGTGAACCAGAACAGGAAAGTCCAGAATCCCTCATTATTATTCTTGTCCCTTGATTAACATCTCTACGGGAACTATTAACTATCCTGTACCACCTATGTGAAAGAAGTACCTGTGTCTCCAATTTACTTTTATCCAATCCCAGAGATTTCTCTGCTTTGCTTCCTTCCACCCCTGTAATCTACCATCAGAGGATTTCATGTAACCCTCCTCCTTTGATTTATGTACAAAATAAGCTGCAAGCTGCCATTTTGCGAAGCATTTTCTCAATCTGTTGAGATTTTGCTTCCCGGCAATTGTCAAGTTTGGCTCAAACTCTTATAAGCTTTCTCTTAGGCTAGATGTTTTTCGTGGACACTGGTATTTTCAGAGCCACCCCTACCTCAAGAGGAGACTGGCCCCACTAGGCATGGGTGGCTGCCTTTGAAGTGTGTCCTCGGTTTCCCTTAACGTCTGCACCCCAGTACCCAGGACACTGCAGTCTGGGGGCAGCTGGTCACCTAGGGCGAGAGGGTCGCTGGCTCCAGAAATCCCAAAAGCCAGGTGAGAGTGGGGGCAGCGTCCTTCCCGTTTGCCTTAGGGGGACAGGGACTAACATGACCGCAGCTTTGATTCCCAAGTGGTCCAGCTCCTCCAGTTGCCTCCCACTTCTGCGGGACTTGGCCAACTTGGGGTCAGATCTGCTCTAGGGTGGCCATGGGCGGATCACTTCAGCTTCCTCATCTACAAAATAGGTATCCAACGCCAGCTTCCAGTGATTAAAGCCACGCCTAGCCGCCCCATCTCTCCGCCCCCCCGCCCCTCCCCCCCTGCCCAGCCCCACTCTTGGTCCTGCCTCGGGCGCAGGCGCGGTCCGCGCCAGCCGGCGTAATCGCAGTCCCTGGCACCAGAGCTACCTCAGCATCTTCGGTGTTCCCCGTCTCTTTTCTACTTTTCCTCCTCCTCCTCCTCCGCCTCCTCCGCCTCCTCCGCCAGCGCGATGGTGAAGCCGGTGACAGCTAGAAACCGAAGCAGATAAGTGTGCGTGGGATTGCGGGGCTGGGCGACGTGTCCGAGGTGAGGAAGAGCTTCAACCGGCACCTGCACTTCACACTGGTCAAGGACCGCAACGTAGCCACGCACCGTGTCTACCTCCTCGCGCGGTCGCACACGGTGCGCGACCACCTGGTGGGCCGCTGGATCCGCACGCAGCAGCGCTACTACGAGCGCGACCCTAAGGTGAGGCGGCCGCCGGAGGCCGAGTCCCATGCCTGGGGTCTCTCCTCTCATCGTGCTGCGCCCGCTGCCCCACCCCGAAAAAGGGAAGTCCTTTGTGCCCGGTCTCTTGAGCCACAGGCCCCCGAGAAGTGACAGAAAGCGTTGCACCGCTCCCAAGAAAGAGGCACGTAGCGCCAATGCCTACGGAATGTTTCTAAGTTGAGCACGGTCACCCAGTCGGCTCCCGGGGTGTTGCATACTAAATATGCAACACACACTGCCCTCTCGCGGAGGAAAATAGCTTCGGGTGGGGCTCCTGACCCCCACCTCACCCCCACCGCATTTCCATGGCGGGCAGCTAGCTTTACACAGGCCTGGCCCGCCGGTACTTCCCGCCGCGCCCGCCACCCAGGGCGCAGAGCAGATTCTGGCTGTCCTCTACATCCGTGGTAGACGAGGACCCGGGGGATCTGGTCTTTGGCCTCCTCAGCTCAGTGCGGAGCCTGCAGGACACTTGCCCTAGGATTCTGGCCTTGCAGACCTCCGCTGCCCCCCCGGAATTCCTGAGCCCTGGATCCTGGCGGAATTTTATGTCCTGTCACCAGCTGTGTGCTTCCCTGATGACTGAAGAGTCGGGGCTTCCTCTTACCCCGGGCCCCACCTTTGTTTTTCTGCAGCAGCGTGTGGGTGAAACGCAGACTGGAACCAAGCCTGGGTAATTTATGAGTTGGCAGGGGGTGAACTGTAATTTGCAGGAAATTGTGGGGCTTTTTTTTTCTGGCTAGACAGCAATTAGAGGAAAATCGTTGTAGATGCTTCCTAAAGCAGGAGGGGTTAGAAGCTCAGGAAAAAGACCGGAAAGAAGGCTGTAAGGTCCACTCCTTCCTTGAACAACTTTACTTACCTTAAGGTTCTCACGGAGACTAAGTAATTGTTACTTTTGACGTTTTGCAAAAATTTATGTTTAAGGTAGGAAAATACAAAATACACAAAAGAAAAGTAGCTGATGGTCTCTATTACTCTTATCTATATTAAAATATAGGCGTATGTCCTTTCAGATCTTTTTCTACTCCTAAATATATATATATATATGTATATATGTATACACATTTCTAAAAAGTATATTGCATATACAGTTTTGTGGCTTTTCTGTTTTATTCAGTATTTGTAACTTTTTCAACTGCTCCATGTTAGTAAACATACTTCTCCAATATCATTGGTAGTTTTCAGTTTGATAAGTATATCATAGGCTGGACCAGCCCCCTGCAGCCAGTAGAATTTTGTTCTTTCTGCTATACTAAGGTAGAGTGAAAACTGGCAAGGAAAGGACACACTTGCGGGCCTGAAAGTCAGTTTGCAAAGATTTGACTTGCAGTGTACACCTGCGCACTGGGCAGTTGCTTTGTTGACAGTATTTTAGAGTATTTTCACAGGGCATTAAAAAATGTTTAATAATTGCTAAGCATGAGATTGATTGATTTTTCAAACTTATTCTGGGGCACTCTTTTTTCCTAAAAGAAATGGTAAAAGGACAGATTTGTTGAAATACCAACTAGGCTTCTTCATATTTAGTATGCAACACAGCGTACAAAGAAGTGGCACCAAATGGCTAAAACAGGTTAATACAACAAAAGGCTTGGGATGACTGCCAGGGAAACTGGCCAGGAGGCAGTGGCTCCCCCAGAATTCCCTGCTGATGGCAGAGCTCTGCTTTGCAACATCATTTTTATCGTCCATGTAGCAGATGTATGGCTTTGACTGCACATTCAAGAGCATTTCCCTGGAGCTGGAGCAGGACACACCCCAATACCTTAGGACTTCCTTTAGAGTTTATGTATGTTTAGGTCCTCAAAAGGCCAGTGATGGGCTCAGGGATTATCAAAATGACATTTCCTGAACAGAATTAATCCCCCTAACATAACAGGTTTGCTGATCCTCAGTAAGTGGTCTGAGTTTTGATTGTCTGCTGTGATGGCAATAGGTGGAAACCTTTCTCTTTTAAAGAAACCACACAGCCTGTAAATGAAAGGATGTTTGCCTGTTCTGGACAGGAAGGCAATTTTAAAAAAGAGAATTGGAATTTAAGGGCTTCAGTCTGGTTAATTCATGTTGAAAATAAGCTCATCTCCTTTTTCTGCAAAAGTTACATGTTTGCTTGTAATGGACCAGAAACAAGCCTCACGAGGGTCAGAGCCCAGGGCTCCCAATAAAAATCCTGCAGAGCCATACCCCAGCCTTGGGAATAGCCTCAGGGACTGGTACCATCACACTTCAGACTGGGGTTGCCTGCTTATCTATTCTTAATAAATTAGAGTGCTTTTATTATTTTTGTCTTTTAAACAATTATGCAAGTCCTTATGCTTACTGGAAGAAAAATTAGAAAATACAGATAAACCAAAAGAAAAAAATTAACTGTAATCTCACCATCTAGTAATAACATTATAAATGCTACAAACATTTTTTGTTCATCATTTTTCCTATACTAGTAGGAACATTTGTTTTTATTACACTAAGTAGTATTGTGCTGTACCTATTGTTTCATAACTCTTTTAGTACTTTGTATTGGTAACAGCAGAAACAATTGAAACTCAGGGCTGGGAGGCAGTTTCTTCAAGCAGCCTGCCTGGCAAATCATCAAGTCTAAAAATCTGGCTAAAATTGAGAGGTGTGTGCTTGGCATGAGGCAGCACTTAGTTCTAAAGACTGTTCAGGGATTCTTTGAAGTGATGGCAAGGTTGGAACTCCACTCTAAACTCAGGAATGGCATAGAACTGGGTGGTGAGAGATGGCTCCCTTGAATCAAGTTCTTTTAGTTTTGGCTTTGCAGTTCAGCCTATGCAAACTTGAACTTCATTTGACTTCTTAAACTTTCTTGGCTTCAGTTTTTTTATCTTTAAAATGAGGGTGATTGAGTTAGGTAATCTATTTCTGAGATCCCTTGCCATTCTAATACATGGTTTTGTGTTTGCTTATAAAATGTTTCCATATTATATTGACATTCCATCTCCATCTAAAAAGAATTTCAGAATGCATGAGCAAGGTATGACACAAAAGCTTCAAAATAATAGATGATCTCAAAGAGAAAATTGGGGCAAGACAGTAAGGGTAGGAAAATAGTTTTAATTCAGGATGCAAAGTCAGGAGAATGGAAAATAATAAGATCTAGCAACCAAAACAAATGGCAGATCATATCCACTTACGGGAGTCATGGAATCTCTGCGATAACGTCTATGGTGGGTAGGTGTGAAATTTCTTCTGTGGGTTTTAAAAGCAGATGTTGTACAGTGTGGACAGCTGACCTAACTGCATCCATGCAATGAGTGGATGGAATACTAGTTTACTATGTAGCTGGCTTATTGCATCTCTTCAGTGACCATGTGGAGTAGCCAGTTTACTGTATAACTGGACTTCTGCCTCCCTGCAGTTAGTGGATGGAATTGCCAGTTTATTATATAACTGGCCTACATCACCCCTGCAGTGGGTGGATGGAATAGTCAGTTTACTAAGTAACCACCTGCTTTATCCCTGCAGTGATTGAAATAACGTTTCCTATGGCCCTTTTTTATAAATTCATGGCATAATCTCAATGGTAGATTAAGGAAAAGGAGCTCTGCCAGGGGGTCTAAACTGCTATCTTAAATATTTCTAGTTTGTATTCATTGTAATGAATACAAATACTTTTTTGGTTTGGCTGGACCTGGGAGTTAAAGGAAGATAATCTACAGCAGTGTTTTGTAGCCTTCACTGCCCACAACCCCACTTCTAAGATTTTGTTTTAATTAGTGCTCTGACGAGCCACTGGAATCTTGTTAACACACCCAGTTATGATGTGTTTCTACTTGTGTGTGTGAAGTTGACCTTGTATCCCATGGGCTGGATTCCCTGACAACAGATAGCACAAAGTTATTTTCTCTGGTTAGAAGCTGATGATGGGCAGATGTTTTGCATTGCTGATTATCCTGAGAGCTTGCCAAGTGGAAGGTAGGTGAAGCCATCATTTTATGAGATTAAGAAATCTCTGAGCGTGTGCCATGATTTTTTGTAGAAGACAGTTTGGCCTCTTCTCTTTCAGGCTGTGATGGTTAATATTCTTTTTCAACTTGGCTGGACCACAGTGCCCAAATATTTAGTCCAAATTTTTTCTGGGTGTTCCTGTGATGGTGTTTTTGGGATGAGATTAACATTTAAATCAGTGTACTTCAAGTAAAGCAGTTACCCTCTCTAATGTAGCTGGGCCTCCAATCAGTTGAAGGCCTCAATAGAACAAAGACTAAACCACCACAACTCCCCAGTAAGAAGAAATTTTGCCAGTAGACTCTGGTCTCTAAATGCAGCTCTCCCCTATGTCTCCAGCCTACTAGCCAACCCCATTGGATTTTGGTCTCCGACTTCCACAATGACATGAGCTAGTTCCTTAAAATAAATCTCTGTGTACATGTCTGTCTTGTTCTGTTTTTCTGGAGAACTCTGACTGACACACAAGTGCTGTGGATGGCTGCAAGGACATTTTGTATCTTTATGAAATGTTGTAACTGACCTCACTTCAGGATCCCAGTCCTTTTAAAATGATTTTTTAAAACTTTATTTTGCATGATTTCAACTTCATGACTTTTGCATGACTTGCAACTTCAAAAGTTGCAAGAATAATACATAGAATTCCCATATACTCTTCATCCAGATTCCCCAAACATTAAACATTTTAACACATTTGTTATTTTTGTCTATATATGTGTATAAATAAATACATTTTTTTTCTCTGAAACATTTGAAAGTAAGTTGCAGACTTGATGCTCCTAAAACTTGTGTGTGCTTCCTCAAATCAGGGAAACTCTTTTACACAACCACACTGCATGATTAAACTTCTCAATGACATGTGTTATTGTCCACAGATGTCAGCTTTGCCAGTTGTGCCACTAATAAATACTAATAAGAAAACTGAAAGAACTTTATAAGTCTTTTTAGATTATACCTAATTTTCATTAAACAGAGCAAGATTTTAAGCCATTTAGAAACCCACCCAGTCGAAGACAGGAAACAAACAGCAGACGATAGGAGGTTTTTTCCCCTACCTCTTACAGAATGAGGGTCTTAGGATACAGTGAAGGGGAGAACACAGGAATTTAGAAAGGTAATTGGGCCACAGAAGAGTTTGGTTCATGGTGTCTTCAATAGGGTCTTCTTGGATAGGAATTATATGTAATTTCAGTTTTAGCTGAGTGTTTTTCTCAGCCTTGAAACATTCCTTAAAATGAAAGGTGAAAGTAGCTCTGTTTAAAAAACTGGCTAGAGATTCCGTCATCAAAATGGCAGCGTGAGGTGAGCCTCTGTAAAGTTTCCCTGGAATTTACAACTAATCGAACAACAATAACTCCACAAAGGACTCCCTGCACAGCAGACAGGAAAGACAAAGAGGCCCACTACTGAATTCACCTAAAGTTGGGCAATTCCTGCGAGCGAGGGAGGAGGGAAGGGAGAAGTGCAGTGACGGAGCCCCTTGGGCGCAGGATGCAGACCTAACTCAGTGCTCCGAGCTTACTGCATCCTGGAACTACAGCAGCTGTGGGAGAGGGAAGAACTCGGACTGCTAGGGCTCCGCTTATGGCCCACAGGGCTGAGGTGGCAGCGTATAACACAGCTGAACCTAATGCTCACAGCAGAGACCTCGGAGAGGGGACTGAGGGAAGACGGCTGAAAACGGTTTAAGCCCTCACTGCCGAGCAGAGAACAGAAGCCTTAGGCACTGACTGAGACTAGCCCCTCCTTACTCTACCAGAGCTCGCCGTGCCCCCACCTACCCGGTGCTAGAAGCGGAACAGTAGCAGTGTCAGATCAAAAGAACACAATATTTGCTGTTCTGAGAACTGTGGACCACAGACACAGATTCGCAGCCCACCTAGTTCCGGCAAAGGGGAGGGAGCTGTGGAAGCAGGACTGGCTGTAGTGGTGGTCCCCGCCGTAGCGCTGGGCCACCTCTCACAACTCACCCCGCCCCTGGCCCCACCTATCTGGGCGGATCCCTGCAGGAGTAAACAGAACTGCTGAAACAAACAGGCTCTGAATCTGGTGCACGAAGAGCTTCGGAACTTGAAAAGCTCTCCGCATACCCACACAGACACTGCATCCTGTGACCCAGGCGAACTATTAACAAGTGGAAGACCCTCTCCCAGGGAATCCCCCCATTGTGTGAGAAGCTGGAATAGTGCAGAGAAAACATAGCACTACTGTGTGAGAGAGAAAAAAAGGCTGCAGTGGGAGAGAAAATAAAACATTCTACCAACAAGTACTAGAAAACAAAAGAAAGACCTCTTCCTATGAACCTTTTGCAGAAGCCATGAATAACCAAGGCACCAAGACAGCTCAGAAAGAAAGTGAAAAGTCTCCAGAAAAGGAACTTAAAGATATGGAAATGTGTGACTTAAATGACAGAGAATTCAACAGTTCTGAAAAACCTCAACGAGATGCAAGAAAACACAGAAAGGCAGTTTAATGAACTGAGAAACAAAATCAAAGAACAATATGAGCATTTTACAAAAGAGATTGAAATTTTAAAAAAGAACCAAATAGAATTTCTGGAGATTAAGAACTCAATAGAAGAAATGAAGAATGAAATAACCAGCTTAGGTAGTAGAGTTGACCAGATGGAAGAAAGAATCAGTGACATCGAAGATAGAAACCTGGAAATGACACAGATGTTAGAAGAAAGAGACTTGAGACTTAAAAGAAGTGAAAGAACTCTACAAGAACTTTCTTACTCCATCAGAAAGAGCAATATAAGAACAATGGGCATACCAGAAGGAGAAGAAAGAGAGAAGGGAACAAAGAATATATTCAAACAAATCGTTGATGAGAACTTCCCAAACTTCTGGACAGAACTGGATCCTCAAATCCAAGAAGCAAATAGAACACCAAATTACCTCAATCCCAATAGGCCTTCTCCAAGGCACATTGTATTGAAACTGTCTAAAATCAACGACAAAGAAAGAATCCTCAAGGCAGCCAGGGAAAAGAAGAAGGTAACCTACAAAGGAAAGCCCATTAGATTATCATCAGATTTCTCAGCAGAAACTCTACAAGCCAGGAGGGAGTGGAACCAAATATTCAAACTATTGAAAGAGAGAAATTATAAGCCAAGAATAATATATCCAGCAAAGATATCCTTTAGACATGAAGGAGAAATAAAGACCTTCCCAGACATACAGAAGCTGAGGGAATTTTCTGATACACGAACTGCACTACAAGAAATACTAAAGGAGGCTATTTGACCACCATCAACAGGGACAATTTGTGGCAACAGAAACATAAAAAGGGGGAGAGTAAAGGCCTGAACCGGAATATGGGAATGGAGAAAGTAAGTGTGCTGAAGAAAAAGGAATACTCTAAATATCAAACTTTCTTTAACATAAACCTAAGGGTAACCACTCAAAAAAAATCCAATACTGAAATAGATACTGTAATGAAAGAAGAAACAGAGGGAAACATCATAGAACACCACAACACAGAAATAATAGACAACAACAAAAAGGCAAAGAAACAATGGAGACACAGCCTTAACAGAAAACTAAAGATAGAATGACAGGAAATCCTCACGTATCAATAATCACCCTAAATGTAAATGGACTGAACTCACCAATAAAAAGGCACAGAGTAGCAGATTGAATCAAAAAACTAAACCCAACCATATGCTGTCTCCAAGAGACACATCTCAGCTACAAGGACAAGCATAGATTCAAAGTGAAAGGGTGGCAATTGACACTCCAAGCAAATGTTACCCAATGAAAATCAGGTGTAGCTATAATGATATCAGATGAAACAGACTTCAGGGTGAAAAAGATAACAAGAGATAAAGATGGACATTTCATAATGGTAAAGGGGACTATACAATAAGAAGACATAGCAGTCATCAATATTTATGCCCCCAATCAGGGAGCACCGAAATATACCGAGCAACTACTAACAGGGAGAAATTAATAAAAACACATTTATACTAGGTGACCTAAATACATCATTGACAGCTATGGATAGATAATCCAAATTGAAAATAAATAACGAAATAGCAGCACTAACTGACACATTAGATGAAATTGACATAATTGACATATATAGACCACTTCATCCTAAAACATTAGACTATACATTCTTTTCTAGTGTACATGGAACATCCTCAAGGATAGACCATATATTGGGACATAAAATCAGCCTCAGCAAATCTAAGAAGATTGAAATCATACCAAGCATATTCTCTGATCACAAGGCTTTGCAACTGGATATCAACTGCAAAAAGAAAGCAGGAAAAAACACAAATACATGGAGATTAAACAACATACTTTTAAAGAACGACTGGGTCAAAGAAGAAATTAGAAGAGAGATCTTTCTACATAGAAACAAATGACAATGAAAATACATCCTACCAAAATTTTTGGGATGCAGCAAAAGCAGTTTTAAGGGGGAAATTTATATCATTACAGGCCTATCTCAAGAAACAAGAAAAATCCCAAATAAATAACCTCACGTTCCACCTTAAAGAACTAGAAAATGAAGAACAAGGGAAACCCAAGGTCAGCAGAGGAAAGGAAATAGCAAATATCAGAGCAGAACTAAATGAAATAGAGACCAAAAAGACAACAGAAAAAATTAGTGTGACAAAGAGCTGGTTTTTGACAATATTAACAAAATTGACAAATCCTTGGCTAGACTCACCAAGATAAAAAGAGAGAAGATACTAATTAACAAAATCAGAAATGAAAAAGGGGAAGTTATCACAGACACCACAGAAATACAAAGGATCATCCAAGAATACTATGAGGGACTATATGCCACAAAATTAAATATCCTAGAAGAAATGGACAAGTTCTTAGAAACATACAGCCTTCCTAGGCTGAACAGTGAAGAACTGGAAAATCTAAACAGACTGATCACCAGTAACGAAATTGAATCAGTCATCCAAAACCTTCCCAAAAGCAAAAGTCTGGGACCGGATGTCTTCACTAGTAAATTCGACCAAACCTTCAAAGAGGATCTAATACCAATCCTGCTCAAACTGTTCCAAAAAATTGAAGAAGAGACAGTACTCCCTAACTCATTTTATGAGGCCAACATTACCCTGATACCAAAACCTGGTAAGGACAGCACAAAAAAAGAATACTACAGACCAATATCTCTGATGAATACAGATGCAAAAATCCTAAACAAAATTCTAGCAAATCGAATGCAACAATGCATTAAAAAGATTATTCATCACGACCAAGTGGGGTTCATCCCTGGGGTACAAGGATGGTTCAGCATACGCAAATACATCAATGTGATACATCACATACACAAAATAAAGGATAAAAATCATATGATTATATCAATTGATGCAGAAAAAACATTTGACAAGATACAACATCCATTTATGATTAAAACACTTAATAAAATAGGTATAGAAGGAAAATACATTAACATAATAGAGGCCATATATGACAAACCCTCAGCTAATCTCATAATTAATGGTGAAAAACCGAAGCCCTTTGCTCTACGTTCAGGAACACGACAGAGCTGTCCCCTATCACCTCTGCTTTTCAACATAGTGGTGGAAGTCCTCGCCATGGCAATCAGGCAAAGGAAAGAAATAAAAGGTATCCAAATTGGGAATGAAGAAGTTAAATTATCACTCTTTGCAGATGACATGATGCTATATATAGAAAACCCTAAAGACTCCACCAAAAAGCGATTAGAAACAATCAATGAATACAGTAAAGTTGCTGGCTACAAAATCAACGTACAAAAGTCCATTGCATTCCTATATACTAACAATGAAATCTCAGAAAAAGAAATACAAAAAACAATTCCTTTTGCAATTGCAGCAAAAAGAATAAAATACCTAGGAATAAACTTAACCAAGGATGTGAAGGACATATATGCTGAAAAGTATAAGACATTTTTGAAAAAAATTGAAGAAGACACAAAGAAATGGAAAGACATTCCATGCTTATGGATTGGAAGAATCAACATAGTTAAAAATGGCCATATTAACCAAAGCAATATACAGATTTAATGCAATCCCCATCAAAATCCCAATGACATTTTTTAAAGAAATAGAACAAAAAATCATCAGATTTGTTTGGAACTACAAAAGACCCCGAATAGCCAAGCAATCTTAAGAAAAAAGAACAATGCTGGATGTGTCCCATTCCCTGACTTTAGCTTGTACTACAGGGCAACAATAATCAAAACAGCATGGTATTGGCAGAAAAATAGACACATAGACCAATGGAATAGAATTGAGAACCCAGAAATAAAACCACATAAATATAGACAGGTAATTTTTGACAAAGAATCAAAAAACATACAATGGAGGAAAGACAGTCTCTTCAATAAATGGTGATGGGAGAATTGGATGGCGACGTGCAAAAGAATAAAACTGGCCTGCTCTCTGTCACCATGTACCAAAATTAATTCAAAATAGATCAAAGACTTAAGCATAAGACCTGACACAATAAACTGCATAGAAGAAAACATAGGTACTAAACTTATGGATCTTGCGTTCAAAGAGCATTTTATGAATTTGACTCCAAAGGCAACGGAAGTAAAAGCTAAAGTAAACGAATGGGACTATATGAAACTTAAAAGCTTCTGCACAGCAAAAGAAACCATCGACAAAATAAAGAGGCAACCAACTTAATGGGAGAAGATTTTTGCAAACAGTGCCTCTGATAAAGGGCTAATATCCAAAATATACAAGGACCTCATGAAACTCAACAACAAAAAAACAAACAACCCAATTGAAAAATGGGCAGAGGACCTGAAAAGACATTTCTCCAAAGAGGAGATACAAATGGCAAATAGACATATGAAAAAATGCTCACCATCACTAATCATCAGAGAAATGCAAATAAAAACCACAATGAGATATCACCTCACCCCAGTCAGAATGGCTATCATCAACAAGACAAATAGTAACAAGTGCTGGAGAGGCTGTGGAGAAAAAGGAACCCTCATCCACTGTTGGTGGGAATGCAGACTGGTGCAGCCATTATGGAAGTTAGTGTGGATGCTCCTCAAAAAATTATGAATAGAATTACCATATGACCCAGCAATCCCTCTCCTGGGTATCTACCCAAAAAAATCTGAAAACATTTATACATAAAGACCCTTGTGCTCCAATGTTCATTGCAGCTTTGTTTACGGTGGCCAAGACATAGAAACAACCAAAATGTCCTTTGATAGATGAATGGATAAAGAAGTTGTGGTATATATACACAATGGAATACAATTCAGCGGTAAGAAAAAATGAAATAGGACCATTTGTGACAACATGGATGGATCTTGAGAGTATGATGCTAAACGAAATAAGTCAGGCAGAAAAAGCAGAGAGTCATATGATTCTACTGATATGTGCTATTTAAACCAAAAACAACAAAAGAACAAGACAAGCAAATGAGAATCAAAAACTCATAGACACAGACAATAGTTTAGTGGTTAGCAGAGGGTAAGGGGGGTGGGGGGTGGGAGATGAGGGTAAGTGGGATACAATATATGGTGATGGAAGGAGAACTGACTCTGGGTGGTGAACACACAATGGGATTTATAGATGATGCAATACAGAATTGTACACCTGAAATCTATGTAATTTTACTAACAATTGTCACCCCAATAAATTAAAGAAAATGATACTCCAAGTAAATGGTACCCAGGGAAAAATGTGTGTAGCCATACTTATAACTGATGAAGCATACTGCAGGATAGATAAGGTAACAAGAGACAAAGATGGATATTTCATAATGATAAAGGGGACAATACAACAAGAAGACATAACACTTATCAATATATATGGCCCCAATCAGGGAGCACCAAAAGATACAAAGCAACTCCTAACAGAACTAAAGGGAGAAAGTGACAAAACCAGAATTATAGTAGGGGACCTAAGAAGGCCATTGACAGCTATGGATAGATCATACAAACAGAAAATCAGTAAGGAAATATCAGCCTTAAATGACACATTAGATCAAATGGACAGAATTGATATTTATAGAGCTCTTCATCCTAGAACACCAGACATTCTTTTCTGTGTACATGGAACATTCTCAAGGATAGACCATACATTGTGACATAAAACTAGCCTCGAAAAATTTAAGAAGATTAAGTCATACCAAGCATATTTTCTGACCACAAGGTTGATTGGAGATCAACCTCCAAAAGAATGTGGGGAAAAAACAAATATGTGGAAATTAAAGAACATGCTGTTAAAGAACGACTGGGTCAAAGAAGAAATAAAAGATTTTGAAAGATACAAAAACAAACAAGATGGCGCAGTAGGTAAATGCTGTGTTTACCTTCTCTCACAACCACATCAAAATTACAACTAATCTACAAAATAACCATTGCTGAGAATCATCTAAAATCAAACTGAACTGAAGCCTTTCAATTAAGGACTTGCAGAAGAAGCCAACTCCAGACTGGTAGGAAGGTGAGAGACACGGAACGGGCTGGTTCCACAACTGCGTGTGACCATTAAAGATTGGGAGGGCTATTTCCGCTGTGGGGGTCCCCTCCCCATGTCCTAGAGGAGCAAGAGATTCCAACCCAGGGTTCTAGTGCCGGGGAAGGAAGTCCCCATAATTTCTGGTTATGAAAACCAGCAGAGATTGTGATTGAGTGAGACTGAGTGGGCTGCATTCCTAGGCACTCCTCTTAAAGGGAATGCACAGGTGGACTTACCCACCAATGGATTACTGGCTCTGAGCTCCAGCACTGAGGCAGCAGCTGGAAAGGTGGCAGGAACAGGGGTGGGGAATTGAGTTGTCTGTTTGGGACAGGGGTTGGAGAGGCAGCTTTCTCCTAGATGGGGGAGCTGGCAGAAGCCACTGTTTTTTTGCTGAGCCCTCTCCCTTTCCCGCGAGCGAACACAGGCGGCTTCCATTTCTGAGACTCCGCCATTAGTTTGCCACACCCTGACAATTTGAGACCTGGTCCTGCCCAACCTTCGGGCACATTCAGGCTGCTTTCAGTGGCTTTTTCATGCAGACCGTCTTCCTTGGCTCAATCTGCAGACTTTCCTGGGGTCTCTCAAAGGTTCACAGAACCCAAACAAGCAGCATCTGGCTTGAGCGTGTCCTGTATCTCTGGCTAAGCAGCCATAAGCTGGCACTAGTGGCAGCCAGCCTTGGTTCATGGTTTGGCCTCTCAAGGTGCTTCCAAGCATAGCACGGGTTGGAACCATCTGTGGATTTTTTTCCGGCTCCCACTGGGTGGCCTCGGGTGAGGCATGGGCTGTAGCTGAAGTAGACCTACAATGGATCCCCTCCAAGGTGGTCCTGGGGCAGGCACAACATCAAAACAACCTGGAGCATCAACCAGCCATCTCCTAGAATGATATACACATGGGGTGGACTGGGCAGGCACCAGAGTCCTGCTGAGGCAGATCCTGCTCCGTAGGGTCAGCCCCTGCACAACTATTCCACTATAGTCAAGGCCAGTCCTCACAACCGGGGAGCCCAAGGGTTAGTCCCTCACTTTCATGTGCAGTTATCGACAGAGGCTCAACTACAAGAGGAGGGCACACTCAACCCACACAAGGGACACACCTGGAGTGCGTGGCTTAGGTGACCAGAAAGACTGCGCCACTGAAACCCACAGCATACCTACTACATAGGCCACTCTACTAAGACTGGAAGACATAGCAGCCCTACCTAATACATAGAAATAAACATAGGGAGGCAGCCAAAATGGGGACACAAAGAAACATGTCCCAAATAAAAGAATAGAACAAAACTCCAGAAAAAGAACTAAATGAAATGGAGATAAGCAATCTATCAGACACAGAGTTCGAAACACTGATTATGAGTGCTCAATGATCTCAGGGAGATCTTTAACAGAGAGATAGGAAGCATAAAAATGGAGATGAAAAACATGAAAAAGAACCAGTCAGAAATAAAGGATTTAATAACGGAAGTGAAGAATATATTACAGGGAATCAACAGTAGATTAGATGAAGCAGAGGATCCAATGAGCTAGTGTAAGATAAGGTAGCAGAAAACACTCAACCAGAATAGCAAGAAGAAAAAAGAATCCAAAAAATTGAGGAGAGTTTAAGGAGTCTCTGAGACAATATCAAGCATAGCAACATTTGCATTATAAGGGTAGCAGAAGGAGAAGAGGGAGAACAAGGAATTGAAAACCTCTTTGAAGAAATAATGACAGGAAACTTTTCCAACCTAGTGAAGGAAGTGGATGTTCAAGCCCAGGAAGCACAGAGAGGCCCAAACAAGATAAATCCAAAGAGGGCAACACCAAGATATCATAATTAAAATGCCAAGGGTTAAATACAAAGAGAGAATCTTAAAAGCAGCAAGAGAAAAGCAGTTAGTTACCTACAAGAGAGTCCCCATAAGACTATCAGCTGATTTCTCAACAGAAACTTTGCAGGCTATAAGAGAGGCAGGAAATATTCCAAGTGATAAAAAGGAATGACATACAACCAAGATTGCTTTACCCAGCAAGGCTGTCATTTAAAATTGACAGACAGATAAAGAGCTTCCCAGACAAGAAAAAGCTGAAGGAGTTCATCACCAGCAAACCAGTATTACAAGGAATCTTAGAGGGACTTATTTACGATGGAAGGGGGGTTAAAGATGGGTGAAAGGGGAAAGGATGAAGAAGTACAAATTTGTTGTTATATAGTAGTCATGAGGATGTAGGGTATAGCACAAGGAATATAGTCAATAATATTATAATAACTAGGTATGGTGCCAGATAGATACTAGATCAATCAGGGTGATAGATGAGAATGGGGTTAGGGGCAGGGTGAAGAAAATGGAAGGAATTAAAAAATACAAATTGATAGTTAATACAGTTTGGGGAATATAATCAATAATGTTGTAAAGATCATGTAAGGTACCAGATGGGCACAGGACTTATCAAGGGGATCATGTCATAGACTGTAGATGCCTGACCAATGCGCTATACGGTTGAAGTAGAATAATATTGAATGTCAACTACAATTAAATATATAGGTATATATAGTTACAGGATGTAGAGTACAACATAGGGAAGATAGCCAATGGCATTGTGACAGCTGTATAAAATGTGAGAGGGGTAGTAGCTTGAGTGGTGGGTTATCACTTTATGAGGGGTTTAAATGTCTAATTATTACATTGCTTTGTGCACCTGAAACTAATTTTAAAAATAAATTAAAAAATACATAAAGACAAAAGAATGAAAATGTATTTTATTAAAATTATTGAGATGCAGCGAAAGCAGTATTAAGAGGGTAATTAATATCATACAGGGCTATCTCAAGAAACAAAAAAAAATCCCAAATCAACAACCTAAGGTTACGTCTTGTAGAATTCGAAAAAGAAAAACAAATGAAACAAAGTCAGCAGAAGGAAAGAAATAATATAAATTAGAGCAAAGCTAAATGAAATACGGAACCAAAAGACAATAGAAAAAGTTAATGCAACAAAAAGCTGTTTTTTTGAAAAGATTAATAAAATTGACAAACCGTTGGCTAGATTGACTAAGGTAAAAAGAGAAGACACAAATAAACAAAATCAGAAATGAAAGAGGAGATATTACCATGTTTACCACAGAAATACAAAAAATCATACAAGAATACTATGAAAGACTACTGTGTTTTCCTGAAAATAAGACCTAACCGGAAAATAAGCCCTAGCATGATTTTTCAGGATGACGTCCCCTGAACATAAGCCCTAATGCGTCTTTTGGAGCAAAAATTAATATAAGACCCGATCTTATTATTGGGGAAACATGGTATATGCCACCAAATTCAATAACCTACAAAAAATGGACAAGTTCTTAGAAACATACAGCCTTCCTAGACTGAATCATGAAGAACTGGAAAATCTATTATAAATAGACCAATCAACAATAAGGAAATTAAAACAATCATCCAAAACCTTTCCAAAAGCAAAAGTCCGGGACCAGATGGCTTCACTAGTGAATTCTACCAAATAGTCAAAGAGGATTTGATACCTGTCCTCCTCAAACTCTTCAAAAAAATTGAAGAAGAGGCAATACTTCCTAGTTCATTTTATGAGGCCAACATTACCTGGATACCAAAACCTGGTAAGGACAACACAGAAAAAGAGAACTACAGACAAATATCTCTGATGAATATAGATGTAAAAATCCTAAACAAAATTCTAGCAAATCGAATACAACAACGCATTAAAAAGATTATACACTGCAACCAAATGGGATTCATTACAGGGGCACAAGGATGGTTCAACATAAGCAAATCAATCAATGTGGTACATCACATGAACAAAATAAAAGATAAAAATCTTATGATTATATCAGTAGATGCAGAAAATGCATTTGATCAGATACAATATCCATTTATTAATAAAACAATAAAATGGGTATAGAAGAAAAGTATCTCAACATAATAAAATCCATATATGACAAACCCTCAGCTAATATCATACTTAGTGATGAAAAAATAAGAGCTTTTCCTCTAAAATCAGGAACAAGACAAGGGATGCCCTCATCACCACTGTTATTCAAAATTGTATTGGAAGTCCTCGCCAGAGCAATCAGGCAAGAGAAGAAATAAAAGGCATCCAATTTGGGAATGCAGAAGTTAAATTGTCACTTTTTGTGATGACATGATTCCTTATGTAGAAAACCCTACAGTGTCTGCCAAGAAACTATGCAAAACAAATAAATGAATACAGGAAAGTTGCAGAATACAAAATCAATGTACAAAAATTCATTGAATCCCTATATAAATGAAATTTGAAATTGTGAAAATGAAATTTCACAAAAAGAAATGAAAAAGTAATTCGTTTTGCAATTGCAACACAAAGAATAAGATACCTAGGAATAAACTTAACAAACGATTTGAAGGACCTAAATACTGAAAACTATAAGACATTCTTAAAAGAAATTGAAGACATGAAGAAATGGAAAGATATTCCATGTTAATGAATTGGAAGAATCAACATAGTTAAAATGGCCATACTACCCAGAGCAATATATAGATTTAATGCAATCCCCATCAAAATCCCAATGGCATTTTTTAAAGAAATAGAACAAAGAAAATGATCAGATTTGTATGAAACAACAAATGACCCTGAATATCCAAAGCAATCCTAAGAAAAAGGAACAAGGCTTGAGGTATCACACTCCCTGACTTCAATTTGTACTACAAAGAGACAATAATGAAAACAGCATGGTATTGGCAGAATAACAGACATACAGACCAATAGAATTGAAATAGAATTGAATTGAAAACCCAGAAATAAACCCACATATGTATGGTCAGATAATTTTCTACAAAGGACCCAAAAACATACAACAGAGAAAGGAAAACCTTTTCAATAAATGGTGCTGGGAAAATTGGAAAGCCACATTAAAAAAAAAAAAGAAAGAAAGAAAGAAAAGAAACTAGACTGCTATCTGTCACCATATACCAAAATTAACTCAAAATCAATGAAAGCCCTAAACATTAGACCTGAAAAAAACTGCACATAAGAAAGCATAGGTACTAAGCTTGTGGATCTTGGGTTCAAAGAAGATTTCATGAATTTGACCTCAAAGGCAAGGGAAGTAAAGGCAAAAATAAATGAATGGGACTATATCAAACTAAAAACTTTTGCACAGCAAAAGAAACCATCAACAATACAAAGAGGCAACCAACTGAATGGAAGACAATATTTGTGAAGAATGCCTCTGATAAGGGGCTAATATCCAAGATATACAAAGAATTCATAGAACTCAACAAAAACTCAGATGATCCAATTAAAAATGGGCAAAGTGTATATGCTTCTTTTCTCCATTCCCTTTTGCCAGTTCAGACCTTTATTCTCTCCCTTTTTATGTTTTTGTTGTCACAAATTATCCCTATTTATGCTGTGAGTTGATTTCTGCACTGCTGTAGCAAGTTTTCTTTTTCCTCTTATTTTTTAAGTTTTTTTTCTCTTTTTTACCCTGTATGTTAAGTCTATAGTGTCCTATTTGGTGTAGGACTTATCTCCTCAATAAACTTTAATTAGAAAAAAGAAAAAACTTGAAAAAAAATGGACAGAGAACCTGAACAGACACTTTTCCCCAAGAAGGCATATAAACAACCAACAGATATATGGAAAAAAAAAAAAAAAAAAAGCTCAACTTCACTAGCTACTAGGGAAATGGACATTAAAACCACAATGAGATAGTACCACCTCACACTTGTTAGAATGGTATCATCAGCAAGACAAATAATAAGAAGTGTTGGAGAGGCTGTGGAGAAAAAGGAATCCTCATGCCCTGCTGGTGAGAATGTAAATTGGTGCAGTCACTATGGAAAACAGTATGGAGCTTCCTCAAAAAATTAAAAATAGAATTATCATGTGACCCAGCAATCCCTCTCCTGCGTATCTACTCCCAAAATCTGACAACATTTATCCATAAAGATATACATACCCTGATGTTCCTTGCAGAATTTTTCACAGTGGCCAAGACATGGAAACAACCACAGTGTCCTTTGGTAGATGATTAGATAAAGAAGATATAGTGCATACGAGGTGTGATCAAAACATACTGTGAAAATCTATGGAAAACTTACTCAACCCAACTCCAAAAAAACAAACGATCCAATTAAAAAATGGGCAGAGGACTTGAAGAGACATTTTTCTGAAAAGGACATACAGATGGCAAACAGACATATGAAGAAATGCTCAACCTCACTAACCATCAGAGAAATGCAAATAAAAACCACAATGAGATACCACCTCACCTCATCAAAATGGCTATCATCAATAAATCAACAAACAACAAGTGCTGGCGCGGATGTGGAGAAAAGGGAACGCTTGTGCACTGTTGGTGGGATTGCAGACTGGTGCAGCCGCTATGGAAAACAGTATGGAGGTATCTCAAAATTCTGAAAATGGAACTACCTTATGATCCAGTAATTCCACTCCTAGGTATCTATCCGGAGAAATCCAAAACTCCAATTCAAAAATCTTTATGCACTCCTATGTTTATTGCAGCACTATACACAATAGCTAAGACATGGAAACAACCAAAATGCCCATCGGTAGATGACTGGATTAAGAAACTGTGGTACATTTATACAATGGAGTATTATGCAGCCATAAAGAAGAAGGAAATCTTGCCATTTGCAACAACATGGATGGATCTAGAGAACATTATGTTAAGTGAAATAAGTCAGACAGAGAAAGATAAGTACCATATGATCTCACTTATTTGCGGATTCTAAAGAAAAGAATAAGTGAATGAACTAATCAGAAACAGTTTGGGAGACAATGAGGAAAAATCTGAGGGTTGCTAGATGGGCGGGAGGGGTGGGGGGTGGGGGGGAGGGTGAGGGGATTGGAGGGCAGTCGGTGACCACAGGATAGCCACGGGGTTTGAAAATTAATCTGGGGAACGTAATTTGGTGGTTACCAGAGCGTAAGGGGGTTGGGGGGGGGGGATGAGGGTGAGGGGGATCAAATGTATGGTGATGGAAGGGGAGCTGACTGTGGGTGGTGAACACACAGTGTGACTTATGGATGATGTGATACAGAATTGCACACCTGAAATCTATGTAATTTTACTAACAATTGTCACCCCAATAAATTAAAAATAAATTAAAAAAAAAACATACTGTGAATATTTAAATAAAAAAAATTATTACAGTTAAAGACACATGGCCATTAATCCTCCTCAAAATACTCTGCCTTGCTTTGCACACACTTACCCCATCGTTCTTGCCACTTTCCAAAGCAGTTCTGGAAGTCCTCTTTAGTGAGTGTCTTTAGTTGCACTGTTGTGTCTGCCTCGATGCCCTGAATGGATTCTAAAGCTTTACCCTTCATGGTCATTTTGACTTTGGGGAAGAACCAGAAGTCTCATGGTTCCAGATCCGGTGAATAAGGTGGATGAGGGCACCACTGTAATGTTTTTTTTTTTTTTAAACTTTGCTTTTTTTTTTTAAGATTTTATTGGGAAAGGGGAACAGGACTTTATTGGGGAACAGTGTGTACTTCCAGGCCTTTTTTCCAAGTCAAGTTGTTGTCCTTTCAATCTTAGTTGTGGAGGGCGCAACTCAGCTCCAGGTCCAGTTGCCGTTGCTAGTTGCAGGGGGTGTAGCCCACCATCCCTTGCGGGAGTCGAGGAATCGAACTGGCAACCTTGTGGTTGAGCGCCCACTGGCCCACGTGGGAATCCAACCGGCAGCCTTCGGAGTTAGAGGCATGGAGCTCTAACCACCTGAGCCACCGGGCAGGACCCCATAATGTTTTTATTTGACAGAAATTGCCATACCAGAAGCAATGTATGACACAGAGCCTTTCCATTGTGATCACAAAATACAGTGAATGCTGCTGCCGAGTGCCATCCAACAGAAAGGCAGGGATCTTCAATATGGAAAGCGGAGCATGGAACCTTAGTAACATTAGTTGTACTTAGTAACATTAGTAAACAAGTTTCAGTTTATTTGGTGCAGTCAGTCAGGTATGAGCTTAGATTGAGAGAAGGTGTGTTTTAAAGTGTGCTGTAAATTATTCTTCATCATGACAACTCACACATCACTTCTGGTACACGGCAATTTCTGTCAAATAAAAACATTACAGTGTGTCCTCATCCACCTTAGTCACCAGATCTGGCACCATCCAACTTCTGGCTCTTCCACAAAGTCAAAATGATTCAGGACATTGAGGCAGGCATGACAGTGCAACTAAAGACACTCACGAAAAAGGACTTCCAGAACTGCTTTGGAAAATGGCAAGAACGATGGGATAAATGTGTTCAAAGGGAGAGGGAGTATTTTGAAGGGGATTAATGGCAATGTGTCTTTTACTGTAATACATTTTTTATTTAAACATTCACCGTATTATTTGATCACACATCATATATACAATGGAATACTGCTCGGCCAGAAGAAAAGATGAAATATTGCCATTTGTGGCAATATGGATGGATCTTGAGATTATCATGCTAAGTGAAATAAGTCAAACAGAAAAAGTCAAGAAGAAGTCAAGACTTCACTCAACATGCGGTAAATAAAACTGAAAGGAACAAGACAAACCAAGAAAGAAACAAAAACTCATAGACACAGACACTAGTTCAGTGGGGGTAGAGGGTGAAAGAAGAGGGAAAAGAGTGTTGAATATATGGTAATGGAAGGAGAAATGACTCTGGGTGGTGAACACACAATGCAATATATAGATGATGTATTATAGAAATGTACACTTGAAACGTATATAACTTTACTAACCAATGTCACTCCAATAAATTTAATTTTAAAAAAAGAAAGAAATACCAACCAGAACATTCATCCAAGGACGTGAACTCAGGGGCTAATGGGGTGAAAAATAGCACCTCCTGCAGTTTGGGGTCAGTCTTATAAGAAACTGGATTGTTGACTCATGATAGCCCACTTATTCACTGAGTAGCCTGGCATGCGATTTGATCACTTCTTTAGCCACTGGCAAGGAAGGAGTTAGGAGAGAGCATTACCCTGTGGCAGTGAGACACCGTGGGGGATTTTGCATGTGGGAGCAATAGGGCTGTGCTCCCTATATGGCTGAGATGATATGTTAGGGTGTGGGGAGGGGCACGAAGAAGACCCAGGACAAGGTTCTTGGATGCAAACCACGAAAACCACATCCAGACGATTTATACAGCAAAGAAGTTTACTGAATAGCATCATTTTTTTTTCAGACTGATGAAAGGCTGGGTGAAAAGAGCTGGGCCGTGGCAGGCCAGGCATTTGTGAACAAGGCCAAGTCATGCCAGGGAACAGTGGGGGAGGGCACCAGAGCATGCAAAGTAGCCACGGGACACTCACCACTGCTACTGTATGAAAATCACCACCTCTGCCTCAGTCCTTGGGTGGAGGTCGTCGTAATAACTGAATTTCCAGGGAGTAGGAAGAGAAAGCATCTACCCTTATTTTTTTGTGGGACCACCTCGTTAGCACACTCCAAAACTTGTTTGAATACTGGATAGCCCTAGACTTAAAAATAAATTTCATTCCAGCAAGTGAGGGCTTGGTGTGGGGCAGGTGTGATCAAGCACGGAGAACAGCGCCTTTGAGAGGATTTGAACAAAGATTTGGGGTAGCTGGTGTCTCAGAGTCAGATTTTAGCTGCACAGTGTTTGGGTTCAAATTCTGGCTCTGCCATTGGGCACTGGGGTGACCTTGGGCAATTTATGTGATTGACCTCCCTAAATCTCTTTCCTTATCTGAAAGATGTGGACAATAATATTGTCCACCCATAGAATTGTGATCAGGATGAAATGTGACCATTTTAATAAGGTGTTTACAAGAGTAGCTGTCCATAATAAGAACACAAGAGGCATCAGTTATTGTTATTCTCATATTATTTTACTAATTGGAAGTAGAGCTGGGGATGGAGGGAAAGAAGATCTGGGGGAGGTGCAGACTTGAGGGGAAGATGCTGCATTTAGCATAGGTGGGCTGCATTTCAGTGCCCCCAGAAACTGGGAGCAGATGTCCAGAGGATCCATAGGAGATATGGGCCTGGGCTGCAGGAGCACACCCAAGGCTGGTGACAGGTTTGGGAGTTCTTGGCAGGCAGATGATAATTGCACTATGGGATCTCATGTGAGGGAGAGAGAATAGTACCTAAGGGGAGCCTGAGAAATACAATGTGAGTTTGGTTTTCCCCAGAAGTAGACTCTGAGTCAAGCACTCCATGATAAGTAGTTTATCTGGGAGATAACTTTGGGCAACACCAAGAAGGGAGTGGGAAAGTGAGAAGGGAACAGTTCCCTAGAAGCAGAGCTGGAGACAGGATCTGGATGCATGAGTTTTATTGCAGGGAGAGAGGTCTCAGGGTGAGGGAGGCCAGAAAGAAGGGGAGGAATTGGGCCTGGATGTGCACTGTTTCAGTTAAGCCTTGGCCTGATCCATGAGTGGAGAAGGATTTGGAGCAGATATGGCTCTACAGAGTTGTCTCTCTGGAGACAAGGGGCAGCCTTGTATCATTGTATCATGCGTGTGAGGGTGTGGCTGTGGAGGTGTGGGCTGGGTTAGGGACTTTTATCAGCAGAGGGCAATTCTCCTAGTTAGGGGCAATGGCTAGCTGTTAGCAGCCTACATTCACAGCAGTGGGGGAAGGTGCCAGAACCCTGGAAAGAGGAACTGGGTGGGGCACCTACAGCACTTAGGAAGAACGCAATATAGGATGTGATACTTAGCAAGTAACTGGGGCACAACCTTGCTGGGGACCTCTGGCAGGCAGAGTAGAATGCATACCTGAGTAATTCCATCCCAGACATCGGTGGTGTATTTATACTCCAACTCCTGCCAGTCTTTGGTCCAGGGCTTCTCAGGGCGTGTTAAGTCTTGGCATCTCTGGCTAGTAGGCTAAGTGGACTCTAGACGCCAAAGAAAGCCCCCAGGGGAAGATGCGCAGGGGTAGGAGGCCATTTGGGCATGCAGGAGCAATGGTTAGGGCAGGAGACGTCGACAGGGAAAAACAGCGTCTGCTACAACAACCTTTAAAAGCGACACAAAAGCAACTGAGAAGGAGCAGACCAGAGGACCGGTTTGTGCAGACACTCACACGGCAATACATTTTATGTACGCGTATGCATCCCACTCCTATAGTGTCTGTACTCTATGCTGACAGCCTGGCCAAGGGCGGCTCCAAAAACCCCAGCATAGGTCTCTGTTGAGCCACTCGCACCTGGTCCAGTCTCAGCCTGGCGCAGTGAAGAGCTGGGACGCTGAGGGACTGGGGAAGTGGAGCTCACATTCGTGTTTGGCCATATAGAGAGGGGCTGGAAACCTTCTCTGGAAAATGATGCGTAGAGAAACCTTTACTGATTAGTTAAATCCAGGATAATCCTGGCTGGTGACAGCAGATAGGGACTCTTTACAGACTTAGGGTTCCAAAAAGACTGAAGGCGGGGGTGATCCAGGGCCGGGACGCTTGAGAGGGCTCTGGCAATGGCTGCAGATTTGTATGTGGAGGGAGGGGCTGAGAGCCGCCTACCCTCCACCGGGCTAGGGCGTGGAGGAGTTCCCCAAACGCTGGCGTCCACGGCGTGGACAGGCACCCACGAGAGCGCTCCATGGAAGCGCAGAGTGTGGATGGATTCTGGGCCCGCTTGCTCTCACCAAGTAGCTGCTGGAGGCTGGAGGTGGGAGTGTGAGCACGGATTAGCGGGGGGGGGGGGGGGGGGGGGGGGGGGAGGAAGAGGGAGAAGTGACACTGCCCTCTGGCGCTGCTGTCTTCCCCCAGCGTTGGTCCAGAGGCCCCCTCCTGCAGGTGAGGCCGGAGGAGACGTTAGGGACGCTTCTATCCAAGAATTGCAGAGTCCCTTTAGGACTCCAACTCAGGCTCTCTCTCTCTCTCTCTCTCTCTCTCTCTCTCTCTCCCCCCCCACATCGTTTTCCGATTTCTCTCTCCGTGTCAGGTGTGAGCAGATTAATAAACCTCAGTTACTCTTAGCTGCAAAATTAGTTTTGTAAGATCCTTCCGAAAACTTCTTGGCACTGTGCGGCGGTCACCGGGTGGGGTAGCCCAAGTTGGGCTCCTCCCGCCGGGCCTTTTGGTACCTCTGGGTCCTTGGCCATCTACTTGCAGGTCTGTCCTCTCGGCGATCTCCTGCCTCCTCTGGCAGAGGTTAAGGGAGATAAGACTCCAAGATCCTGGCCCAAGCGAGGGGACGCTGTCAGTATTCCAGGCTCCATGGGCTGCGCGAGCGTCCGCGCTAGCCCCGGGAGCTACCTGTAGACCCTCCCCTTGAGCGTGACTTGAGTTGGGACACCTGAGGGGCGGTGGTCCTACCTGCCTTCCCCGGATTCCTTCTGCAAATGTGTGGATCCTTAGGTGTCTTCCTTAACGGTGTGGCTCCACATTCTGATTTGCAAAGGACTATTCTGCCGGGCAAAGAGTCAGAGCACCTTGAGTGGGTTCTGTACCCCCAACACCTTCTCTAAACCCAGAGATAAATTTGGGGAGAAATTCCTGGCGGAGCCGAAAACGACGACTAAGTCTAAAGCCGCCCCCGACCCCAGCAATTCAAAAGACAATTATCCCAAAGGAAAGTTATTGTTTTGCTAATCCTGGGAACAGCTTGTGAGGGGAGATTTGAGTCTTCCTTTAATGTTGGAGAGTTAGTGCGCAGTCTTTTGTAATTATCTGTTTTGGAAGCCCCGAGTTTAATTTGTGTGTTTACCAGAGGACCCACCTGAAGGCTCGGAGAGCTGGCGACACACTTTGCTGGGCTCCGGCTCCCGCAGGCGTTTAGCGAGCCGCGCCTCGCCCCGGCTGGGCTCGCAGAGTTGCCGCGTCCCTCTCGAGGTGACCTCGGACTTCTAGGCCCTCAGGGAGTGGGACTGAAGAGATATTGCTTCCCAAGGTCTATGTTTGAGAAGGGTAGGGTCAGGCCTCGCAGTGATTCGGGTGGGGTGGGCTCAAATTTTGCGCGTGTGAGCCAGGGGTGGCTTACCCACGTGCTGTGTTTGGCGCCAACTTTAACACATAGAGTTGTTTCACATGAAAAACAGGCTTTCTTTGAATAATCATAAACTAACAGTAAAATTTGTTAGCCTCAGCAAAGAGCGCTTGGTCCCAGTAGACAGACCCTATTTTCCAATTTACTCCCCACCACCACCCCTTTTAGGGTTGCCAGATAAAATTCTGGCACATGCTCATACTACAAAATTATTCATTGTTTATCTAAAATTCAAATCTCACTGAATCTCCTGTAACTTAGTTTGCTAAACCTGGCTTCGTTCCCATCTTTCTAGCAGAGTCACTCCACTTTTTTCTGCCTGTCTCTTTTTTATCCCTTCCCCCAGTTCCTATGAGTTTTTTGACCCCCCCAAGTGCACGGGGGGGGGGGGGAGGTAGGTTTGGCTGGAGGTGGAGTGGGCATTGATTAAATAAACATTTTCCCCTCCTTCCTCCTTGGGGATTTTCAGGAAAGGTCTCCTTGGCTCCAGGTGGAGTTGGAAGGCTGGAGGGGGACATATCAGCGGCAGTAATGGGAGTGTGGCTGTGAATGGAGCCGGGTGGCAGAGCGAAGCTTCGGGGCCGCGGCGAGCGGGACCCCCACCTAGAGAATCTGGAAAGGAAGGGAAAACCAGCGTGGGACTGAAACCTGTGGCTTTCAGAGGGACGGGCAGATAGCGGAGTTGTTGTCCCCTCCCTACTTTCCTCCACACGAACACAGGGATGGGGATGGGCTGGGGGACAGCTGGAGAGGACAAGGGAAAAGGAGGTTGTTGTATCTGCTCGCTTGCCGGCCGTGAAAGGATTCGCGAGTCAGGTGAAAAATATAGAAGAAAGATTTATTAAAGTAAGAGAAGGGTCAGCTGGGCAGAGTCTGCTGGAAACTACTACAAACTACTGCGTTGAGTATCTGTTTGGTCTCAAGTTTTATATTTTCTAACCAGGACGTAAACTGCTTTGGCCTGTAGTTGGGGGTGGGAGAAGGTGCAGTTAAGTGGGTTATAGCAACCTTTTATATGTTATGTAGATTTAAGCTGGAGCTAGGAGTGGGTCCCATACAGCTGCAAAACCTCTCCCAAGTCACAAGGTCTGCACTGGGCCGAAGTAAATAGAAACATTGAAACTGGTCTGCATAGTAAATGTATAGGAAGCAAAGAAATCTTTCAAAAAGTCCCAAGCTAAGTTACGCTTGTTAAATTATACCAGAGAACCAAGTTTCAAAATAGAAGATTTAGTGCCACCATTACAATCCCGAGGTAATTGAGGGGAGGGCGGCTACCGAAGGGACGGGAATTGGTGGCGTGCTCATCTCACAGGTGCGAAGGCTAACGCGTCGGCGCCCAGCTGATTGGAGCCCTGCAGGTCTTCCGCGCCTGAAGGGCGGCCCACTCTGATGAAGTCCTCCGAGCTGAGCCCCTTCTGCAAAGGTGACTGACACAGGGTCAAGCCTCGCCGACTGAGAAACGATGACCCGCCAAGTTGCGCTTTCCGTCCGACCGGCGCGCTAGGATCGGGGCTCTGATGCCCGGCGATTCTCCCACCGGCCCGCACCCCCTGGGCTTCGCCGTCACCGACCTGCTGGGCCTGGAGGCCGAGCTGCGGTCGCCTGCTGGACCCTGGCTGGGATCGGACAGCGATGGCTTCGCGGCCGCGCGGTGCGGAGGTCCAGGGCTTGGTGTCCCCTGCATAGCGCGTGGGGCCCTTCCACTGGGTCTCCGCCTCCTCTGCGCTTGGGTGCGCAGCCTCCTGCGGCCGTTCCGGCGCCCTGTCTGCTCCTAGCCGACGTGCCCTTCCTGCCTTCCCGGGGGCCTGAGCCCGCGGCCCCGCTAGCCCTCCGTCACCCGCTGCCCCAGCTTGGCCGCCAGAAGCTCAGCGAGAGCATCTCCACGTCCGGTAAACAGGCCTGCTCATCCCGCTCCTACCCTTTCCCTTCGGTTTGGGCCGCGCAAGAGTAACAGAGCGTGGTCCCACTGTGTTCCACCCCCCAGCACCCCAGATGTAAGGGAAGTCCAGATCCTAGAACCTGGCCGGGTCCGGCGGAGTTGTATCTTTACACCCGCGCCCCATGTCTCTTCCCTCTCCCCAAATTCCCTCCTCTCCGCGCGGTTCTGGTCGCAGCAGTGGGTGGACCCGGTTCTGGATCTACCCCTGGCATCTCGTCAACCCAGCAGCGGTCTTCTGAAGACCTTTCCCCAGCGCCCCGCGCGAGTCTCGGCCTCCGGGAACGGCATAAGCTCGGGAAGGCCTGGGCCGGTCTCGTTCACCAGCATCCCAGAACCCGGCACCCCGTGGGCGCTCAAACGCTTACTGAATTAATTGAATGGTTTACCGGTTTTTGAAGAGCGAGGGCCCGGACCCCAGGGACTGTACGCCTGCGGGGGTGCTGAAAGGGAGCCCCAGTACCACGGTTCTCTCCTGCCATCGCCCTCCTCCTCCCTAGGCGGAGAAAGGAAGCAACCTTGCCAATTTTACTGTAGTTATGCTTTGCGTTTTGTTCCAGCTCACCTATTTCCTCAAAGACGTAGAGGCGGATTATGGAGAAAGAGAAGGAATCATTAAAATTCTGTAAAAGACAAAGGCCAAGAAATTGAGACGTTTCGAGTGTGTGTGTGAGGGAAACAGAGAATTCCACAAGAAAGTGTGGACCGAGAGAAACTGTGTAGTGGAACCCTAGCTGAGCACCCAGGCAGCCCAGGTAAAAAGAGTAAACTGGGTCTCCACTGATAATAAAAGAAAGGCAGTAGGCAAGTGAGCTTGTGCCCAGCTCTACACGGACTTTATTTCGTGAGTCTTTTTGTAAAACAAAATTGTTTCGCTGAAAATGCAGAAACCACTTTCATAGGATAGGATCTTTCCTCTGTGAGCACTGATAAAAGGAAAAGCAAAATGCAACTAAATCTCAGTCTGTAAGGGCATTTCTGGAAGATCACGAGCAACACTATCCAATAGAAATACCTGACTGGGAGTATCATGAAAATTTCCCAAAGCCACATTAAAAAGGAAAAATAAAACAAGTGAAATTAATTTAAATACTGTACTTTATTTAATCCAATGCATACAAAATATTTACATGTAATGAATATATAAATTATTAATATTTTACTTTTGGTGGTGCTAAGTCTTCTAAATCCACCGAATATTTTACATTTACAGCAGGTCTCAATTTGAACCAATCTCATTTCATGTGTTCAATAATGTTATGTGTCCAACGGTACCAGACTGGACAGCATTATTATAATATTAAAATCAAAGCAGTTTTCTGATGAGCTAATTGATGTTGGAGTAAAACTAACATTATTTTATTAATTTTCCTTTAATTCATTTTCAATACTTTGAGACAAAAATGCTTTTTAACAATGAATCTGACAATAGTTTTATCATGTAACCTTCCTCTCTATCTGGATCTTTTGATATAATGGATATCAAAAGTAAAGTATAGTGGGGTTCTTAATAGTTTTTTCAAGTGCATCCAAGAATCATCTGGGCACATTTGTCAAGAATGAGTTTCTGGACTCCACCTCCAGAGATTCAGCACTGATACAGCAGTTCTGACAAGTGTTCTGATGTCACAAACCTCAACCCTCCTTTGAGAAATGTTGCTGTGCTGATTAAGATAAGGAAATTGGAGGCATAGGAAGTGGATGAATTTGGGAACTGAGTGGGTATAGGAAATGCAATTAGTGGCCAAGTAGTTCTGGTTTCACACAGTCTGGGGTTTGAATCCCAACTTCCTCATTTACTACCTGTGTAATCTTGCACAAATTACTTAATCTCTCTGTGCCTCAGTTTCCTCATCTGTGAAAATAGGATACTAAAAGCAGTTATCTTGGAGTTCTTTTCTTTTATGAAGAATAATTGCAATAATCCACGGACAAGACTGAGCACAGTGCCTGGATTATAATGAGTGTTAAAAATGCTCGCTTGTATGGCTAAATACTACTCACATTCTTCAACAGGTTCATAGTTCAACCCTCATATTAAAATCCAGAAAATAAAGTGAAAAATATGTTCACCTTTAAAGTCCTCTCTTTCTCCTTGTGCCAGCAGATAAGTACAGCCCATCCGAAGACAGGAGTGACCTGAAGGTGTCCCCTACCCCTGGCAAGAGGAAGAAGCGGCGGCACAGGTACAGGCCCAGGTCATCCTCCCTGACCCTTTCTTCCTCGGGACACAGCATCTGAGAGTGTGTGGTCCTGCATTAGGGCAGGCCCAGTAGCCTCCAGGTTGGCAGCAGGAAGGGCACAATAACCATTAAGGAACATAATTCTATAATTCCCAGGAGGCTGCAGGACAATCTTTGCATTTAAAAGACACAATTTTGTGGGCCTTTAAAATGGGTCTTTTTAGAATGAGTTGATGAAATTCATTGAGGAGAAATAAAATGCTGAAGAACTCTGTCTTATTTGAACCAAACTTCTGGACTTCCCAGGGGCTAATCATTCAGAGGTGTGGTATCCAGTTATCATGAGATGGCCCTTTGGGGTGTGGACAGCGGGGAAGGTAGGCACAGGGTCCCTAAGCTAGGAAGTCTGGCAACCTCCTGTGGACGTATGCCCATGTGTGTTTTGGGCCGCCTTGCAGGACTGTCTTCAACACCTAGCAGCTGGAAGAGGTAGAGAAGGTATTCAGCAAGGCCCACTACCCCGAAGTGTATGCCCGGGAAATGCTGGCCATGAAAACTGAGCTTCCTGAAGACTGAATACAGGTATCTGGGGTTCCCTTCTCCTTTCCTAAGACACCACAGGGAACATGTTAATCCCACATACAGTGAATAAACCCACAGCTACCTCTAAATAGCCCAACACATTCCCCTGCACAGGCAAACTGAGGGTCTCTCAGCTGCAGGCACCACAGTGCTAGAGCCTTCCTTTATGTTTATTGTAAGAGGATATCCTCAGTAACCTGCATGTTTTTTTCTTTTATTAAATCATTCTTTAAAATCACAATATTGTGGGCTGCAACTAAAAATTATATAAAGATATATCAATGAAAGAAATTGACCGTACCTCTACTATAAACCCTTAAAGAAACCAGTGTAGATACCCTGATGTGGACTTTCTGCACAGTCTCCACATCATATAGCATATATCTGGCCCTGAACGAAATACACACACACACACACACACACACACACACACACACACACACTCACATACATATAGAATTCTATTTTATTTTTATAAAGAGGTATTATGTTATACTTCTTAGCCTCTTTGCTTGACAGTACATCTTGGACATTTCTCCAGGTCAGAAGTTATGCCACTAACTTACTCTTTAAACAGCTAAAGAATATTACATACTATTTCTTTATTAAGATAATGTTTTCTATGAGAAATATCACTAGCAAGCCAACAACCTGAGATTAGAAGGGGCCATTGACTGCATGAACTCTTTACACTCTGTGAGAAAAACCAGGAAGCATTACAGTTGACTCCTTCACACAATGTGGGAAAGAATACTTTGATTTTATTTTTGTCATTCCAATTCTGTGGAAAACCTCAGTGGGAATTGGTCACACCCACAATGATGAGTGTCTGTGAGTCTTGAGTAAACGGTGGGTACAATTCCCAAAAGGTCTAGGTTCTATGAGGAAGGATAGTTGGCCCATTTTAGAACTCCTTGCTCAGAGACACCTCCAAGCATCCTTGTCACAGTGTCTCCTTCTGCCTCACACCAGGGCTGGTTTCAAAATCGAAGGGCCAAATTGTGGAAGCGAGAGAAGCATTGGGGAGGCAGCAGCGTGATGGCACAGTATGGGCTCTATGGGGCCACGGTGCGACACTGCATCCCGCTGCCTGACTCTGTCCTCAAGTCCACCGAGGGCGCCTGGCGAGTTCCCTGCACTCTGGCTCCCTGGTGAGGAAGAGGGACCTGCAGTGAGCACGGGGGCAAGAGAAGTTGGGGGTGGTATCTTTACATCAGGCAGACATTTGTAAAGCAAAACAGCGTGAATTTACTTAGATTCAGGCCCAGAATATCACAGCAGATTTTTAATTAATTAAACGGTTTGATCAGTTGCCTTATTTTTCATTGGAACTGTGTAGACAGTGTAGAAAGGTCACATCAGGCCTTGGTTTTAGTGCTTTCATTTCACATACTTGCATTATGTGAAGTAGGTTTCCAAAATGTAGAGTGCTATTAGAATTTTTGAAAACTAAAATTTACAGCTCATGATAATAGGAAACAGGATGGTGCAGAGTAAGCGGTGAAACTGGAGATGATGAACCCCTACATACTGAAGTCAGGAGGTCTGGTTTCTGGGACTAGTTCTACTATTAAGAATCTGCCACATACATTTTCTTTCTCTTAGATTTTATTTATTTATTTATTTATTTATTTATAAGATTTTTATTAAAAAATATAGCTAACATACTACATTATATCAGTTCCAGGTATACACCATAGGTGTTCCACATCTATAGGCCTAAAGAAGTGATCACCAACCATCGACGCCATACTGTGCTCTCACAATATTGTTATTGACTATATTCCTCACGCTGTACGTTACAACCCCATGACTTATTTGTTTTATACCTGGAAATTTGAACCTCATTCCCCTTCACCTTTCTTCCCATTTTTAATTTTTAATTACAGTTAACATTCAGTATTATTTTATATTAATTTCAGGTGTACAGCATAGTGGTTAGACGTTTGTATAATTTAAGAAGTGATCCCCCTGCCTAGTCTTGTACTCAGCTGGCCCTGTACACAGCTATTACCGTGTTATTGACTATATTGCCTATGCTTCACTTTACATCCCCATGACTATTTTATAACTATAAGTATGTACTTCTTAATCCTTTTATGTATTTCATCCTGTTCCCCAGCCCTGCTCCCATCTATCACCCTGATAAATCTAGTACCCATCTGACACCATGCATAGTTATTATAATATGGTTGACTATATTCCTTGTGCTATACCCTACATGACTACTTTGCAACAACCAGTTTTTTTTCATTCCTTCCCCTTTTTCATCCCTTCCCCTTTTTTCACCCACTCCCCTCAACTCTTCTGCCATCTGGCAACCATCAAAATGTTCTCTGTATATATGAGTGTGTTCCTGTTTTGTTTATTTGTTTTGTTCTTTAGATTCCACATATAGGTAAAATCACATTGCATCTGTCTTTCTTTCTTTGATGTACTCCACTCAGCATAATACCCTCCAGGTCCATCCATGCCACCACAGATGGAAAGAACCCATTCCCTTCCATGGCTGAACAATATTCCATTGTATGTATGTACCACTTCATCTTTATCCATTCATCCACTGATGGGCACCCAGGCTGCCTCTACATCTTGGCTATTGTAAATAATGCTGCAATGAACATATGGATGCACAGGTACCCTTGAAGTACCATTTTGGGTTTCTTTGGATAAATACCCAGAAGTGGGATTACTGGTTCCTTTTTCGTCTCTTCTTGTAGCCTTTGTTTAAAAAATATATACAAGACTTATATTTTGTCTGGTATAAGTATTGCTACACAGCTTTTTTGTTTTTCTATTTCCATTTTCATGAAATAATTCTTCCATCCCTTTACTTTCAGTGTGTGTCTGTCTTTCAACCTGTAGTGAGTCTCTTGTAGGCAGCATATGTAATGTTTTCATCTTCTTTTTTTTTTTTTTTTTAAAGATTTTATTGGGATAGGGGAACAGGACTTTATTGGGGAACAGGGTGTATTTCCAGGACTTTTTTCCAAGTCAAGTTGTTGTCCTTTCAGTCTTAGTTGTGGAGGGCGCAGCTCAGCTTCAGGTCCAGTTGCCATTGCTAGTTGCAGGGGGCGCTGCCCACCATCCCTTGCGGGACTCAAGGAGTTGAACTGGCAACCTTATGGTTGAGAGCCCACTGGCCCATGTGGGAATCGAACCAGCAGCCTTCGGAGTTAGGAGCACGGAGTTCTAACCGCCTGAGCCACCGGGCCGGCCCTATTTTCATCTTCTTATCCATTGAGCCACGCTGTTTTTGATTGGAGGATTTAATCCATTTACATTGAAAGTAATTGATAGATATGTAGTTATTGCCATTTTATTATTCATATTTTTTTTCTCTCTCCTGCCCCCATCGTAAAGAAGTCCCTCTAACATTCCTGGTAATACTGGTGTGGTGGTGATGACTTTAGCTTTTTCTTGTCTGGGAAGCTGTTTATCTGTCCTTTGATTCTAAATGATATCTTTTCTAGGTAATCTTGATTGTAGGTCTTTACTGAATATTTTGTGCTAATCCCTTCTAGCCTGCAAAATTTCTGTTGAGAAATCAGCTAACAATCTTATGGGAGCTCCCTTATGAGTTACTAGTTGCCTTTCTCTTTCTGCTTTTTTCATCTTTAAACTTTGAAATTTTTAAAAAAAAGATTTTATTGGGGAAGGGGAACTGGACTTTATTGGGGAACAGTGTGTACTTCGAGGTCTTTTTCCAAGTCAAGTTGTTATCCTTTCAATAATCTTAGTTGTGGAGAGTGCAGCTCTGCTCCAGGTTCAGTTGCCATTGTTAGTTGCAGGGGGCGCAGCCCACTATCCCTTACAGGAGTCGAACTGGCAACCTTGTGGTAGAGAGGACGCGCTCCAACCAACTGAGCCATCTGGGAGCTCAGCAGCAGCTCAGCGGCAGCTCAGCAGCAGCTCAGCTCAAGGTGCCATGTTCAAGCTTAGTTGCAGGAGGCGGAGCCCACCATCCCTTGTGGGAGTCGAGGAATCCAACTGGCAACCTTGTGGTTGAGAGCCCACTGGCCCATGTGGGAATCGAACTGGCAGCCTTTGGAATTAGGAGCACAGAGCTCCAACCAACTGGCAGCCTTTGGAATTAGGAGCACAGAGCTCCAACCGCCTGAGCCACTGGGCCGGCCCAACCTTTGCAATTTTAATTACAGTGTGTCTTGGTGTGGGCCTGTTTGAGTTCATCTTGTTTGAGACTCTCTGCACTTCCTGGGCTTGTATGTCTATTTCCATTGCCAGGTTAAGAAAGTTTTTAGGCTCTATTTCTTCAAATAGGTTCTTAATCTCTTGCTTTCTCTCTCCTTCCGGTACCCCTATGATGCAAATGTTGTTACACTTGATGGTCTCCCAGTGGTCTCTTAAACTATCTTCACTTTAAAAAATTCTTTTTTCCTTTTGCTGTTATAATTAGACATTTTCTGCTGTCTTGTCTTCCAAATTGCTGATTCAATCCTCTGCTTTGTCTAATCTGCTGGTGATTTTTTCTAGTGCATCCTTCATTTCAGTTATTGTATTCTTCACTTCTGACTGGTTCTTTTTCATGGTTTCTACATCTTTTTTATGCGTGCTATCTCTTTGTTGAAGTTTTTACTAAGTTCCTTGAATATCCTTATAACCAGTATTTTGAACTCTGTCTTTGGTAGGTTGTTTGCCTCTATTTCATTTAGTTCCTTTTCTGAAATTTTCTCCTGTTCTTTCATTTTGGATATATTTCTTTGTTTCCTCATTTTGGCTGCCTCTCTGTGTTTGTTTCTATGTATTAGGTAGAACTGCTGTGTTTCCCAGTTTTGCTGGGTGGCCTTACGTATTAGGTGCCCTGTGGGGCCCAGTGGTACAGTCTCCCTGGTCACCTGTGCTGGGTGCTCCAGGAGTGTCCCTTGTGTGGGTTTTGTGTACCCTCCTGTTATAGCCTTGATTGCTATTGGCAGTGGGTGGGACTGACCCTCAGGCTGATTGGCTGTGGGGTTTGGCCACATCCACAGCTTAGGGGCAGCTGAGTGGGTGGCTTACCACATGGAATGGGATTCCTCCCAGAAGACTCAGGTGCCTGTTGAGATTGCCCTTTGTGTGTGCCACTTGTGGGGCAAATATGGTGGTGCTTTGCTGTGGTCTGAAACCAACTTCCAAGTATGTTTGTTCTGAGGCCTCTTAGTAGAAGCTCTGGTGCAGGCCCAGGTCAGCCACTGCCTGTGACTAGCTGGGGTATACCTGATAGGAGCTACAAAGTGACCCATGGTTAGTCGCTGCCTGTGCTATAGCTGGAGACACATGGGAGAGGCCACACTGGGAACCAAGGACAGCTGCCACCAGTACTAGGTCTGGGGTAGCTCCACAAAAAGCCAGGACACTTTGAGGCTTGCTTCCACTTCCCAACTCCCATAAGGTTCAGCCACTGGTAAAGTCTCCTGCAGTATGGGAGTTAGGTGAGGCAGGGTCCAGCCCAGTGCAGCTAGCAAAGGTGGGTGTGGGACCAGCAAATTTTGCATTTCTGCCCCTCCTACCAGTCTTGACATGGCTTCTTCTTTATATCCTTAGTTATGAAACTTCTGTTCATCTAGACTTCAGATAGTTTTATAATTTAGTTGTAATTTTGATGTGTTCACAGGATGAGGCAAGCACAGCATTTATCTTCTCTGCCATCTTGAATCTCCAGTCCAATTGTGACCTCTTTTCCTTAGATTTTTGGTGCTAGAACTGTCTACACTGGTGAGGCCCAAGCTTTGGGGCTGGGTGTACTGAGGAAGCACCACCCTTAGTGGTCTATTTGCTGTTACCAGAGACCAAGGGGCAGGGATCACAGCTTAGAGGAATGAATCAGAACAGCACCCTGGGAAGGGTAGGAGATTAGAGTTAGGGGGTTGGGGGTGGTATTTTAAGTTGGAGAGGAAGAGGGATTTTGTTCAGCAAACAATTTTTTGAGCCCCTATCGATCAGATACTATGCTGAGACTAGAGATACTAACTGTAAATACAGTCTTGATTTTGTCCCCTTGAAGAGACTGAGAGAGAACGTTCAGTGGGAAACCAAGCCCACCCCTCTGAACTTACAGGAGCAGGTGTGTGGGGGGGAGGGGTGCCTACTGGCATCCATGGGTTCATGGCTGTACAAGAAACTAGGCCCAGTATTGCCAGGCGTTCTGACTTTTGAGAGAAGTTGGAGATTTCACTTTTGAAATATAATCTGATTTTTAAATGTTGGCAACAATTTAAAAATAAAAATTTAAAAATTGCCATGTCCTCCAAACAAAGCAGATTTGCTGGCTACACCTGGCTGGCACACAACAGTTTTCAACCCCTAACCGTGGGAATTACCTACATGACTCTCTTGAGGACCCAGAGAGAGGTACTGACAAGGGCAATTTTAATGGTAATTAGAAAACAATAACATTGAATAAATGTATTTAATTGCTGAATTTAGAGATATCTATTTTTATTATTTTATTTTTCTTTGTTGAAAGGGATGCATAAAAAATCCAGTTATGATAAAGAAACCAGGAAATGAAGAAAAGCTGGCTGGACTCTGGGGCCCTGAACACCTCAAGGAAGGTTCTCGTCCAAGTCAGGCAAGACCCCAGAGAGTGTCCAATGAAGCCAGCCCTAAGAACAACTTGGAAGATGTGGCCATTGACCTCTCCAGTTCCACACGGCAGCAGACCAAGAAAGAACACAAGGGGACTGGTGTTCGAGGATGTTCAACTTCTGAAGGGCTGAAGGGGCTCCACCCTGGGAAGGTGGGAGCCTTATGAGGCCCACAGGTCCCACTCTCGAAGGTTGGAAATGTGCTCATTCCACACTTTGGCTTTTTCAAAAGACAAAAGTTGTCCAGGACAAATCATCTCAGTCAGATTTTCTTCCTAGCATCAGGATAAAATGCAATGCCATGTGCTTTAAAAAGATGAATGGGTAACTTAGGGAAAACTCCATTTTGTTCTAGAATGGAAACCACTCCTTAAAGACACTTGAACCAATTAATTTGGTGTAAAATTTTTATTCTCTTCTGTAGAACTTGAGGAGGGAAGATTTTAGTTCAAACAGCATTTTCACTGCTGGGCATCATTTGTGATTTGGTTCAATATACTGTGTCAATTAATAGGTGAGGTCTGATGTCTTCACTCTCAATTCAAAAATATAAAAATACTTAATCTCCTGAGAATCAGGTGTTTTCATAAATAGTGAAGACCCCATAGAGACATATGAATGAATTATATTACCTTTATCTTGAATTTGGCTTTGGACATTTCAATTTTCTCATTAGGCAATAATTTTATATTCTTTTGAATGTCATTTAATAGGCTATATGTATTAGAACTCATAAAAACAAAGAAAGCCATGCTTTCCCCTTCCTTTCTAAAATATTAATAACATGGGGCCATATTTAAACAATAGTTGATTATCTATAAACAGTGTTTTAAGTTCAGACCAGGTTTCTTGGTCTTAAAATTTATGTTTTAAAGCATTTTAGTGACTTGGATTTCATGAATATTTCCTTTCCTGTATTTCCTTTGCCACTTATTTATTATATAAAAATAAATGTGTTTTCCTCTCAATGTGGAAGATGCACACTTACACATCTCCATATTGTCATTGAATCCCTGACAAGTGTCCCCTTTTAATTTTGGAACATCTAAAGCATTTATTTCTTCAGGCTGTGGAGCCTAACATGTGTTATTTTGTAAACTCCAATGGGCAATAACTGTATCTAACTCACCTTTTAGAGTTCAGAGTACAGAGACAGCTGACATCTAGCTGAGGGGAAATGCAGAGATTCATGAAGAAGGCAGAGCTTGCAAGGGTTTCTGCTGGAAGTTGGTGCAGTCATCTGTCAGGCTGAGCCTGGTTCTCTCATCTCTCTCAATGAGAAAACAGGGTCTCCCTTCCTTTGGCCTATTTTTTTTTCATCCTAGTTCCATACTGTTGTGAAAATTAAATGTCACCTATCCTTACTGTAAAAACAGAAAACAAGGAGCCTTACCTTCTTTTATTCACTCTGGCTAATGGAGATCATAGCTGAAGCCTGAGACTGGATGGTGAAAGAACAGTTGTTGGGAAAGAACTCTAGAAGTTATTGCTCTAGTTATCCTGTCTCAAGGCAGTAGACCAGGCTCTGAGCTATGTGACCATCCTTGTTCTGGACCATGTTTTGCCTCCCAGCTGGCTCTCACACATTTCTTTGTGTCCATTCCTCAGAATCTCGCTTCCACCCTTCTTCTTTAGTTTATCCAGGGCTGAGTTTGGGGAAGGGAGCTAGTGACCTGTGCAGCTTACATATATCACACTCATAAAATATTACACAACCACTAAAAATGATAATAATAAGGCATATTTATGTGGAAAGATGTTCATGAAGTGTTGCTGAGTGAAAAACTCCTAAATAAATAAATAAATAAGAACCAAGTGGAAATAAACTAAAATATAAAGCAGAATAAAAATGAAATTTTATGAAGAATCTTTAACTGCTTCTACATAAAAAAATTTACAAATAATAGAAAAATTTCTATGCAATATTGTAAAGATAAAGGAGAAAACAGGAAGGGGCAAAGAGAAAGGGACTAGGACATTACAGTAACAGATAATTTTAAATGTATAGAAAAGTACTATTCATAACTGAAATGTGTATTAATATGTTTTAAAACTCTCCTACAAATGGATATACTTTCTTGAAAAATACATATTACTAACATTGACTACAGAATAAGTATGAAATATGAAAGATCAATAACCAAGAAAGCAATTATACTATAAAATAGTTCTGGATTTAGATGGAGTTACATGTGAATTCTTGAAGGGTTTCAAGGAAGAGTTCATTCTTATGGTACATGAGAACATAGAAATGGAAAGGTTTCTAACCCTAACATAACGTTGGTTCCAAAACCTAACAATCCCTCCCCTGAAAACTCTCTAGTTAGCTCCTTTAATGGAAATATGAAATTCCTAATTAAGGTACCAATGTTTAGAATTCAACAGTATACTGAAAATGATCTTGGACTACAGAAAGTCTGCCCCAGAAATGCAAAGATAATTAAATGTTGTAAAAGGAAATTATTTATACATTTTATTAACAGCTCACACAAACAAAAGAGCTTATCTCAATAGATGTTGAAAAGCATTCAATAAATACCCATTTCTTTAAAAAAAACTTAAAGAGCAGAAATAAAAGGATGCTTTCTTAACATAAGGCAACATATTTCAAAACAGCATACTAAAATTTTATAATGTATATATACATATGTGTGTGTATATAAAAGCACAGTGTTTGAGGTGTCTCTGTCATCTTCTAGCTTTGTTCCCTTGGATGAGGTCTCTGACCTCTCAGTTTTTTCAATCATAAAATAGGGATAACAATAGAAGTTTAAATGAGAGGACATGTCATGTAATTAGCTCAGTTTCTAGCAGAAAAAGAGAAAAATAAATATTGACTACTGATATTATTACTGGCATTCCCATTAATATCAAGACAAGTAAGAATACCTATCATCATCATAATTTAACAATATGGGATCAACTACGTAAATCATGGAATAATAACCTGTTGGAATGCGCTCTGTAAATGACGTTTAAGAACTCTAAGAACACAGCAGACTGCCATCCTAAGGGGAGGACCAGATGTGCCCGTTGCATTGCTCTCAGTTGTGCCAGCACCAGGAGCTTAGCAAGATGTGCCCAACACAGGAGAACTCTTCTTGTGCAACTTGAACCTGGAGACGGGGTCTATCAGCAGCTCAGGGACATCACTGGGATGATCGGAGCACACTTTGGTTGTTTCCATGTCTTGGCCACTGTAAATAATGCTACAATTAACACAGGGGTACATATATTTTTATGAATAAATGTTTTCAAAAATTTCAGATAGATACATAAAAGAGGGGTTGCTGGCTGCAGACACAGGAAGCAGGAGTCAAACCACTATAGTCTCACTGGCAGCCGGGCTGCAGACACAGGAAGCAGGAGCCACACTCTCCACAACGTGGCGTCCACTACTCTGCAATCCACAAACCGCACTCCACCGTGCTAACTGCAATCCGCTTGCTAACTCAGCCACCATCTTCTTGCTAGCCCCGATTTGCTGCTAGCGTAGCCACAGCAGTTATATTAGTGGCCAATGGCTCACTGATTACAGCTGACAGCCAACTAGCCACAGCTGATGGCCATTTGATCACAGTCGATGGCCATTTACTACCTGAGCCAGCACCTTTCTATGTGAGGCCGAGAGCCTGGAAACTGCAGTCCTGGCTCTGTCCCCACAATAACTCAACGCTAGGTCTTGCTGATTGGGGGCAGATGGGTCTTCCAGGGGATTTATCATCAACACACTGTTTCTTAGGGGCATCCAAGTGCTGCAACTCTCTGATAATGTGGGTTGTAGGACCTACCTTCGTAGGTCCTACAGCAAAACAGCAAAACAGGTGTTGGTGGGCTGCACCCTTAACACTGTTAAAATTACAAGCTCTGGAGGCAGAAAGCTAAGGCTCTACCACTTGCTAGCTGTGTGGCTTGAGTGAGAATCTGTCTTCTTTGTGCCTGTTCTCTCACATGTAAAGCGATGATCAGAGCATCTCTAAGGATTGTGAGGGTGTGGGGACAGAGCCAGGAGTGCAATTTCCAGGCTCTCAGCCTCACGTGGAAAGGTGCTGGCTCAGGTAGTAAATGGCCATCAACTGTGATTGGATGGCCATCAGCTGTGGCTAGTTGGCCGTCAGCTGTAACCAGTGAGCCATTGGACACTAATACAACTGTCGTGGCTACACTAGCGGCAAATGGGGGGGCTAGCAAGAGGATGGTGGCTGAGCTGGTGGGAGTGGATTGCAGCTGGCAGGTGGGGTTGGTTGGTGGAGAGAGGTGGGCTGCGGGTTGCGGATCATGTGGCTCCTGCTTCCTGTGTCTCCAACCCACCTGCCAGTGAGACTATAGTGGTTTGACTCCCCTATCTATGGCTCCATGGGTGTTCCTTTTTGGCCTCACTATGTCCTGCGTTCTTACTTGGGGAGCGGGACCAGAGACCCTGCATGACACCCGGTGTCGTATGGGAGATCCTGCTCACTGCGCCATTTGTCATGCAGGGCAACCTGCACACGAGGCACAGCTCTGGTGAATGACTCTGGACTATGGGAAATGGGCTCCATCCCTAATTTAATGGACCTCTTGACTGTTTGCTTGGGATTGTACCACCATGTAGTGGAACTGGCGGATGTTTGCTTTTGTGTCTCAACTGTCTGCCGTTGAGAATATGTGAGAAACCCTGGCTGTGCCCAGGAAGTCTGGCTGTACCCAGAGAGAGTGGCAGTGCCCTGAGAGGCCCTGGCTGTGCCCAGGGAGACTGGTGGTACCCTAAGATGCCCAGGAAGTCTGGCTGTTGCCCAGAAAGATTGGTGGTACCCTGAGAAACCCTGGCTGTGCCAAGGAAGACTGGCTGTGCCCAGAAAGACTGGCGGTACCCTGAGAGGCCCTGGCTGTGTCCAGGAAGTCTGGCTGTGACCAGAGAGAGTGGCAGTGCCCTGAGAGGTCCTGGCTGTGCCCGGGGAGACTGGTGGTACCCTAAGAAACCCAGGAAGTCTGGCTGTGCCCAGAAGGACTAGTGGTGCCCTGAGAAACTGTGGCTGTGCCCAGAGAGCTTGGCTGTGTCCAGGATATTGCATTCACCTCCAGGCTCCTCGCACAGGGCCCCTCGCAGAAGATGTTTGTCGCATAGATTGTGAGGCGAGACCCTGTAGGGGTGGAGTGTGGAGACAGAGCCAGGAGTGCAGTTTCCAGGCTCTCGCCCTCACATGGAAAAGTGCTCACTCATCAACTGTGACTGGAATGGCCATCAGCTGTAACCAGGGGCTTCTTTGGGAGAAAATGTGACCAGCGCAGCATGGATAACCTGCTGCTCTTTCAGAACCACCCAGGCCCCCCAGGACACAGCTGTGGGGTGAGGTGTGGGTCCATATTGTTCTAGTTCAGGGAGATATGCATTCCAGGACACAGCAGGGATGACCTTGGCCTCAGAGGCTGTGACACTCAGGAGGAAGGTCTGGTAACCTGGGCTGTAGGAAGTGCAATTTTGTACCAGCTGGTGGGTTCTGAAATATTTTATGTACACACCATCACTTCTCTTTATCTAACCGGAAAAAAAACACAAAGGAACTATGTACTTCTTTGTTTTAGAGTCAAGTCTATGTACGTTTTTCATTGTTCTCTTCGTGGGGTCTCGTCCTCCAGAAGGCTAGACCCATTCCCTACAGCATTGCAGCAGGGATCCAAGACAGCAGGGGCTGTAGTTGTGGTCTCACAGGGACCAAACCTGGGGCTGGCAGAGCAGCACTCCCACCTCATTCTGTTAGAAAAATCCAGTGGGCTAGTATGGGGACAGAGTCCCAGAGAGCAGTTTCCAGGCTCTCAGCCTCACATTGAGGGGTGCTGACTCGATTGTTGGATGGCCATCCGCTGTGGCTAGTTGGCCATCAGCTGTAACCAGTTAGGTTAGCCATTAGCCACTAATATAACTGCTGTGGCTATGCTAGCAAGCGCGGATTGTGGCTAGCAAGTGGGGTTGTTGGTTGGTTGGCAGAGAAGCGGATGGAGGATTGCAGCTAGCAAGTGCGGTTAGGCAACGGATTTCGGGTCACGTGATCCTACTTCCTGTGTCTCGCCTGGCCACCAGCAAGACTGGGGTGCAGGAAGACCCCTCGTTGGGGTACTGCAGATGTTTACGTTTGTGTCTCAACAGCCGCCATTGAGAATATAGTGATATGACTCCCCGATCTATGGCTTTGTTGTTCCTTTTTGGCCTCACCATGTCCTGTGTTCTTGTGCGGGGAGCAGGGCCAGAGACCCTGCATGACACATGGCACAGCGAGCAGGGTTCTCCTGGTCAGGTAACGGAGTCGTCTGCCCCTGGCCAGGAGGACATGTGGCCCCCACACAGCATGTGGTGCCCGGTAGCCGCTGTTCTCATGAGCTGGATCCCCGTGGAGGGGTGGGAAGACGGGGACAGTTCTCCAACCAGCACAGGCCAGAGAAAGCGAAGTCGTTGCGGCTGTGTGGGCTGGGAAGTGCTTGCTGAGGCAGACCAGATGCGGGACTTGTATGCAGGATATGGTGAGGCCAAAAAGGAACACCAACGGAGCCATGGATAGGGGGCTCATACCACTATATTCTTGCTGGTGGCTGGGTTGGAGACACAGAAAGCAGGAGCCACACGATCTGGAATTCGCTGTTTGCTTTTCTGCCAACCAACCCCCTTGCCAGCACAGCCACGGCAGTTATATTAGTGGCCAATGGCTAACTGGTAACAACTGATGGCCAACTAGCCACAATGGCTGGCCATCTGATAACTGAGCCAGCACCTTTCCATATGAGGTCGAGAGACTGGAAACTGTTCCCTGGGACTCTGTCCCCAGAACTTGGAGCCCTCGCGCTGTTCTGGGCTCACATTGTGAGGCCACATTGTGAGGGCACACATTGTGAGGCCAACGCACAGCCCTGGAGAATGTGGACTATGGGGAATTGCCTTCCATCCCTGATTTGATGGACCACTTGACTTTGCTTGGGCACGTACCACCATGTAGTGGAACTGGCAGATGTTTGCTTCCTTTGTCTTGCCCAGTAGCCAGTGAGACTGAGGTGCAGGAAGACCCCTTGTTAGGGTGCAGGTGGATGTTTGCTTCCTGTGCCTCGACCGGCCGCCAGCCGGTCATATAGTGAAGTCATATAGTGATATGACTTCCCTATTTGTGGCTCCGTTGTTGTTCTTCTTTGGCCTCACCATATTTTGTGCGGGAGCAGGAGCTGAGACCCCACATTACAGCTAGGTTCAAGGGAGGAGGGGACAGGCTCCTCCTCTTGATGGAGTGCACCTCTCACACACACAAATGGATGCAGTGTGGTGGCCATCTTTGAAACCCCCTGCCACAGTTATGGCCTTTCTCTCTTTGCAATTTTGTATATTCTAATAAAAATGGGGATTCAGGCCAAGTGGTGAGTCAATATTGAATAGGGGGAGTATGTGTGTGTGTGTGTGTGGGGGGGTTGCTGGTGCTGTTCCTTCAGCCCATGTTGTATTTAGTAAGTCTATTGATTAGTTTGGTCTCCTCATTTATTCCAGAAGGGGTTGATAATAGGCTGGAGTTGATAGCGCTAGATAATTTTTAAATTAAGTAAAAACTGCAGGTCAAGTGCTTGATACAGGTCAGGGCACGTATCTAATGCTAGCTCTTCTATGATCACGGTTCTCCAGCCTTAAATTCCTCTCTTCTCTGGCAGGAAGCAGGTGTTCAACAGGGCCTGGGGCTGACTGACCACAGAAGCTCCTTGGAATGGCAGGGACTTTCCCTCTGCATACCTCACAGCTAAGAAGGTGGACTTTTTCCCAAGCTCAAAGAACTGAACCATTCAGTTTTCAAAAATCCCCCTCCCCCCATGTTTACATTCTTATAATGTGTTTACTTCTTGTTTGTTGAAATACTTAAGAATCTGGTTCGGACTAATTTCTGAGTTCCCTTCTATCTTTTGTTGACAACAAGAACACTGCCTCCACTATAGAACTCCCAGACGCTTTGGACATGATCTCATTTATTCTTTACTGCTGCAGGGGAGAGAGATACTACTTCTTTTCACTAGAGAAGGAAATCGAGGCACAGAGAGGTTTAGGAACTTGCCCAAAGTCACGGAGCTAGAAAAGCCAGAGTGCGAAAACAGGCCACGGTGGTTGGAGCAACTGGAGAAAACTCCCATGGTTCCACAGTTCCAAACCAGTCTTGGTTAGCGGAGCGTTTGCTTAACACTTTCCTCCCCCCCCCCCCGCCCCCACCCCCCTATGCAGTAGAAGGAGGCAGCTGGGTAATAAGACCACGGGCCCAGGTCTCCACAACTCCCTGGCCTATGTGCCTCTGATTAGCCCATTTAGCCCACTGGGGCTACTTGTATATGTGTGTGAGGCGGTACAGGTCCGCCTGGCGGGTGAGGGCACACAACTGGATTAACACTTTGATTTTAGCCTAAGATGCTGAACCGACCGAACTTTGGTCCTAGAACCCACCCGTGTGCTTCGCTGCATCAGTCGCTTCTGTTCTGAGTGGGTTCCTTTTCTCCATCGAGACCGCTCCAGGAGCCTGGCCCAGCCTGCGTTTCCGACGCACGTGCTTCTGCTGTTAGCTGCGCAGCGCAGCTGTCGGAACTTGACGCACAAACTGAAACCAAAACGGCTGGACGCCCGGGTCAGTGCGCGAGCACAGCCGAGGGGCGCGCCCCGCAGCCCTGCCGGGACTGGAACAGCGCTCCGCCCCGCTCCCCGGCGCCGCTCCCCAGGCCCTTTCCCCTCCTCCTTCGCGGAGAGTGGGTGTGCAGCGGGCGGACTCCGGAAGGCAGCTTCAGGCCGGGAAGGGGCCTGAGGAGTGGGTGGTGGCGGGAGGGCGGAGACGGGGCGGGGCCCGTGGAGAACGAAGCGGGGCCTCTGGTTTGCCTCCCGGCTGGGGGTACAGAGACCTTGGGGCGTCGGACAGATGGCGGCGCGTATCGTGGGCTGCGGCATCGGGCGGCTTCTGGGCAGCCTGCCTGGGCGCGCAGGAGCGCGGGGGTGGCCTCTTGGGGTTAGCGCACTGCGCAAGGTGGCCTCCGGACCCCCGGGCAGCGCCCCGGCCGCTGTGCAGACAGCCTCTTACCCCAAGCTAAGAGTGCAGGCGGCCCAGCAGCCCGCCGCCTTCTGGGGGCCGCTGGCGCGGGATACGTTGGTGTGGGACACCCCATACCACACCGTTTGGGACTGCGACTTCAGCAGCGGAAAGATCGGCTGGTTCTTGGGAGGCCAGCTAAACGTGTCTGGTGAGTGGGCTGCAGAGACCCAGGGCGCCTCCAACTCACGTGTCCACAGGGGACTCAGAACCTGCCCGGTTCAGAGGTCCGGGGCGGATTGCAGACCCGAGGGCCACGTCACCCCCGCGCACGTCATCCCGGGCTCCAGAGGCTCCAACCTCCACGCTAGCTGCACCCCCCGCCTCGACCTCATCTTTCCCGGAGACCCGGCCCAGCGTCAGCTCTAGTCGCCTAGCTGCTGGTCTTGGCCCAGCTGGCTCCTCCAGTGGCAGGCTCTCACATTTAAACACGGGATTCCACCGCCCCGGGGAGCCCCGGGCGACACCTGGGCCAGGGTGGAGGGTGCGGGGCGCCCATTAATTGGGACTTCTCTGCTCTTGTCCCGCGGACCGGAGGCAAAACTGAAAAGTATCTGGCTGTTGTCAACACCAGCCACCTGCCTCTCTGCCCATGTAAACAAACTGTGCTGTGGTGGGTGGGGGTGGGGGAACGAGAGAAAATCCCCTGGCCAGCAACTGGAATCACTTATCTCCTTGCTCCGAGGCACGGCAGGTGGGCAGAAAGGAAGGAATGGTGGGGCCTCCCAGCTCTGTTTCAGCTGTCCCCGCGTCAACCCCCAAAGTCCCAGAGCCTGCTTTACACGTGGTTCTGATTGAGATCCCAGAAACGAGCTGCACTAGCCAGTCAGCTCGCTGGTATCTGCTGAGATTGAATTTTCTGGTTTTGTTAAGATTTGGGATTGGGGTGGTGGTGCCCTCAGGCAGCAAGGAGAGACGGCCCGGAAACAGGAGACAGTGGCCAGCCAGGCAGGGTAGGCCTGGGTGTGGGCAGCCTGGAGAGGACCGGGCTTGCAGTCAGATGGGGTGCTCAGGGAGGCTGTGCTGTCAGGGAGGATGGGGTACCCTGTTGGGTGGGGTTTAGGGGGTGTTTCAGGAAAGGACCTGCAGATCTTCATGACAGTGTCAGGACCCTGGCCAAGACCTGAGCTTCAAGGTAGGATTTGGTGTTTCACACAACTCCACCATTTACTGGTCCAGCAACTCTGCTCCTCTGAGCCGAAGTCTCATTTGAAAACTGGGGGCAGTAAACCCACCTGTTAGGCTGATTATAAGCACAGAGTGCCAGAGGTGTGGAACAGACCTAGCACTTACTGGTGATCAATAAGTAGTAGTGATTTTAATTTATTATATTTAGAAACACAATTATAGGTAGTGTCTTGAAGTTAGTTTTGAAACAAAAAAACTTCAAGAGAACTTTGGACCAGATTTTTTTCTTTTTCATATAGTACACTACTTTGCTGATTAATCAAAATGAGTCACTTACTAGATAAGTGTGTTTTTCTATAACTGAGTCAGCAACAAGTGTGCTTGAATTATTGGGGGAGAAAAACCAAACTCTTCGTGTTGATGGCACGTGTCCTTGATGGGAGGAGAGCAGCTGTCAGGAGAGGGCAGAAAAGGTGCAGCTCCTGTGGGAGCTGATGAGGACTGGGGAAGCCTGAGGCTGGCACGAATGGTCAGGGCTGGCTCATGCACACTCACAGCCTCTCACTCGTAGATAAGTTACAGGGAACAGACTTCACCCGGCAGACAGCAAGAACTACTTTCTCCTCTCTTGGTCAGGGTCAGGGTCAACGTGTGATCAGCTAGCAGAAGTGCCTCTTTTTCCTTCACTTATTTTGCCAGAAATAGAGCTTCAGAAAGTGCCTTGTGGAAAAAGGCAGTTTCTCACCTTATGTGTATGTCCATCCTCTCATCTGTCAGGAATAGCTCTGGCTTTTGCCAGTGTCTGCAGACTACAGAGGTGATGGTATGAATAATGCTGGGCCAGGCCACAGCTGCCCTGGGAGCCTCCTAGAAAGCTGTAGAATGGTGGGGGTGTTTTGGCCTGTTCTGTCTGTCTGATAGTCAGTGTGATTATGGCTTGTTCCAAAGGAGCGTCACTTTTGAAACTCCCATTACCTCTTCAGGAAATACTGTACCGGCAGTTCTCAAAGTGTGGTCTTTGGACCAGCAGCATCAGCATCACCTGGGAACATTTTAGAAATGCCCTATCCTACTCGTAGACCCCTGGAATCAGAAACCCTGAAGGTGGGCCTCTGCCATCCGTGTTTACAAGTTCCAGGTGTTCCTCAAGTACACACAAGGTTGAGAACCACTGACCTACATGCCCCCAACTAGGGCAGATGAAGGCACTTCTAAATGGGCAGAACTGGGATTAGTGGAGATGACTCTAGTCGAGACACGGAAATGGTAGATAACTGGTGCAATACAGCTCAGTGCTCCGGGATGTGTCTTGAGAAACTCACCCGGGTCTGAATCCTTGTTGCTTACTGTTCTTTGCATGGGTTTCCATGGCTGTCTGTACAATAAAGACAGTGTTCTAGTGACTTTGTTACATATCAAACTGGCCCCAAGCATTGTGTTCCTCTCACAGTTCTGTGGGTCAGGACTTTGGACAGGGCCTCACGGGGATGGCTTGCTTCTCCTCCCCATTGATCTATGTCTGGGACTGTTGTCATCTACTTGCTTCTCACTCCCAAGTCTGGGACCTGGACTGGGATGACGCAGGTTGGGCTCAGCTGGAACTGTGGCCCAAAGCACCTGCACAGGGCTTCTCAAACTTGGTGACTGGACCGAAAGAGTATCAGTGACCAGAGGTCACAGACATCATGGCAGAAGCTGCTAGGCTTCTTCTGACCAGCAGTGGATGGCCTGGGGCCACCTAGGGCTGTTGTTAGCATTAAATGAGAAAATCTGCACAGTGTTTAGCATGTTACTCTTACCTAATCACTCTAATCACTTTGTTATTTATTATTGAATCCTTTGGGGGTGGGGGGTTGGAAGGGGTAGGGGTTGGTGACCTTGAACCTGGCCTGCAGCAGTGCTGCTAGGAGTCCTGTGTTGCCTCTGAACAGGACCACAGGGGTTTGCATCTGGTATAAGTGGGAAACAGGTCAGGAGGGCATACAGGTGGCCAACATGGCTGTCAAAGCCCATCCTGGAGCTCTGGGATAGTAGCCAGGTAGCCAGGTGGGTCATGGTGTCAGAGGGCCCCCTGGGCATGGAAGAGACACCACCCCCTTCAGTCATTTACTACTACCATGTTTCCCCAAAAATAAGACCTAGCTGGACAATCAGCTCTAATAGGTCTTTTGGAGTAAAAATTAATAATAAGACCTGGTATATTTACTATATTATATTACATTACATTACATTATATTATATGACCCGGTCTTATAGTAAAATAAGACTGGGTCTTATATTAATTTTTGCTCTTAAAGATGCATTAGAGCTGATGGTCTGCCTAGGTCTTATTTTTGGGAAAACACGGTATTACTTTTACATAAAACTGCTTTGCAAAAGGTTCTTTGGAAAACCAAGATCTGAAATTCTTTCCAGTCTTTGAAATTTTGTTGTGTCCTTCGTAGGGCTCAACAGATGTTTTTCTGTGTAGCATATAAATTCAGGAAGTTACAAATGCAGAACCAGAGGGTAACGACATGGGTTGCTTTCAAAACACACAACTAAACTCTATTTTCTAAACACCACATTCTCAGTCTGATTTTCAAAAAAGTGTGTGTGAAGCAAGGATGTAGAGAAAATGTTTTTAACCAATCTTTGAACACAGAGATTTCTGGATGCTTTGTGGAATATTAGTTGCAAAAATGGGATCCATTTAGCTGGACCTTTTTCCTCTTTATGATATGCCTCCAATAATTTAGAAGGCAGACACCCTGACAATGGCAAGATGCTAAACTCCTGTGCTTCACTTATCTCTCAGTGATTGAAGTAACTTGTTTAAGGTCTTCCAAGGAACTCAAATTGGAAATGTAACCCCAGGTCTTAGGATAAAGGTCCTTCAGAAGAGACTGAATTCTCCCCAGTTGTCAGAGGCATGACTTACTTTAAAGAGCAGATGCTTCTGGAAAGTTGGCAAGTATAACTTTTGTGACTGATGTGATTTCTTAAAATGTGCCAGGGAGATTTTCTATTTAAAGAAAACCCATTGTGAATCATTTTGTGAATATTAACTCCCTTGTTTCTTTTGATTAAAATTGAATTTCTCTATGTGGGTTTACTTAAAATAGGGGAAGGAGAGGGATGTATTTAAAAAACTGACAGGAGTTCTTGAAAATTCCTATGTAAGTGTGTGCCATCTTTATAGTGGAAATGATAACCCTCTTGTAGTCTTTTCTTTTTTTAAATACAAACCCTGAACCCATGAACCACCAGCAGACGTTTGCATAACTATATGCAGAGTTGTGTTCGGCTTAGTGCATGTTAGACCTGCACTAAAGTGAAATGATGGATATCTCATCATCGTGACACCAGGGAAGTGGTTGTGAAACAAGAGGCCAAACGAGTCCAGTCCTTGTGCTGCCTGCGCCGCTCAGCCGATAGACCGACACAGGAGTTGGGTCCTAGAATAAGTGTTTATTATCAGAGCACCGGTGGACTGAGAAGGCAGCAGGCTAACATCTCCAGAAACTGCCTTAACATTCTCAGACCAGCCTGGGATATTTAAGGGAAAATCTGGGCATTCCTCCAGAGGCTAGTAATGGTTTCAGGGGTCTGCATGGAGCCTTCCCTCTGGCGATGTGGCTCTCCAATGTGATCACCAACCCAGGAACAGTAATGACAGTAACCTGGAAAGAATGCTAGGCCGCAGAGATTGTAATTGGCAAGCATGGGGGGCATTGTGACTTGTAAGCAAGTATGAGTTTCAAGGTAATTATCTAAAGTAGGGAACTGGGACAGGGGATATTCCAAACTCAAACCACAGGGAGGGGGTTGATCAATTGTTAAGCTCTAGGCCAGGGAGAGGCAAGGCCTCTTTTGTGGGGGTCCCAACCAGACCCTGTTTCAGTTGGTAGTCCCATTGTGTAGATGTGGAAATAAAGGCTCTAACTCATGGACAGTGATGAACAGTGCAGAAAATGCCTCAATGCCACAGAGCCTGCATTCAAATAAGGAGATGAACTGCAGATCAGTAAATGAGCAAATTCACACTGGGGTAACTTGCTCAAGGCTTTTACAGTTGCTAAGAGGAAAATTATGATGTCACCTACCCATCCCACTCCCATGATAAGTGAATCTTTGGGACATGGTCCCTGTCCTTGTGACTCATGGACCTTGTGACTCAAATGGGGGAGGGTTTAGTAGAGCCAACATTGTGTCCCAGAATGGACCACTGGGCAGAATAAGCTGTTAAATGGTGTGAGCCACTGAATGATGGAGAGGGAGAGATCATTGTGTGCTGGAAAATTTGGAAAAGGCTTGAATTAGGAGGGGGGGTTTGAGCTGAGTCTTAAATTACACAGGAGCTTTGCCCAACTCTTCTTGGAAATGCTTCTAAATGGAATTGTCTTGTCCCACTGCCCAGTTCTTTGGGTGGAAAGTGTTTGAATTCCTTGCTTTTATCCTCCCCTTCTTCCCCCCACCCTTCTTTCTTTTTCTCCCTGCAATTGAGCCAATAGCAGGAACCATACATATGTGTTACAAGCCAACATATATATATATATATGTATATATATATATATATATACACACACACACACACACACACACATATATATACACATACGTATATATATATATACATATATATGTATGTATGTAAATATATATATATGTGGCATTTTAGGACCACTGTCACCCAGACCCTGCACTGTGCTTTCTCTAGGTGCCTGTCATCTGAGTGTCAACCACAACAGCTACGAACTGTATTCCCTTGGGAACACTGCCACACCATCTGACACCATCTGACCCTGTGACAGGAATCTCTCCAGTGGCATTGAATTCCTACTGTAACTCCCAGAGTCAGGAACCATTACCCCCACTGTGGATTAGGAAAGTGAGATTTAGATTAAATAACAAGTGGGTCTCTCTGTTAGTGAGTGGCTAGACAGGGGCAGGACTCTGGAGGGTGGGTTTGACCTGTGACTCCAGGCTGCCATCTAGCGAGGGTTTGGCTAGATGTCTTACAAAGCTGGCAAGTGTCTTTGATCATTCCTGTCCCCATAGGGAAAGGAAGGTCCCCTGGAGTCTGGAATATACGTATCAAGTAGAAAGCGTGTACATTATGCATGCACTTCTGTCTGTGGGAGCGGGGTCCTGGAACCAGCGGCAACAGCATCACCAGGATCTGTTAGAGGTGAAATGCTCAGGCCCACCCAGACGTGCTCTATTAGAGTTACGTGTGTGTGTGTGTGTGTGTGTGTGTGTGTGTGTGTGTGTGTAGAGCGGGGGATGGGGAGCTCATATCTTTGTGCTAAAAAGCCCTCTGGGTGTTCTGGTGAATTTAGACCAACAGAGATGATCTTGAGAAACAAAGCCATGAAGACAGGAAGAGGTCTGTTTTTTCCCCGGGTATGGGGCCGACCTGGTGCCATTTAGACTCCATTGTTGCCCTCCAGCTCGAGGACTTGGTCTGTTTGCCATCTAGAGCTGTGGTGCTTCTCTGTTCTGTGCTCTGGGTTAGGCTGCATGTGTAAGACATCTGCACAGTACATCTGGCCCCTGCCCATGGAGGGCATATAATAGCACTTTAACAGCAAGTGCAAACATCTCAGGTAAGTTAGAAGGGGGCACGAGATTCAAGGGATGTGAAGTGCTCACTGAGAGAGTGAGAATGTGTAGGCCAGAACCTGCAGGAAGGTGGGCACCAGGTGAGGACAGCAGTAGGGAGAATGGGATAGTGTGCCCCAGGCAGGGAGAAACCATGCAAAGGTCTCAGGGCAGGAAGGTGCTCTCCGGACTTGGCACTGCCAGTGGGGAGAGGTAGATCACATGGGGCCTTGGTGTCCACATGTTCAGCACTTCCCATATGCAAGGAAAGCACCTAGCGCATACTGTATCTGGGGCTCAGTGCTGAACTGCCTGAATTACTGCCATTCATCAGCCCCAGGAAGAGATGGACATAGAGCTGGTCTTGCTGGCCACCCAGCCACACCCTGGCTGCTGTTCATCACTTGGCAGATCTTTCCCCTCCACTTCTGCACGTCTGCCCTCCTGGCATAAACGAGGAACAAGATGCCCTGCTCGGCACCGAGGCACTGAGGGTCTAGGCTTGAAGTCAGGCAGTCATTCTCATGGTGAGAAGCACGTTCTCGCACCACGGCTGCCATGGGAGCAAGTGGTGTGGACAGATGAGCCCCAACAGGTGTTACTCATGCTTTGAGGCCCTTCCTACTGCTTCCTGGCTCGGGCTTGGGCCGGTCACTGGACCACCTGGAAATTGTTTTCTAAGCTACCATACCAAAGCTGGCCACTTTCTAGAGTGACTCAGAAGGTCCAACTCAGAATGGGATAAGGTGTGTTGGAGCAGGCTTCGCTGATAAGAGCGTGTACACCTGTCACCTGGAGTCTTCTCAGAGCAGGTCTGGGGTGGGGCCAAGGGTTTGCATCTGTGCCCCAGTGCCGGGAGCAGCCAGGGGCCAATGAACACTCATGTGCAATGCCCTCCCACTGGACCCCTGCTCAGTGCATAGCTGTAACCCACTCTGTTTCTCCTCCAACCCTTTCTGCAGTATCTGCCCTTAGCTTCAAGGATCTGGGCACTCCAAGGCTTGCTGTGAACTTCCCAGGGTCACTCTTTTCCATTCCATTGATGAGGTCCTCCAGAACCAGCCAGGGCCCTGCTAAGGGGTAGCTACCACCTCAGCTCCCAAGGAGAGTGTGGCCTCATCTGCTGATTGTTCAAGAGAAGTCAGAAATCCCGGGTTTTATTGTGAAAACTTGGTTTCTCAACTTTGGACCAGATTGACACACGCGCGCGCACAGATTTTGGGTTTAATTGTGTAAATCCAGATTCTGCCATCACGCCCCTTCTTGTCAGTTTCTCTTGTTTTTTTCCTTCTGTTTTTTAGGCATTTCTTTTATAATAATTCAAAGAAGTTTTCTGTGTCAGTAAGTAGTCTTAGTAACTTTCCATGACATTTATCTTTATTAAATTTTTTGACGTATAATTTATATATCTGTTAGGAGCTGTAAAATTGAAATGATTTTTTTATTATAAAAATAAATGATAGATAAAATAACCCAAGAGGAAAAAATGTAGTACACACACACACACACACACACACACACACACTAAAGTATGTAAATATTTTTATGTGAGTTCACCCTCTCAAGAATTATGAGAACCACATGATGTTTTGGTGTCTCCCATAACTTTTGTCAGAATGGTTATCCCATTTAAAAGTCTCTGTAACTCACAGCATGGTATTTATCAGTTGGTAATAGTACCTTGTATTCATATAATAGCACTTTAACATTCAATCTTTCATTTGTTTCTGGTCATAGTCCTGTGAGTTAGACGTGATAGATAATGCAGTGCCCATTTATATAGGAGGAGATTGATTTAGAGAAGATAAGTAACTGTCCTGAAAAGAAAAATTTATATACGTGGACATTGGGGTGGCCTGAAGACCCAATAGCTATTTGTGGTGTTCACTCTCCACCCCGATGGAGAAGTGAGCGCTGGAAGCCAGGCTTTGAGGGCTGGTTGTGAGGGGCTCTGGCATTAGCCAACCAGAGCTAAGGTCACCTTGAAATCAAAAGAGTAGTGAACACAGGATGTCAGCAAATGAGCACGGTCCTACTAATCTTCAGGTTTACCGTAAATCAGCAAAACTGAACTGTTTTTGTAGGCAGTCATGTGACCTGAGGTGGGGAATGCAGCGGGAGAGGGCAGAGCCTTGTGGAAAGTGAGCATGGCGTTTCCCCATCATCGCATCACTCCTTGGAGCAGAGGCTGGTTTGTCGGGTGTTGCCTGAGAAGAGATGTGGCTCCTTGACCGGGACTGCGTCTCGACCACACATGAGAGTCCCTTGCGTGAACTGTGTGTTGAATCAGGGTGTCCTATTTGCATTAAGTATGATTTCCAACAGCTCAGGCTGCAGTGCCTAGACCCAGCTGCACATTAGTAACACCCAGGGAGCCTTGAAAACCACCAGGCCACTTGGGTCAGGGTCGCTGCGGGTGGCCTAGATGACACCAATATGTGGCTGGGATTGGGACTACTGGCAAGAAGTGCCTGCTTCAGGCTATTCACAGGGGACCCCCGTGCACCTGTGAGATCATATTTGTGTAGTGATAAGCATGTTTTCACAGGCTCTGACAGTCACCCTTCTTTTTGCAAGGAAGTCGAAACCCCACGTTTGGTGAGGGAAGGGTCCACCTCAGCACAGAGTAGTGCAAGCCACAGCAAACCAGACTCTCCCCTGATTCTGACTCTAAAAGCAAGTGTAATGTCAATAAACCTGTTTTTGTGCAGTCAACTGCTTGGATCAGCATGTTCGGAAGTCCCCGGAGAGTGTCGCTTTGATCTGGGAGCGAGATGAGCCTGGAACAGAAGTGAGGATCACCTACAGGTACCGTGTGCCCCCTGACAGCGGCATTTCAGCCTCCCACAGTGTCTCCTGGGCCTCCACATCTCTTTGCAGTAGATGCTGGTACCAGACACCGCCGCTGGGCTGTTCCCAGGAGCAGAATTGTCCAGCTTGGAGGACGTCTGGCTTTCTTGTTTACTTGGCAATACTTGGTGTATTCAGATTCCCATAGAAAGAATTGGGTCTTTGGGAACAACTATGGTGAATGTTCAAGACATAGGGGAGGCACAGCATGTGTCTGGTCCTCGGCAGGGGTCGCCTGATATCAGGGAACATGTTTCAGGTTTGAGAATGTTCTCTCACCCCAGGAAAAGAAAACATGAATGCAAGCTGAATAAAACATTAATACATGCTGGCATAATTAAACTCAGCCCACTCAGCCTCTTACTCTGAGTGCGCTTATGAGAGTTGGACAAAAATAAAACCAAGTCTTTTAAAGAGGGGGTACACCTGACATTCTTATTCTTTGATCACTTAAACAAATTCTTCACGTATTCTGTGTGCTATGCCCCCCTCTGGACCCTTTGGGATTTTGTGTAGGTGTTGGGGGTTTGAATGAACTCATCATCCAGGGACTAACTGGCTTCTTGGAAAATGCTGCCTCCTGTGGGGACTGCCCTGCTTGGGATCTCTGTGACTGGTCCCTGCAGAACATTGGGTCTCCCTCCCTTGGGGTAAAGCTCGCTTTGTTAAAGCCTCGAGTGCCATTTACAGCACTATCTCAGACCCACTATGAAACCTAGGTGGTGTATCCTTTATTACCACCTCCACTCCGCATCAAGGAGTTATGAGCGCAGTTATTCTCCCAGTGGGTGGCTTATAGCTTTTCTTTTCTGATCATTCAACAAGTTTCATTGTGTGCCACTGTATCAGGACAGGCTGGGTAGGTTGCAGTTAAGTCCCCCAGTGCATGACAGAATGTCATGGTGGTCACACTAGATTGTAATAGTCATAGAAGGCCTCTGTGAGGACGTGACATTTAAGCCGTGGTTTTATTGATAAAAAGAAGTAGCTATGAGAAGAATGGAGGAAGAACTTCCCAGGCCCATCCAGGACCCTGAGGGAAGTAAGGGTAGGTAACCCAGGAACAGAGAGAAGGGGCACGTGGCTGGGGCATTGAGAACGACGGGATGTGGTAAGGGGACTGTTCACAGAAGCAGGTCCAGACCTGGGGTCCTAAGAAGAGCAGTTCCTTTCCTGCCACTCAGGTGACTGACTGGTGGGGGCGCGGGGCACTGGGCTTCCCTAGTTTTCTGGTTATTTCTCAAAATTAGGTTTTATCACAGACCAAATTCACCAAAGATGGTAAAACTGCTCAGGTTGATTTTTGGGTACAGCAAAGTGATGTTCGTTAATATGCTGCGGCTTCTAGTGGGCACCACCCTACTTGTCCTCCCCTCTTTCCACCACCAACACCCTTAGTCATCACAGTCCATCACAGTCGTCCCAGCCAGTCTATCAACCTGTCTGCTGCTGGCCGAGCCCTGGGCCCGTACTTTTAAACCTTGGGCCCCACCCAGATGACTGAGGCAGATCTCCAGGGCCCCTGTGCCCTGGGGAGCGCTGTTCCAATATACAAACTGGGTCCACTGTTCTTTACTATTATTGACCCAACCTGATGTATGTGTGATTCTTTAGTAAAAGATTAAGACTCTGTGGGTGGGGGTGGAGGGACTAACCAACTGAATGCTGGAGATAAAGTGGGTCCAGCCACGGACTGTTTTCCTTCCATCACTGCCTCAGATGTGCCCAGTCCCTGGGGTTGGGCGGGTGGGCAGGTGAGTGATGGCTGACATTCCCTTGGCTGGGCACCCCCCATGCACATGCTGAGTGAGAGCTCATTAGTCTTCAGCAGTCTGAGCTGGGCTCAGTCAGGCCTGTTGGGATGTGTGGCTAATTGTAAACCATGGGGGAGTTTTCAGGACTGCAGCCAGTGTGTTAAAGCTGAAACAACTTTAGTTTGTGGGGACAGAGTCCCAGAGAGCAGTTTCCAGGCTCCGGCCTCGCGTGGGGGGAGGTGCTGGCTCAGGGAGTGAATGACCGTCAACTGTGACTGGTTGGCCATCAGCTGTAACCGGTTAGCCAGTTGGCTACTGATGTAACTGCGGGGCTGCGTTGATTGGTTGGTTGGTTGGCAGACAGAGAAGTGAATGCGGAAGAGAAGCCACGGACTGCGGATCGTGTGGCTACTACTGCGTGTGTCTCGCCCGGCCGCCAGAGAGAATATAGTGGTATGACTCCCCTACCTATGGCTCCGTGGGTGTTCCTTTTTGGCCTCAGCATGTCCTGCGTTCTTATGTGGGGAGTGGGAACTGAGACCCCGCAGGCCGCCCCGCACGACACATGGCACAGCCAGCAGGGTCTCCCACACGACAGAAGCAGATGGCAGATTGCGGATCGTGTGGCTCCTGCTTCCAGTATCTCCAACCCAGCCACCAGCAAAAATCTAGTGGTTTGACTCCCCTCTCTATGGCTCCGTGGGTGTTCCTTTTTGGCCTCATCATATCCTGTGTTCTTATGTGGGGAGCAGGAGCTGAGACCCTGCATGACAAGTTCCATTGCACCAGAGTAGCCCCAGGGGAGGGACAAACTTTTGAGTACAGGCAAAGTATTTATTATTTGTGGCATAGAATTAACCCCTGGTCGTTCGCAGAAAGTGAAAGCTTTCGCAGACTCTACAAAGTGGGACAATGAGAAAAGGTTTTATTAAAATTAAGGCGGAGAGAATGCCCATGGCAGTGTTTAAAGAATAAAGCTGCCACAGGTAGCAAGGAGAGAAACACTGGCAGGGGGTGGGAGTGGGGAGTCGCCAGGGCAGAATCCAGAGTCTGAGAGTGGACAGCTGCAGTAACTTCAGGTTAGCTTTCTCATATAGGAAAGGGGTTGTCGGTCAGGCAGGTCTGGTGACTGACATCCCTTCCTGGGGTCTGGTCTGTTTGAAGATGATATCTCCGGTGTGGGGACAGAGTCCCTCCCAGAGAGCAGTTTCCAGTCTCTCAGCCTCACGTGGAAAGGTGCTGGCTCGGGTATAGATGGCCATCAGCTGTGACTAGTTGGCCATCAGCTGTAACCAGTTAGCCAATTAGCCACTGATATAACTGCCATGGCTGCGTTGGTTGGTTGGCAGGCAGAAATGCAGACGGCAGATTGCGGATCATGTGGCTCCTACTTCCTGTGTCTCTCCTGGCTGCCAGTGAGACTGGGGTGCAGGAAGACCCCTTGTTGGGGTACTGGTGGATCTTTGCTTTTGTATCTCCAACCCGCCGCTAGCGAGAATGTAGCGGTATGTCTCCCCGATCTATGGCTCCATGGGTGTTCCTTTTTGGCCTCACCATACCCTGCGTTCTTATGTGGGGAGCGGGACCAGAGACCCTGCATGACATCTGGATTCCAGACTCAGGCTTGGCCATTATGGCCTGGGACTTTAATGCATTATAAATAAATACTGTAAGAAGTCATAAATTGGATTCTGGTGTCCGGTGTTACGGCACCTGAGGATTAAGAAATTGCTCTTTTCAGGTTAGGATGTTGTTAATTAATGAGGTATGAGTAGCCTCGAGAAAGGGAACAAACAGAGTTCTTCAATTAATCAGTGAGGGGAGAAACAAAGAAGAAACAGATGAATATCAGGATGGATCACACTGAAAACTGAGTCTAACTCTGGGTGGTTAGATAACGAGCTATGCAGTGAGTCAAGCTGCAGAGTAGCCGAGTCTAACTGCGTTATTGCGGTTAATTGGACCCTTACATTATTCTCTCTCCAAAAATACACAGACTTAGCCCAGGATGGTTTTATAGACGTCAGCCAGTCTTAGCACCAGATGACTATTACTATTTACTGTTTGAATAAAAAGAAAAGTGTGTGTACAGGTTGTCTATAATTACTGCTACTAAATTATATTCCTGGTCTTTTTAGGTTTTTGACATGAAATTTTCTTCGTCTTGTCTCAGACGAGAGCCACCTAAACACTAGTGCTGGCCGTCCTACTAGCATATAAACTGCCACTAAAATAAAGGGCTTTCCTGCCCAGTGTCTCATGAGGTGACACCCAAGTTGGCCCAGGACAGTCACAATCCCAAAGACCAAGTTCCAGACTTATAGCTTGAGCACTTTACAGAAACCCCGTGGGGCTGTGGTTCTCAGAGGCTGAAGTGCTGGTGGCAGTGCATTTTCCTGGGGACCATACTCTCCTTGTCTGTCTGATGTTTTGGACAATCTATCTCATTCCTCAGGTGGCTATAGCCTCTCATTCCTGGGTCTGATCAATTTTTTTGACTTGGTACATTTCTGAAGAATCATTATAGAGTTTGTAACATGAATGTGGGGACAGAGCCTCAGAAAGTAGTTTCCAGGCTCTCGGCCTCACGTGGAGGGGTGCTGGCTCGGGTAGTAGTAGGTGGCCGTCGGCTGTGGCTAGTTGACCGTCAGCTGTGGCCGGTTAGCCAATTGGCCACTGATACAACTGCCACGGCTGCGCTGGAGAGTGGAGTCGGTTGGTTGGCAGGCAGAAAAGCGGACAGCAGGTCGCACATCGTGTAAATCCAGCCTCCAGTGAGACTATAGTGGTATGACTTCCCGACCTATGGCTCCGTGGGTGTTCCTTTTTGGCCTCGCCACATCCTGTGTTCTTATGTGGGGAGCGGGAGCTGAGACCCCGCAGGCCACCCTGCATGACAATGAACCAACAATTCCTGCCCCAACAACTGTTAGTAACACCTTGCAAGAATCGCCACTGTTTGCCACATGTCTAGGCAGACATTCATGTACATGCCCATGGGGGTGTGTGTGTATATATATCTCTATGTATCTATATAGATATATATATAGAAAGATAGATACAGATATAGATATACATATTGTATGTATGTATATATATGCACACAAAGGGTGCCAAAAACATGTATACACATTTTGAGAAAGGAAAAAAAAACTATTAAAATTGTAATACTCAATATATACAGGTAACAAAAGATGAATACAAGTCATATATATACATTTGTTTGGCACCCTCGATATATATGTGTGTGTGTATACACCATGTGTACCTGCACGCATACATTTTAAACATGCTCATTCTCCAAGGCATGTTTCCACAACCTGCTTAGTGTTCAAGGATCTGTCCTGGAAACATTCTCCAGGTAGCAGGCATGGCTCTGCTTCTTGCTCTGTTAGTTTTGCCTGTATTACTTAGCTCTTGCCTGTGGCTACACTCTCATGTTGCCTTAAGTGTCTGCCATTCTGAATACTGATGTGTATTTGTAACCTTACCTCCCTCAGGTGGGGGAGGCCTGGAGGGTTGGATTTGGGAACCTTGGGGAGGCCTCCAAGTCCTCATCCTGTCCCCACCCTTCTTGCCCCATCAGGTCCTTCTCTCTGTGACACCAGCTGGCACCAGTTTTGAGGCGCACCCTGCCAGATGGGCTGAGGCTGCCAGGAGGGGGTTCCTCAGCAATGCGGGTAGGCCTGGGAGGAGAACCTCACGGGTTTTTTGAGCTTCCTCCTTCAGAAGCGTAGTGCTCACTTCCTGATGGGAAGCAAAGGGGCAGGAGCACTTTCCTTGGCAGGGATCAGCCTGGGATTGTTTGCACACATCCCCATGGGAACAGGGCAGCCTGTGACCTATGGCAGGAGCCAGGGCCCAAGGGCCTCCGCAGCCCGATTTCAGAGGTGTGTTCAGGGATGGCCTGAGGAAGCTGCTCTCTCTTAGTGAACCAGCAGGACTACAAACGCTGGGCCCTTCTTGCACCTGAGGCTGGACCTGTGGGCCTGATGCCTGATAACCTAGATGGCTCCTGAAAGCTTTGTGGCCAGATAGCACCTTGAGTGTCACTCTTTCCAATTGTCCACATGAGCTCCTCCAGCATGGTGCCTGTTTTACAAGATTGTCCTTCACATGTAGTTCAGATTGGCAGATTTCAGAGACCCTTGGGGATGGGATGTGGAGAAATACAGATCTCTTTCCTTCAGGAAGGTGGTAGTGGGGTCTCGGGTAGATTCATGAGGTCAAGACCACTTGCCTGCCTACAGCCCATGGTGTGGGCCAGGAATGTCCAAGCTGGGGATGGACTCCAGGCATGGAGTACAGCAGACAGGCCCTGTGGTTGGTCGTGGCTATCCCTGCACAGAGGGCCTTCATCCCAGGAGGTAGGCATGGGTCCCCAGAAACCGGAGAGAGCAGGCTGTGGGTGCCATGCTGATGGTATTTACCAAGGCTCTTAACCAGCTCATCTTTTGCCTGAAGTTCTTTGAAGAGAGGTTTGAACTTCAACCTGAGTCCAGATGTGGGAGCCAGTTGAGCCTGCAGCCTGGAGGCACCTCTCCCAGAGTCATTTAATTGAGCTATAACATGTTTTAACCATGGAAGCATTATGGACCTCAGCATCCTCATCAGTCTCTAGGGATTAGTAGAGACCAGCGCTGTTCCAACACTAGTGGGCATGGGGCAGTGCATTGTGTCACTCCCAGCATCACAAATGCAGAGCAGCAGAGCTGGTCATCAATGCTGCACTAGGAAGGGCAGGGGTTGTATTGTGTGTGCCCCCTTGTGAGCTGAGTGTAGTTATCACTCTGAGTTGAGCCTCTGGAGGGGGGATTTCTGTGGTTGTTTCATCTGGACTTTCTTATGGGGGTGTGTGCACAGTGAGGAGTCCCTGTCCAGAGGAACAGGAGGGACATCAGGCACCCCTCCACCCTGCCTGCCTCAGAGCTCAGGTAGGCACCAAGGGGATGGCTTTCTTCCTGGGTGTGCTAGACCAGCATTGGGTGTCACTGAGACTTGATGCAGCCTAGTGCCTAATGTGGACGGCCCACCAGGAATATAAGATAGGGCCTAGCCCTTTGGAGTGCCCCTCTGTCTGGGGCAGCTAGACCAGCACACATGGGCAGAGGGAGCCAGAGACAACTCCCCCAAACGCTTGTCTGTGTCCCTGACCCTAGGTGCCTTCAAACCTGACCGTTTATTAAAATCACAGAAGTGGCAGGTCCTTGTGGATGCCAGCTGTAGGAAGCAGGAAGTCTTACCACGGACACCTGGTTGAGAAGGCTCTGGGGCGTCCTGCAGAGGGTTGGGTTTTAAGAGGCAGATTAGGGAAAGGCATGCTAATGGAGGCAGAGGGGGCAATGGCAGGTGAGCACCCTGTTCTTTATATTCCACGTATAAGTGAGATCATATGGTATTTGTCTTTCTCAGTCTGACTTATTTCACTTGGCATTTTATCTTCTAGGTTCATCCATTTTATTGCAAATGGTAAGATTTCAATCTTTTTTGTGGCACAATTTCTTTATCCAATCATCTGTCTCTCTCTCTTTTTAAAATTTTTATGGAGGAATATTGGGGAACAGTGTGCTTCTCTCCAGGACCCATCAACTCCAAGTCAAGTTGTTGTCCTTCAATCAGTAAAGTCGTTGTCCTTCAGTCTAGTTACGGGGCGGAGGGGGGGGAATGTGGGAATTGAACCAGCAACCTGTTGTTAAGAGCTCTCATTCTAACCAACTGAGCCATCCGGCTACCCCACTGGCAGCTCAGTGGCAGCTTGTTGTCTTCAATCTAGTTGTGGAGGGTGCAGCTCACTGGCCCATGTGGGAATCGAACTGGCAACCCTGTTGTTAAGAGCTCGCGCTCTAACCAACTGAGCCATCTGGCTGCCTCCAGTCATCTCTTGATGAGCATTTCAGTTGTTTCCATATCTTGGCTATTGTGAACAGTGCCGCCGCAGTAAACATAAGGGTGCATATATTTTTTCAAATTAGTGTTTTGGATTTCTTTGGATAAATACTCAGGAGTGGAATTGCTGTGTCATAAGGTAGTTCTATTTTTAATTTTTTGAACCTCCATACAGTCTTCCACAGTGGCTCTACCAATATGTAGTCCCACCCATAGTGCACAAGGTTTCCTTTTTCTTGTTGTTTGTTGATTTATTGATTTTTTTTGATGATAGCCATTCTGACAGGAGTGAGGTCTGTTTTCACTGTGGTTTTTATTTACATTTTCTGATGATCAGTGACATTGAGCATCTTTTCATGTCTATTGGCCATCTGTATGTCCTCTTTGGAGAAGTGTCTGTTCATGTTTTGGAGAAATGTCCTCTGCCCATGTTTTAATTGGATTGTGTGTGTGTGTGTGTGTGTGTGTGTGTGTGTGCGCGCGTGCTGCATTGTATGAGTTTTTAATAAATTTTGGATATTAACCCCTTATCAGATGTATTATTGGCAAATATCTTTTCCTGTTCAGTAGGATGTCTTTTTGTTTTGTTGATGGTTTCCTTTGCTATGAAAAAAACTTTTTAGTTTGATGTAGTCCTGTTTGTTTATTCTTTCTTTTGTTTCCCTTGCTAGAGGAGATATATAAGTAAAAATATTACTAAGCGTAATGTCTGACAGTTTATTTCCTATATTTTCTCCTGGGAGTTTTGTGGTTTTGGGTCTTATATTTAAGTCTTTAATCCATTTTCAGTTTATTCTTGTATATGGTGCAATAAGGTGGTTCAGTTTCTTTTTTTTTTTTTTTTTGCATTTCTTTGTCCAGTTTTCCCAGCACCATTTATTGAATAGACTGTCTTTACCCCCATGTAAATTTTTGCTACCTTTTTCAGAGATTAAATGACCACATAGGCATGGATTTATTTCTGGGCTCTCTATTCTTTACTGTTGATCTATGTGTCTGTTTTTATGCCAATACCATGCTGTTTTGATTACTATGACTTTGAAGTATAATTTGATAGCAGGTAGCATGATACCTCCAGCTTTGTTCCTCATTCTCAGGATTGTCATGGCTATTCAAGGTCTTTTATGGTGTCATATAAATTTTAGGGTAACTTGTTCTAGTTCTGTGAAAAATGCCATTGGTATTTTGATAGAAATTGCATTGAATCTACAGATTGCTTTGGGTAATATGGACATTTTAACTGTTCTTCCTATCCATGAGCGTGGTATATGTTTCCATTTATTTGTATCTTTAATTTCTCTCTTCAATGTCTTATAATTTTCTGAGTACAGGTCTTTTAGTTCCTTGGTTAATTTTATTCCTAAGCATTTCATTTTTTTTGATGTAATTGTAAATGGGATTGTTCTCTTAAATTCTCTTTCTGATAGTCTGTTATTAGTATACAAAAATGCATCCAATTTCTGAATATTAATTTTGTATCCTGCTACTTTACCAAATTCATTTATCAGTTCTAATACTTTTTTGGTGGAATCTTTTCGGTTCTTTATATGTAGTTATCATGTCATCTGCAGGTAACGACAGTTTTACTTCTTTCCCATTTGGGTGATTTTTTTTTTCTTGTCTGATTATTGTGGATAGGACTTCAAGTATTGTGTTGAATAAAAGTGATGAAATTGGGCATCCTTGTCTTGTTCCTGATCTTAAGGAGTATGCTTTTAGCATTTCCCCATTGAGTATGATATTAGCTGTGGGTTTGTCATGTGGGACCGTTTTTATGTTGAGGTATTTTCCCTCTATTCCCACTTTGCTGAGAGTATTTATCATAAACGGATGCTGGATTATTTTTTTTAATTTATTGGGGTGACAATTGTTAGTAAAATTACATAGATTTCAGGTGTACAATTCTGCATTACATCATTTATAAATCCCATTGTGTGTTCACCACCCGGAGTCAGTTCTCCTTCCATCACCATATATTTGATCCCCCTTACCCTCATCTCCCACCCTCCACCACCCTTACCCTCTGGTAACCACTAAACTATTGTCTGTGTCTATGAGTTTTTGTTTCTCATTTGTTTGTCTTGTTCTTTTGTTGTTTTTGGTTTACATACCACATATCAGTGAAATCATATGGTTCTCTGCTTTTTCTGTCTCACTTATTTCGCTTAGCATTATAATCTCAAGATCCATCCATGTTGTCACAAATGGTCCTATCTCACCTTTTTTTACCGCCGAATAGTATTCCATTTTATATATATATACCACAACTTCTTTATCCATTCATCTATGGAAGGACATTTTGGTTGTTTCCATCTCTTGGCCACCGTAAATAAAGCTGCAATGAACATTGGAGCACAAGGGTCTTTATGGATAAATGTTTTCAGGTATTTTGGGTAGATACCCAGGAGAGGGATTGCTGGGTCATACGGTAATTCTATTTGTAATTTTTTGAGAAACCTCCACACTGCCTTCCATAACGGCTGTACCAGTCTGCATTCCCACCAGCAGTGTATGAGGGTTCCTTTTTTTCCACAGCCTCTCCAACACTTGTTACTATTTGTCTTGTTGATGATAGCCATTCTGACTGGGGTGAGGTGATATCTCATTGTGGTTTTTATTTGCATTTCTCTGATGATTAGTGATGGTGAGCATTTTTTCATATGTCTATTTGCCATTTGTATGTCCTCTTTGGAGAAATGTCTCTTCAGGTCCTCTGCCCATTTTTCAATTGGGTTGTGTTTTTTTTTTTTTTGGTGAGTTGCATGAGTTCCTTGTATATTTTGGATATTAGCCCCTGATTGGTGACACTGTTTGCAAACATCTTCTCCCATTCAGTTGGTTGCCTCTTTATTTTGTCGATGGTTTCGTTTGCTGTGCAGAAGCTTTTAAGTTTGATATAGTCCCATTCATTTATTTTAGCTTTTACTTCCCTTGCCTTTGGAGTCTAATTCATAAAACACTCTTTGAACCCAAGGTCCGTAAGTTCAGTACCTATGTTTTCTTCTATGCAGTTTATTGTTTCAGGTCTTATGCTTAAGTCTTTGATCCCTTTTTAATTAATTTTGGTGCATGGTGACAGATAGCAGTCCAGTTTCATTCTTTTGCATGTGGCTTTCGAATTCTCACAGCACCATTTATTGAAGAGGCTGCCTTTTCTTCATTGTATGTTTTTTCCTTCTTTGTCAAAATTTATCTGTCCATATTTATGGGGGGGTTATTTCTGGGTTCTCAATTCTATTCCATTGGTCTACGTGTCTGTTTTTCTGCCAATACAATGCTGTTTTTGTTGATTATTGTTGCCCTGTAGTACAAACTAAAGTCAGGGAGTGTAATATCTCCAGCATTGTTCTTTTTTCTTAAGATTGCTTTGGCTATTCGGGATCTTTTGTAGTTCCATACAAATCTGATGACTTTTCTATTTCTTTAAAAAATGCCACTGGGATTTTGATGGGGATTGCATTAAATCTGTATATTGCTTTGGGTAATATGGCCATTTTAACTATGTTGATTCTTCCAATCCATGAGCAAGGAATGTCTTTCCATTTCTTTGTGTCTTCTTCAATTTCTTTTAAAAATGGCTTGTAGTATTCAGCATATAGTTCTTTCACATCCTTGGTTAAGTTTATTCCTAGGTATTTTATTCTTTTTGCTGCAATTGCAAAAGGAAATTTTTTTTTTAAATTTTTTTTCTGAGATTTGATTGTTAGTATACAGGAATGCAATGGACTTTTTGTACGGTGATTTTGTAGCCAGCCACATTATTGTATTTGTTGATTGTTTCTAGTAGCTTTTTGGTGGAGACTTTAGGGTTTTCTATATACAGCATCATGTCATTTGTAAAGAGTGATAATTTAACTTCTTCATTCCCAATTTGGATGCCTTTTATTTCTTTCTCTTGCCTGATTGCTCTGGCGAGGACTTCCAACACTATGTTGAAAAGCAGAGGTGATAGGGGACAGCCCGGTCGTGTTCCTGAACGTAGAGCAAAGGGCTTCAGTTTTTCACCATTAATTAATTATGAGATTAGCTGAGGGTTTGTCACATATGGCCTTTATTATGTTAAGGTATTTTCCTTCTTTACCTATTTTATTAAGTGTTTTAATCATAAATGGATGTTGTATCTTGTCAAATGCTTTTTCTGCATCAATTGATATAATCATATGATTTTTGTCCTTTATTTTGTGTATGTGATGTATCACATTGATGGATTTGCGTATGTTGGACCTTCCTTGTGCCCCTGGGATGAACCCCACTTGGTCGTGATGAATAATCTTTTTAATGCATTGTTGCATTCGATTTGCTAGAATTTTGTTTAGGATTTTTGCATCTGTATTCATCAGAGATATTGGTCTGCAGTTTTCTTTTTTTGTGTTGTCCTTACCAGGTTTTGGTATCAGGATAATGATGGCCTCATAAAATGAGTTAGGGAGTAATGTCTCTTCTTCAATTCTTTGGAAGAGTTTGAGCAGGATTGGTATTAGATCCTCTTTAAAGTTTGGTAGAATTCACTAGTGAAGCCATCTGGTCCCGGACTTTTTCTTTTGGGAAGGTTTTGGATGACTGATTCAATTTTGTTACTGGTGATCGGTCTGTTTAGATTTTCCAGTTCTTCATGGTTCAGCCTAGGAAGACTATATGTTTCTAAGAACTTGTCCATTTCTTTCAGGTTATTGAATTTGGTGGCATATAGTCCTTCATAGTGTTCTTGGGTGATCCTTTATATTTCTGTGGCATCCATGATAACTTTCCCTTTTTCATTTCTGATTTTATTTATTAGTGTCTTCTCTCTTTTTATCTTAGTGAGCCTAGCCAATGGTTTGTCAATTTTGTTAATCTTTTCAAAGAACCAGTTCTTTGTCACGTTAATTGTTTCTATTGTCTTTTAGTTCTCTATTTCATTTAGTTCTGCTCTGATTTTTATTGTTTCCTTTCTTTTGCGGACATTGGGTTTCATTTGTTCTTCTTTTTCTAGTTCTTTAAGGTGGAAAGTGAGGTTATTTATTTGGGATTTTTCTTGTATCTTGAAATAGGCCTGTAATGTTATAAGTTTCCCTCTTAAAACTGCTTTCGCTGCATCCCAAAAATTTTGGTAGGATGTATTTTCATTCTCATTTGTTTGTATGTATCTTTTGATCTCTCCTCTTATTTCTTCTTTGACCTGGTCGTTCTTTAAAGGTATGTTGTTTAATCTCAATGTATTTATGGTATTTCCTGCTTTCTTTTTGCAGTTGATATCCAATTTCAAAGCCTTGTGATCAGAGAATATGCTTGGTATGATTTCAGTCTTCTTAAATTTGCTGAGGTTAGTTTTATGTCCCAATAGATGGTCTATCCTTGAGAATGTTCCATGTACACTAGAAAAAAATGTATAGTCTGGTGTTTTAGGATGAAGTGCTCTATAACTGTCAATTATGTCCATTTCATCTAATGTGTCATTTGGGGCTGATATTTCATTGTTTATTTTCTGTTTGGATGATCTATCCATAGCTGTCAATGATGTATTTAGGTCCCCTAGTATAATTGTGTTTTGGTCAATTTCTCTTTTAAGTTCTCTTAGTAGTTGCTTGGTATATTTCGGTGCTCCCTGATTGGGGGCATAAATCTTGATGACTGTTATATCTTTTTGTTGTATAGTCCCCTTTACCATTATGAAATGTCCATCTTTGTCTCCTGTTATCTTTTTCACCCTGAAGTCTGTTTCGTCTGATACCAGTTGGCTACACCTGATTTTCTCTGGATACCATTTGCTTGGAGTGTCAATTTCCACCCTTTCACTTTGAGTCTATGCTTGTCCTTGTAGCTGAGATGCGTCTCTTGGAGACAGCATATGGTTGGGTTTAGTTTTTTGATCCAATCTGCTACTCTGTGCCTTTTTATTGGTGAGTTCAGTCCATTTACATTTAGGGTGATTATTGATATGTGAGTATTTCCTGTCATTCTGTCTTTAGTTTTCTGGTACGATTGTGTCTCCATGGTTTCTGTGACTTTTTGTTGTTGTCTGTTATTTCTGTTTGGTGGTATTCTATGATGTTTCCCTCTGTTTCTTCTTTTATTACAGTATCTGTTTCAGTTCTGGATTATTTTTGAGTTGTTACCATTAAGTTTATGTAAAAGAAGGTTTGATATGTAGAGTATTCCATTTTCTTCAGCACGCCTACTTTCTCCATTCTCATATTACGGTTCAGGCCCTTATTCTCCCCTTGTTCATGTTTTGGTTGCCACAAATTGTCCCTGTTGATGGTGGTCGAATAGCCTCTTTTAGTATTTCTTGTAGTGCAGTTCTTGTATTAGAAAATTCGCTCAGCTTCTGTATGTCTGGAAAGGTCTTTATTCCTCTTTCATATCTAAAGGATATCTTTGCTGGATATATTATTCTTGGCTCATAATTTCTCTCTTTCAATAGTTTGAATATTTGATTCTACTCCCTCCTGGCTTGTAGAGTTTCTGCTGAGAAATCGGAGGATAATCTATTGGGCTTTCCTTTGTAGGTTATCGTCTTCTTTTTCCTGGCTGCCTTCAGGATTCTTTCTTTGTCGTTGATTTTTGACAGCTTCAATACAATGTGCCTTGGAGAAGGCCTGTTGTGGTTGAGGTAATTAGGTGTTCTATTTGCTTCTTGGATTTGAGGATCCAGTTCTTTTCACAAGTTTGGGAAGTCCTCATCGACTATTTTTTGAATGTACTCTGTTCCCTTCTCCCTTTCTTCTCCTTCTGGTATGACCATTATTCTTATATTGCTCCTTCTGATGGAGTCTGAAAGTTCTTGTAGAGTTCTTTCATTTCTTGTAAGTCTCAAGTCTCTTTCTTCTAACATCTGTGTCATTTCCAAGTTTCTATCTTCGATGTCAGTGATTCTTTCCTCCATCTGGTCAACTCTACTTACTAAGCTGGCTATTTCATTCTTAATTTCTTCTATTAAGTTCTTAATCTCCAGAAATTCTATTTGGTTCTTTTTTAAAATGTCAATCTCTTTGGTAAAATGTTTATGTTGTTCTTTGATTGTGTTTCTGAGTTCATTAAACTGCCTTTCTGTGTTTTCTTGCATCTCATTGAGTTTTTTCAGAACTGCAATCTTGAATCTCTGTCATTTAAGTCACACATTTCCATATCTTTAAGTTCATTTTTTGGTGACTTTTCATTTTCTTTCTGAACTGTCTTGTTGCCTTGCTTATTCATGGTAATTAATGATTTATTATTTCTCTTCCTAGACATCTACAGGAGTGGGTTCTGCAACAGGTTGATAGGAAGAGGTGTTTCTTTTTTTTTCCAGTATGTGTTAGTAGAATGTTTTATTTTCTCTCTGACTGCATTCCTTTTTTCTCTCTCACACTGTAGTGTTATGTTTTCTCTGCACTGTCCAGCTTCTCACACAATGTGGGGATTCCCTGGAAGGTGGACTTCTCCTCTGTTAACAGTTCACCTGGGTCATAGGGCACCACGTCCCTGTGGGTATGCAGAGAGCTTTTGAAGTTCCAAAGCTCTTCCTTCACCAGATTCAGAGCCCCTGCATTTCAGCAGTTCTGTTCACTCCTGCAGGGATCCGCCCAGATAGGTGGGGGCAGGGTCGGGGTTAGTTGTGAGAGGTGGCCCAGAGCAATGGAGGCAACCACCACCACTGCCAGTCCTGGTTCCACAGCTTCCTCCCCTTTTCCGGAACTAGTTGGGCTGCGAATCTGTGTCTGCAGACCATAGTTCTCAGAACTGCAAATATTCTGTTCTTTTTATTTGACACTGCTACTGTTCAGCTTCTAGCACTAGGCAGGTGGGGGCAGGGTGAGCTCTGGGAGGGTCGGGAGGTGGCGGCTAGTCTCAGTGCCTAAGGCTTCCATTGTCTCCTTGGCCGTGAGGCCTTAAACCACCGTTTTCAGTCCTCCTCCCTCAGTCCTTGCCCCAAGGTCTCTGCTGTGAGCGTTTTTTTTCAGCCGTGTTGTGTGCTGTTCCCTCAGCCCTGTGGGCCATAAACGGAGCCGTAGCAGTCCGAGTTCTTCCCTCTCTTGCATCTGCGGTTTTTCTGGGATGCAGCGAGCTCGGAGCACTGAGCTAGGTCTGTGTCCTGTGCCCAAGCGGCCCCATTTCTGCACTTCTCCCTTCTCTCCTCCCATGATCACACAATTTTCCCACCTTTAGGTGAATTCAGTAGTGAGACTCTTCGTCTTGCCTGTCTGCTGTGCAGGGAGCCATTTATGGAGTTATTGTTTTTCAGTTTGTTGTAAATTCCAGGGGAGATTTCCAGAGGCTCACTCACGCTGCCATTTTGATGACGTCCCTCCTAATTGCCATTTTGGATCTTCTCATCTTTTCATATCTCACTTCACCTTTCTGACCCTCAGTTTTCCCCTCCGCAAAATTGAAACACACTTCTCCACTAGGTGGCTGAGTGTAAGCAGGACATGGGGCATGAAAGCCCAGAAGTGTCTGGGAGGATGAGGGTCCATTTTAGCTGTAGGTCAGGATTAGCTGTAGGGAGGTCAGCAGAGGATTTCAGATTTGACAAGGAGTAGGGGACAGGCTGGTCCTGTGGCTGCTGGGGCCGAGAGGAGGGGGTACCATTTTTAGGGTGTGGACTTTACCTCCAGAGAACAATCTCTTGTCAGCTGACAGGCAGCTCCTCCCTCTTCTTATGCACCTTTGCACCTTGCTCTTTCCTCACCTCCAAAGTAATTATTTTAGTGAGTGAGCTCCTTCATTAAAATATTGTGGCAATTGAGGGCAAGGATCACTAACTGGGATAATGAGGTTGATGGGTGGAGTGATTGGCCACCTATGATGCATGGCACAGTTGTTTGTTCAGTGGGCTCCCTGGGGGGTAGGGCCATGGTGAGGCCAGGCTTCTGTGTTGTGTACTGGCTTTCCGCCTAGGAGCAATATGCATGCTGACTCCCAGAATCCCATAGAAACCTTGGATCATACTGGTTTTAAAGATTTTCCTTAAGACTTTGGATCCTGATGTTGAAACTGGGAAGTGTTTTCAAGCTTTTCTTTACATGATCATTTATTTTTCTTTGTCTTTCTTTGGGGCAAGCTAAAAGTCTTGGAATTTCACATTTTAGAATGGCCACATCTTGGGACTGCAGCAAGAATGACCCACACTGACCGAGTCTATTTGTATGTCCAGGCAAACCTTCTTGATGGGGACTGTCTGAGCAGAGTGGCAGAGGCTTACTTGGGGGAGCATATATAAGCACCTCCGTTGGAGTTGTATCCCTGCTTTTGTGAAGACCCTTTGCCATCAGGAGGTGTTGGGGAGCTGGTTGGGTTGTGGGAGGTGAAGGGGCACATTCTGGTGAGTGGAGGATGTAGGCTCCAGGGTGCAGGTGGGGGCTGACAACTGCTTATGGGGTGGGGGTGGGATTGTGTGGGCTCTGGGGTGGGTGGGAGGAAGAGCACAGGCTCCGCTGCCAGTGGTACTTGGAACTGAGTCTTCTAAGACAGAGCTTTGTTGGTCTTGTTTGTGTTTCCCCTTCTGCTTCTGGAAGCTCAAGACAGTGGGGTAAACCTGACTCATAGATTTGCAGTGGGCCATGCTGTGGGGCTACACTGCCCTGCCTGGTGTCTGGTCCCCATCAGGACCTGTCTGGGACAAGGGACACCAGGAATGACTCTTAGGAAGGTTGTGGTAACAATCCTGCAGCCAGGCTAGGAATACCTGTCTTTCTGAAGTCATGGTTGATCCTGTGGCCTGGGGGCAGCCCCTGGTTGATGGGGCAGGAGTTCACACTGATGATCTTCTTTCATATTCATGGTGGCCCTTGGTTTTAAAGCCCAGGATCTGATACCCAGAGATCTTCAGGAACACTCAAACTCACCCAGCAGGAAAGGCAAGAAACAGGGTTTGAACTCAGATTTGCTTGGCTCTTTTTGCTGAGAAACCTGAGTCTTCCATTCCCATATAAGGGAGGAGGTGGAGGCATGAATTGGGACTCTGCTGCTCTGTAGCACTAACTTCATGACAGGCCCAGAGGCCTGTGTGCAGGGGCTGAACTCTGCTGTGTGCCCTTTCACTGACCAGGGTGATGTGTTCCCGATGTCAAGTCCTTGGCTACTCACCAGCTGGGGAGGCAAGGTTACATCAATGCCAGGGGCTCTACGTGGCCTGGAGGAGGGGTAAGGCACAGCTCAAGGAAGATGCCGGACCAAGGGCTGTGGAGTCCTGGTGCGATTGTGGGGTAGTGAGAAGTAAAGAATGCACATGCTCGAGAGGCCCTGTAGGCCTTAGGATGACTGGAAGCAAGGGGGGCATCACTGTGGATACCAGAGGAAGGGTATTGGGTGGGTGCTGGAGGCTTCTCAGGACAGGTGCTGCCCTGCCTGGCACTTCCTTACCACTTTTTCTCCTGGCTCTCCCTGTGGCTGTCTCAGACCTCATCTGAATGTGGTAACAGCTTGGGGTTGGGGTGGGTGAGAGGCTTGACAATTTCCTGTCAGCTAATATAGTCAAACTTCCTCTGAGAAGCCCAGAGTGAGGTTTCTGTGCCATTGGCAAATGGGAGAGGAGGGATTCATGTGCTCTCTGGGCTGACATAGTCCCTTTCTCCTTGCTGGTTCTGTTCAGAAGGGGGCTTGGAGGAAAAGCTTTGACTGAGTTGATGCATTTGGGCATGGAATTTGAAGAGGTTAGGTGGGGTCTTACAGATGCAAACATCTTCAGAAGTTCCCTGTGGTCTACGAACATGCTCGAGCTTTAGTGATATGTCACTCTGGTAGGATCCAAAGCAGTGATTTCTAGCCCAGGTGTGCCTGAGTCTCCTGGGGAGGTTTCCAACAACACAACACTGAGACCCTCCTTGGGCCCTGCAATCAGGATCTCTTGGTGGGGCCTGGGAATCTGTATTGAAAATTCATCTCTGGTAATATGGTGAGAATATATTTGTTAGGATTCAGTTGCAGAAAAGGGGAATCACTGTCACCCTTTTAAACAGAAAGAGAGTTTATACTGGGTGCTTACAAAGCCACTGGATGTGGAAGAGCAGCTTCTGGGTGGACTCCAGCCTTCACCTCTGGCACAATCAGAATGGACTCAGGAGACCCACAGACAGTGCTGGCTTCCAAACACATTGCTATGGCTTTGGTCCATGGGTCAGGAAACCACGTTTATTGCTGGTTCAGCTGCCTCCTAGCACCCTTGAAACTAGTGGAACCTCTCCAGGGAAAAGCCAGCATCTCCCGACTGTACTGGGAGGCAGCAAGGCAGCAGCCCAATATGCAACTGCTCCTGCGTACAGCTAGCTGCCTGGTGCAACTTGAGTCACACGCAGAAGCTCATGTGTGAGGCAACTTGAGTTGGCGGATGTACCCTGGGGAGGATGGCCTGCATGCTGAGTGAGACAATGCCATAGCGACAGCAGGCAGGACAAGTCTAAGATGAGTATGTGGACCTGATTCTGGTTGATGCATGGATGGTTGACTGTTACAAAGTAGCGACTAGGTCTGTATCTGCTCAGATCCTAGGCTGCTTGGGTGAGGCCTGGTGGTCCCTCCTCTAGTGCAGGTGACCAGAACCTCAAAGTCACTCCCATGTGCACCACAGCTGTTCAAATTCTGCACTAAGGCTCTGTAACGTAGTGCTTCTACAAGGGTGGGCCCGTCATGATGTAGACTCATTGCAGATTCATTGGCCACTTTCTAAAAGGACAGTCTTCTAGCCTTACATTATAAATCCATTACTTTTTCTAAACTTTACAAGTAAATTGTGGATAGTTTTCCATCTAATGTTTCACATGAGGAGGTCTTTGGCATGTTAACAGCTGGTGCAAATGGGGGCACTTTGGTGGAACTGCAGAAGGGTGCCCTTTCCAAAGAGGTGTGAGGCCTGGCGTGGACTCTAGTGTCTTGGGGCTAGTGCCTTGGATCACGGCCGAGCTGCGCAACCATTTGCAGTGGCCCTGGTGACAGGGCTGTCATGGAGCGTATCTGAGAGTGCTTTCTGCCTCTGACCCAGGGCACAGGAGTGGAGCCTGTGGAAGCTCAATTTCTGAATTTATGTAGAACTCAATGCCTTAAACCCAGGGTCAGGGGGACTGTGTGGCCTGGAAAAGGAGTTGACTTGTTTTGTAAATGTCTCATCACTATGTTGTATTCCTGAAACGAATACATTGTATTTCAGCTGTAATTGAAAAGTAAATTAGAAAGGAAAGGAAGTAATTTGGAGAAGAATAAAAGAGGCATGCTTTTTGCTCCTTTCCTTCCTTCCAAGTGAACGACTTTCACTTTTATTATCAATTATTTATTTATTATTAAATAATTATTGAGTAAAATGAATTAAATAATTAACAATGATTGTGTTTATGTAGGAAAAAATTGAAATGACCTTTAAGGACAGTCTCAGTGGGGGGGTCACAGGCTGCTTTTGGGGTGCTGAAGGTGCCTGGGTAGTGTCTTGTGTTGCAGGGGCTCCTCCTTCCAACTCCTGGCTCAGTCATTCAGTAAATCATGTTGGTAGCTAGAAATCAACCATGGTGGGAGTATTTACACTATAATAATTTGCAAATGTTGCAAAAGTCACGGCTTTCTTCCCTGAGAAAACTGGTTGTTAAACATTTGCTAACACAACAGTGGGTTATATGAGCCTTTTTTTTTCTTTTTTCCTTTTTTTTTTTTTTTTTTTTTTTAGCAGTTTTATGTTTCTCCAAGCCATGACCAAGAGTTCAGGTAAGCAAGCTCGGCCCAAGACAGTCACACCGTTTTTGCACCCTCTGGATTCCCACTCGTGCGGCTGTGTTTGCCCGAACAAATGGGCTCTGCTTACTTTTCCTCTGGGTGTTAACTTGGAAGGCTTTGTGGATTCACTGTAAAGCCTGAGAAATAGAGCCACCCCCACCTGTGTCTGGTCTGAAACTTTCTGTTTGATTTTGCTTGCTCCATGTTTTGTTGTTGCTGTTGTGGCCCAGTGGACTTGTGTGGAACAGTGTAGAGAGACCCACCAGATCTCATATGGGCATGTAAACCTGGAGCAGGACCTGAACAACATCTTGTGGCATTTTTTTCTTTAACCACAGGGAAAAGTGCATATTTTCAGATAGTTAAAACCTACTTCTTCTCCAAAATTCCACCAAGGAAAGGCCATCATTTCTGTGGCTTCCCCGGGAGGTAAACAAGCCTCCTGGCCAGTGGGTAAATGTCCTGCCAGGACACCAGCTGTTTTCGGGGCTGGGTTCCAGACTGGAGTCCGTCAGTGTTTCTTGTCCAGGCTTCCAGCCTGCAGGAGCCCCTGGGGTTCTTAGTGCATGGCGCCTTGCTCCCTCAGAAATATGAGCCGGGCTTTGGGTATGGAAAGGAAAGAACTTTTTAGGAGACAAGACTCTGACTGACTGCCAAGTGCTGAGGTCTGAGGGGAAATGGGCCAAGGTGGAAATTACGTGTTAATTAGGAAATAGGACAGAGCTTTACTGAAGTCTGACCCTTACTCCCATTCCGCACGGTTTGTCTAGAGGCCAATAGTATGCTGGGCTGTGTCAGAGTAGGGGAAAAAGACTCAGGATGTGGCATTTGACCTGGGCATGCCTACGGAGATGTATCCAGGGACAAGTGGTCACTGAATAATGAAGGAAAAGACCACCATTACCCCAGTCCCAACCTCTCCCCCGTTAACCTCCATCCTGATTATGAGAAAGGCTCCATAGAACTACCGTTAGCAGGCTTTTAACACTTCTCTTTCTAATTTCCCTCTTATTCTTTTTATTTTTTAAAGATTTTTATTAAAATATAGCTAACATATAATAGTATATTAGTTTCAGATGTACACCATTGTTATTCAACATTTATATACCTAAAGAAGTGATCACCACAAGTGTAGCAACCATCTAACACTGTACAACGCTATCACAATATTATTGACTTTATTCCCTAGGCTGTACATTACATCCCCAGGACTTATTTCTTTTTTATTTTATATTGGTTTCAGTTGTACAGCGCAGTGGTTAGGCATTTATATAATCTGTGAAGTGATCCCCCTGATAAATCCAGTACCCATCTGACACCCTACAGTCTTTACAACATTGATTATATTCCCCATGCTGAATTTCACATCCCCCCGTGACTACTTTGTGACTACCAATATGTACTTCCTAATCCCTTCACCTTTCTCACCCAATCCTCACCCCTTTCCACCTAGCAACCATTAGTTTGTTCTCTGTATCTATGAATCTATTTTTGTTTGGTTTGCTTGTTTAATCTGTTCTTTACATTCCACATATAACTGAGATCATATGGTATTTGTCTTTCTCAGTCTAACTTATTTCACTTAGCATAATGTCCTTTAGGTCCATCCATGTTGTCGCAAATGGTAAGATTTCATTCTTTTTTATGGCAGTGTAATACTCCATTGTATAAATGTACCACAATTTTTTTATCCAGTCGTCTCTTGATGGGCATTTCAGTTGTGTCCGTATCTTGGCTATTGTGAATAGTGCCACAGTAAACGTAGGGATGCATGTATTTTTTCAAATTAGTGTTATGGATCTCTTTGGATAAATACCCAGGAGGGGAATTGCTGGGTCATAAAGTAGTTCTGTTTTTAATTTTTTGAGGAGCCTCCATACTGTCTTCCACAGTGGGTGTACCAAATTGCAACCCCACCAACAGTGCGGAAGAGTTCCCTTTTCTCCACATCCTCACCAAAGCTTGATGTTTGTTGATTTATTGATGATAGCCATTCTGACAGGAGTGAGGTGGTTTCTCATTATGGTTTTTATTTACATTGCTCTGATGATTAGTAACATCGAATATCTTTTCATAGTCTACTGGCTATCTGATGTCCTCTTTTGAGAAATGTCTATTCAGGTCCTCTGCCCATTTTTCAATTGGGTTGGGTGTGTGTGTGTGTGTGTGTGTGTGTGTGTGTGTGTGTGTGTGTGTGTGTTGAGTTGTATGGGTTTTTTGTAAATTTTGGATAATAACCCCTTATCAGATGTATTATTGGCAAATATCTCTTCCCATTCAGTAGGATGTCTTTTTGTTTTGTTTATGGTTTCCTTTGCTGTGAAAAAATTTTTTAGTTTGTTGTAGTTCCATTTGTGTATTCTTTCTTTGGTTTCCCTTGCCTGAGGAGATATATAAGTAAAAATATTATTAAGGGTAATATCTGAGAGTTTACTTCCTATATTTTTTTTCTAGGAGTTTTATAGTTTTGGGTCTTACATTTGAGTTAATTTATTTTGAGCTTATTCTTGTATGTCGTAAAAAGGTGGTCCAGTTTCATTTTTTTGCACATATCTGTCCACTTTTCCCAGCACCATTTATTGAATAGACTGTCTTTACAGCAGTGTAATTTCTTGCTTCGTTTGTCATAAATTAAATGACCACATAGGCATGGATTTATTTCTGGGCTCTCTATTCTTTATTATTGATCTATGTCTGTTTTTATGCCAATACCAGACATGCTGTTTTGATTATTATGGCCTTGAAGTATAGTTTGATATCAGGTAGCATGATACCTCCAGATTTATTCTTCTTTCCCAGGATTGCTGTGGCAATTCGGGGTCTTTTATGGTTCCATATAAATTTTAGGATTATTTGTTCTAGTTCTGTGAAAAATGCCACTGGTATTTTGATAGAAATTGCATTGAACCTATAGATTGCTTTGGGTAGTACGGACATTTTATTTAAATTAATTCTTCCCACCCATGGGCATGGTATGTTTCTATTTATTTGTATCTTCTTTAATTTCTCTCTTCAGTGTCATAATTTTCTGAGTACAGGTCTTACTTCCTTGGTTAAATTATTCCTAAGTATTTTATTTTGTTTTTTTGATGCCATTGTAAATGAGATTGTTTTCTAAATTTCTCTTTCTGATAGTTTGTTATTGGTGTATAAAATGCAACTGATTTCTGTATATTAATTTTGTATCCTGTTACTTTACTAAATTCATTTATCAGTTGTAGTTTTTTGGTGGAATCTTTTGGGTTCTCTATATATAGTATCATGTCATTGGCAAATAATGACAACTTTACTTCTCTCTTTCAATTTAGTTACCTTTCATTTCTTTTCCTTGTCCAGTTATTGCTTTGGCTAGAACTTGCAGTATGGTGTTGAATAAAAGTGGTGATATTGGGCTTCGCTGTCTTGTTCCTGATCTTAAGGGGAAGGCTTTTAGCTTTTCTCCATTGAGTATGATATTCGCTGGGGGTTTGTCGTATATGGCCTTTATTATGTTGAGATATGTTCCCTCTGTTCCCACTTTACTGAGAGCATTTATCATGAATGGATGCTGGATATTGTCAAATGCTTTTTCTGCATCTATTGATGTGACCATATGATTTTTATTTTTCATTTTGTTCATGTGGTGTATCATGTTAATTGATTTGCAGATATTGAACCAAACTTCCATACCAGGAATGAATCCCATTTGATCGTGGTGTATGAAGTTTTTAATGTATTGCTGAATTTGGTTTGCTAAGATGTTGAGGATATTTGAATCTATATTCTTTAGGGATATCTGCCTATAGTGTTTTTTTGATTTTTGTTTTGTAATGTCTTTGTTTGGTTTCGTAATCAGGGTAATGATGGCCTCATAAAATGAGCTTGGGAGCCTTCCCTTGTCTTGGATTTTTTGGAATAATTTGAGGAGAATAGGTATTAGTTCTTTTTTTGAATGTTTGGTAAAATTCTCCTGTGAAGCCATCTGGTACAGGACTTTTGTTTGTTGGGAGCTTGTTGATTACTAACTCAATTTTGTTGGTAGTAACTGGTCTGTTCAGATTTTCTGTTTCTCCTAGATACAGCCTTGGAAGATTGTATGTTCTAGGAATGTATCCATTTCTTCCAGATTGTCCAATTTGTTGGTGCCTAGTTGCTTGTAGTATTTTCTTAAAATTTTTTTTGTATTTCTGTGGTGTCAGTTGTTACTTCTCCTCTTTCATTTCTGATTTTGTACATTTGGGTCTTTATTTTTCTTTATGTGTCTGGTTAAAGACTTGTCAATTTTGTTTATCTTTTCAGAAAAACAGCTCTTGGTTTCATGTTGGTTTGAGCTTTTGTATTTTTTTAATCTATATTTTGTTTATTCCCGCTCTGATCTTTATTATTTCCTTCCTTGTACTCACTTTGGGCTTATTTTGCTGTTCTTTTTCCAGTTCCCTTAAGTGTAAAGATACAATATTGATTTGAGATTTTTCTTGTTTCTTTTTTTTTTTTTAATTATTTTTTAAATTTATTGGGGTGACAATTGTTAGTAAAATTACATAGATTTCAGGTGTGCAATTCTGTATCACATCATCTATAAATTACATTGTGTGTTCACCACCCAGAGTCAGTTCTTCCATCACCATATATTTGATCCCCCTTACTCTCATCTCCCATCCCCCAACCCCCTTTAGGTAGGCCTGCACTGCTATGCATTTCTCTCTTGGGACTGCTTTCATTGTGTCCTGTAGATTTTGGGTCATGTGTTTTCATTTGCATGTGTCTTTTGCTTTCTTCATTGATCTCATTGTTGAACTATTCATTATTTAGTAGCACGTTAGTTAGCCTCCATGTATTTCTGTGTTTTTCAGTTTTTTTTTCTTGTAATTGATTTCTAATTTCATACCATTGTGATGAAAGAAGATGCTTGTTATGATTTCAGTCTTCTTAAATTTACTGAGACTTGTTTTGTGGCTTAACATGTGGTCTATCTTGGAAAATGTTCCATGTACATTTGAAAAGAATGTATATTCTGCTGCTTTGGGGTGAAATGCTCTAAAAATATCAATTAAATCCATTTGATTTAGTGTGTCATTTAAGACCACTGTTTCCATGTTGACTTTCTGTCTAGAATATCTGTCCATTGGTGTCAGTGGGGTGTTAAAGTCCCCTGCTGATTGTGTTACTATTGATTTCTGCGTTTACATCAGTCAGTTTGTGCTTTATATATTTACGTGCTCCTTTGTTGGTTGCATAAATGTTTACTAGGGTGATATCCTCTTGTTGGATTGATTCCTTTATTATTATGTAATGTTGTTCTTTGTCTCTTATAGTCTTATTTTGAAGTGTATTCTGTCCAATATAAGTATTGCTACCCCAGTTTTCTTCTCATTTCCATTTGCATGAAATATCTTTTTCCATCCCTGTATTTTCAGTCTGTGTGTCTCTCTCAATCTCAAGTAGGTTTCTTGTAGATAGCATATGCATGGGTCTTGTTTTCTTATCCATTCAGCTACCCTATGTCCTTGGATTGGTGCATTTAATTCATTTCCATTTAAAGTGATTACTGATAGGTACATTGTTATTGCCATTTTATTATTCATATTTTTGATCTTCGTTTGCTTGTTTTCTCCTTTCTTCTGCTTAAAGAAGTCCTTTTGACATTTCTTGTAATACTCGCTTGGTGGTAATGAATTCCTTTAGCTTTTTCTTGTCTGGGAAGTTCTTTTTCTCTCCTTCAATTTTCAATGATAACCTGCTCAGAGTAGTCTTGGTTGTAGGCCCTTGATTTTCATCAATTTGAATATTTCCTGCCACTCCCTTCGGGCCTGCAAATTTTCTGTTGAGAAATTAGCAGATAGTCTTATGGGAGCTCCCTTGTAGGTAACTAGTTGTCTTTCCCTTGCTGCTTTTAGGATTCTCTCTTTGACTTTAACCTTTGCCATTTTAACTATGATGTGTCTTGGTGTAGGCTTGTTTTGGTTTATCTTGTTTGGGATTCTCTGTGCTTCCTGGGCTTGTATGTCTATTTCCTTTACCAGGTTAGGGAAGTTTTCAGTCATTATTTCTTCAAATAGGTTCTCAATCCCTTGACCCATGTCTTCTCCTTCTGGTACATATGATACTAATGTTGTGTTTGATGTTGTCCCACAGGTCCATTAAACTATTTTCATTGTTTTTTTATTCTTTTTATTGTTCAATTGGGTGTTTTCTGCTACCTTGTCTTCTAAATCGCTGATTTGATCCTCTGCTTGATCTAGTCTGCTGTTGATTCCTTCTAGTGTTTTCTTCATTTCCATTATTGTGTTCTTTGTTTCGGACTGGTTCTTTTTTATGGTTTCTCTGTCCTGTTTATGCTTGCTATCTCTTTGTTGAAATCTCACTAAGTTCCTTAAGTATTCTTATAAACTCTGTCTTTGGTAAGTAGGTTGCCTCCATTTCACTTAGTTCTATTTCTGGGGGTTTCTCCTGTTTGTTTGTTTGTTTGTCTGTTTGTGACATGGTTTTTTTGTTTTCTTATTATGGCTGCCTCTCTGCAGTTGCTTCTAGGTATTAGGTAAAAACTATGTCTATCAGTTTTTGTTGGTGGCCTTTTATAATATTTGTCCTATGTAGTCCAATGGCAAAGTCTCCCTGACCTTCTGTGCATGTGTTCCTGGAGAGTCCCTTGAGTGTGTTATGTGCCTAATTGCTTTTGGTGCATCAGTGGGTGGGATTGACTCCCGGGCTGACTGACTGAGGATTGGCTACACCCATACGGTATGAGCTGAAATACATACAAATCCTCAGAGGAGGATTTGCCCCCACAATCTCTTGTTTCTGTTGAGAACCCCTTTGGGTGTGCCGCTTATGGGGCTAGCCAGGTGGTATTCTGGTGTGGTCTGAAGCTGGCCTCTGAGTGTGTTGTTTCTGGTGTCTCTTGGGAGGGACTCCTGTTCAGGGCCATTTAAGCCTTGCGTGTTAGAGGCCCGTGGCTATCTGGATAGGAGCTGCAAAGCTATTTATGGTTGGTTGCTGCCTGCGTGGGACCTGGAGGTATGTGGGGGTGGCCTCACTGTGAACTGAGGCCTGCTGCCACCAGTAGTGGGCCTGAGGCAGCTTAGCAAAAGGCCCAGTGCGCCCTAGGCCTATTGCCACCCACTGGCTGCCGGCAAGGCCCAGCCGTTGAAAGAATCTCCTTAGGTGTGTGGGCTCAGCTGGTTGACCCAGTGTTCAGAGTGCCCTTGGTGATGCAGCGTTAGCTGGGTGGGGCAGAGTCCCAGGGAGTCACGAGGTATGGCTGGTGGTTTTTCCAAAGTTAATGCAGATTTAGTTCTTACTCCAGTACCTGACCTGTGACCTTTTTGCACAGTGCCCCGAGAACACTGCAGTCAGATACCACTTGCCTCGGAGCAGTGCCTGGCTCGTGACCACTTTGCGAAATACTCTTAGAACACTACAGCCAGCCACTGCTTGCTTCAGGCTCACAAATCCCTGATAGCTGCCTAAGAGTTGCTATAGCACAAGTTTTGAGTCACTTTCTACCACCAAAATCTCCCCGGGCCATTGTGGGCCCTCCACTACTGCAAAAGTCCTCTGTGGCTTGAGGGGCAGGGCCAACCACCCAGTTGCCCAGTGGCCCTGGCAGTGCAGCTGGAGGTGGTCAGGGTGAGGTTCCAGGGAGCTAAGGGGTGTGGTCAGTGGTTTCTACAAAGTCAATGCAGTCTTGACTCCCTTACTGGTGCTGGGCCTGCAACTGTCCCACAAAAATGCCCCAACACCACCACAGTAAGCCATGGCCTGTGGCCTGCAGGTTCCCAAAAACTACCCAAGCACCACTATGGTGCACGTCTTAGCTTACCACCACCAGCAGACATTTCTAGGGCCACCACGGGCAGTTTGCCCACTGCAAAAAGGCTTCTGCAGCCTGTGGGGTGGGGCCAGCAGCCCAGCAGTCAAGAATGTTCTGGGCAATGTAGCACCAGTTGTGCAGAAGGGTGGGGACCCAGGGTGTCACCAAGGCAGTTCACACACGTGGATTTTACCAGACCAGTGCGGTCCAAGGTCCCAGACTTGGCTCTTTGGGGGAGGGCTTAACACTGAAAAGATGGCTTAATATGTCAGGCTCCACACAGGGACAACAATGGCTTCTGTCCCTTCAGCTCCTGCTGTGCAGTCACACAACTCAGTCCTTCCCCACATATCCCAGGGCCTCCCAAGCTGCTGCCCCACTCCACCAGAGACGAGAAGTGCCCACAAGCGAGCGAGTCTGTGTGCTCTACAAGAGGCTCTACAAGAGGGCGTCTGCGTTTCCAGCTGCCCTCCGCCCCGCCAGTAAGAGCAGACAGAGTTGTTGCTGAACTTCACTGACCGATGCCGTGGGAACTTCTCTTCGCAGTATAGGACCTCTCAGTTGGGGAGCCTGGCATGGAACTGGGACCCTTCTTTCTTCAGGGGGGACCTCTGCCACTGAGGTGGCCTTCCTGGCATTCAACCCCCATCCACTGACCTGGAGTTAGCCTGCCTCGTGTCCCCCCACCTCGTATCCGTCTTGATGTGGCTTCTTCTTTATCTCCTTAGTTATAGGGGTTCTGTTTAGCTAGTTTTCAGATGATTCTTGAGGTTTATTGCACTATAATTTATTTGTAATTTGGTGTGAACCTGGGATGCAGCAGACATAGCGTTTACCTAAGCCACCATCTTGGAGCCAATCCGTCTATTTTCCCTAATTACCCTTTTGAGTAGGGTGAACCTCAGTTCAGAGCCTTTAGTTTATTGTTAAAATAAATTACGTAAAAATAAACCAACTCTGCAAAATGTTTCATAAATAGTAATAGAGTTGGCAGATGGAAAAATTATGAAGTCCAGGTACCTTTGCAATAGAAAGCAAGCTGTTCTGATACTGAGGGTTACAGAGGAACTGGTTAAGACAAGACTGTTGGAGCCAGGCCTAACCCTTTCAGTTGAATAGCTGTGAGAAAGTCACTTCACTGCTGTGTGTCTCAGTTTCCTCATCTGGAAAATGGAGGGGCTCTGATGATAGCTCATACCCTAAATGGTGTTGTGGGGTTACATGGGTGTGTAAAGGATTCAGAGCAATCCTGGGCACAGGGCATTCACTTAATAGCTGTTAGTATTGTCATCCCATGGGAAGGAAATGTGAAGGGGGGTCGGTAGGCAAGAGGAGAGTGTTCTGGATAGTAACATGGGGGCTAGGGAAGGCACCAGCTTCTCAATGCTGAGGGGGTAGGAGATGGTGGCCATAGCTGGCCTAGAGAGGAGGTTCCTTGTGCTCACAGTGAGAGGCATATGTGGCTGGAGAAGGTGGGGTTGCTGGTGGAGACTGACATGGGTGACAGATGGGTAGAGAACGAAGAGCATGGTGGGGTGGGCCTGCTTTCCCTCCAGCCTCTTGGATCTGCAGGTCATGGGTGAGTGTCTGGAGCCTGCAGGTCAGTAACAGCCCTCACTGTGGATGACGCACCCTTCTCAGATCCACCCCCCCACCCCAAAGTGAGGACTTCCCATCAGTACCTGCCATAGCGATACAGCAGGTGAGCTGTGCAGGTGACCACTTAATGCATGGCATTCAAATACATGGCATTTTGAGGCTCATTCACCCTGAGCTAATGACACAGATACCCGCAACTTACACAAAAGCAAACTGGCATTTTCAATCACCCTCCTGAGAACAGACACTTGAGGTGCCCATTTTCTATTAAGGAACCACCAGTTTTACCTACATTTCTTTTTCTACCAATTTTTGCAATAATTGTGCCAGGGACTTCTTATTTGATCCTTGTCTTAACTCTGTTCCATCTTAAAAAAATACCACAGACTGGGAACTTATAAACAACAGAAACTCATTTCTCACAGTTGTGGAGTCTGGAAGTCTGATATCAAGGCACCAGCATGCTGACATTCTGGTGAGGTTGCCTCCTCCTGGATCATAGCCTTCTTGCTGTGTACTCACATGGTGAAAGGGGCAAGGGAGCTTCGTGGTGTCTCTTTTATAAGGACACTAATCCCTTTCATGAATGCTCCGCCCTTCTGCCTAATCACCTTCCGACAACCCTACATCCTAATACCATCATTTTTTGGAGTTAAAATTTCCACGTGTGAATTTGGGGGGACACAACCATTCAGATAGTAGCAGTCTTCACAACCACCTTGGTAGAGGGCCCTATCATTAGACCATTCTATACATAAGACAACCAAGGACCCAGGTGTATGGGGAGCTGGAGTGGGAACCCCATCTCTGATCAGAGGTTGTTTGGCCTCCAATGACACACTCTCCTGAGAGATAAATTCTGAGTCTAGTATTTTCTACAGAGTATAGCCTCAAGGAAAATACAGTTATTTTCTGTAGGAAATTTAGAAAACTTGAAGCTTTAGTGATCCCAAATTCACTGGTTGACCTGGCGTTACCAGTGGCAGTTCAGCTGAACTGTGTTCTGTGAACCCTAAGTATGCCTGGGACCTTTGTTGAAAAATTATAGCTTTGGGAGTTTTTTATGTTTAAGTGTGGCTAGTGCTCTATATTTTACTGCAGCTTCTCTTTGCTAAAGGTCATAGTCACAAAATCAAATAATGATGTGTGAGGAATGTTTACTTGGTTTATGAATCCATTCAGCTGAAGTTCCTGAGCTTCTGTTCTCTCAGTGGTAGTAAATAGCAGAGTGAGCAAGTTTCATCATCATGAAATCAGGTTTAGTGGCTACAGTAATGTCTGAGCCAGAGAAGTCTGCCAGGAGGGAAGGAATTTGTCCTGGGGCCTGGTTCTGAGATGTGATTCATGAGTCGTCTCTGTGCTCTGCCCCGTCTTCTATGCTTTCCCTGTGTGAGACAGGTCTCCTTGCTATGTTCTGCTTTTGCAAAGCCAGTTCTTTCATTTCTCACCAACTTCATCTTCCAAAAATAGCTTGCTGAAGAGAATATCAAATTCTAGAGAAGCGTACTGAGGAAAGATGAGTGTTCTTTCAAGTTCTGCATCTAGACCACGGAGTTGACCTCTTCCTTATCAGCACTCAGCCTTGGAGAAGAGAAGTAACTCTCTGTGAAATGCTTGTGTCTGTCATGGGCCTTACAGTCACATATATCATAATTATCTGGGTTTACTTCCCTTGTTGGCAGACGAAAATGAAGAGAAAAGTAGTCGGGAGTTGGTTTAGCAGTGAGGTTGATCCTTCCCATTTGCTGTCTCAAAGAGGCAGAACATTTTCCTGCTAGTGTGACACTGAGGTGATGGCCAGCCTCGCCCTGGCTTGGTTCAGGAAGGTGGGAGGCATCTGCCGAGTGGACAGGCGCTCATGGTTAGAGCCTGAGCTCAAGTTGCCCTGGGCCTGCCGGGCTCTTGTTGCTTCAGGCTTACCTGCTGTTCCTAGTCATTCAACAAATATTTATATGGCACCTTTAATGAGCTAGGCTCAGTTCTGGACATTGGAAAAAAGGCAATTAACCCCCAAGTCTCTGCCCAAGTACAGATTGACAATAAAGGAGGTAAGTCTGATAGCTGGTGTCTATTTAATGACCACTAAGAGCCAGACTAATTGTAGGAAGTGAGCAAGTCATGGATTCCTAATTTGTTCATTTCTTAAATACAACAATACACACGCGGCTTACCTTACTTCCCTGGGCTGCCATCAGGAAACACCTAGGAAGGAAAGATACTTTAAATTGGAACCATGAAAAAACAGCTTTGATTTAAAGATAGATAAATAAATACCACTGTATTTCTTCCTCTCTTTCTTCTGAACTCTGTTTCCAGCTGTGTCCCATTTTGGACTGAGCTGTGCCAGGGGTGCTTTTATACCATCTGAGTTTAGGCAGGTGTCATGTTGGTTACAAATACTTATGGTCAAATTTTGTCTTTAGCACTGGATAAACATTATTCCCAGTTGACTCTTAAGAGTTGGCTATAGAAGGTCTCTTTCCTTCCTCTAAAGGCAGTCAGCATTTTACTGGTATTAAGCACCATGTACACAAGGCCACATTCATGTATTTGGACACATTATTTGCATATGTCAACATTGAAGGCTTGTCCTGGGGGAGCTTACGTTGCAGACAAACTTAGATACCTTGCTCAGTACCTGAATAAAAAATGTTATATTTCTCTTTGCACTTGAAAATATAACTCGAATTCATTTTAAAGAGATCATTTCTCAGAAAGTTGGATGTTACTGTCCCTTGGAAAGATCCCACAGGTAAGGAGAAAGCCAATGTTTCCTGCAGTGACAGCCCAAAGTTCGGGTCATTGAGTGGCTGCATTATCAACAGATTTCTGATTTTTGATTTGTGGAGGTTTTTGAGAAGTCACGCATATCCAAAAACTTCCTTTTGAACAATCTTTGAGTACTTGGAATAACCAGATCATTTGAATAACGTTTATTTTTCAATGATTTGAAGACCTAATCAAATATGGTTTGTTCACCATATGTTCCAATGGAGGAGATTGCTAATGAAAAGCAAAAATTTAAAATGAAAAATCCAAGTTTGAAAAATAATGGATTAGCCGGAAAGAGGAGTAGAAATTGAGATAGAATTAAATAGGAAAATGGAAAGTCTGCTTTTAAAAAATAATTCCCTGATCATAATATGGGAAAGCACTGATTAAAGAGCTGTTCCATGTATTGGGGCATAAGAGGCGGGTTAGTGGGAACTTGTTGAATTTGAGCCACCTGTGTCAAGTGTTAAAAAATTGATGTTCTCTTAATTTACATGATTAAATAGAGTTGAAGTCAAGGGACTGGGCACCTATATTCTGCTCTGGGCAGACAGCATAGGAATATTGGGGGTCCATTTGGTAATGTGGAGGTGTCTAGAGTGTGTGAGCGGGATCATGGAGAGCTGGACGAGAGAGAACCTGGGAGACAAAAGGCTTCATGAGGTGGTGGAGGGTATTCAGGAATTTGAAGGGCTGTCATTGAATGACACATTAGATTTCTTCAGGGCAGCGTTAAACAGCTGAGCTAGGACCAAGGGGTGTAATTTGAATAGCTACAAATCTTGGTCCAATTTTAGGAAGACTGTTTCTCTACTAAAGTGAAACAAAGAGGGGCAGCCCTGTGACGTGGTGACTCCCAGCAGTGTGATGTTTAAACAGAGGCTGAACTGCTGTGGACAGGAATGTGGCAGCGAGATTTCAGAGCCCCAGGCTCCACTCTCTGTCCTTCAAGGATTCCTTTGACCTTGAGGTTTATGCCCTTGGCAGATTGAATAGAAAGGGGAGTGTGCTTGGAGATTTACCTAGATCCAATTCTTAGAAATTTCTCCTTTGGATGCAGCCATAGGGGTGTGGGACCCCCAGCTCCAGCTCTGGGGCACATGTTGAGACCTGTTGATCATCCAGGGAACACATGGTTTGCCTTCAAGTAGTCTCTAAACCCTTTCCCAGGGCTATGGATCAACTGCCAGGCAACTTCTGCCCCTCTAGGGAAAATTCACTCATTCCTTTCCCCTTTGTTGTCTTGCTCCTCCTCCACACAGCCAACCTTTCCAGAAAGCTTTCCCTGCTGCCCTCAGCAGGGTCCCACTAAGCTGAGGTATGAATGCCCTTCACACTCTCAGGCATGTGCCTTTATCTCCCCAGTCAGAGCTGTGCTTCTGGAAGAAACATTCCCTCTCATTTCCTTTGTCTAATGTCCCACTCACCCCCATGGTACATAGAACAGAATGTTTAACATGTTAGGAATTCACTAACGTGAGTTAGCTGATTTTAGTCATTTTTAGAAAATGATTTCAAACAAAGATATCTGATGGGAGAGATAATAACTACTGAATAAACATTTGGGTCCTGGGTGGGTGACACTTCTCATTAATACTTGTGACAGTTACATAAGGTGGGTGGTGCCTGCTGTTTCTTAGGTGATTGTATGGTAGCTGAGAAAGGTAAGCCCCATGCCAGTGCAACTGCTATAGAAAGCTAATGCAGGCTTCTCTGTTCGGAAATTCACATGTGTTCCTTGACTTCAAACTGCTGCCTTTGTTCTGAAGAATGACTGGATGTCCTCACTATTGATGTGCAGCACACAGTCAAGCTTCTGTCTCCCCCAGCACTGCCTGGACACTTAAGTCCTTACTGTGCTGGACTTGAGTTATTCTTCTGTGTGATTGACCGTAGCTGCCTGTTCAGCACTGATAGGCCATCCCAGCCTCTTCCTCTGGAGTAGTGGATTGTTTCTGGCCCTTAGAATTTTGGAAGTTAGTGTTAGGGGATGTTGGGGAGGGGCTGTTTCTTTCATCATAAACAGGTAAGTGGTGGGTAGGGTGCCACTGAATGATGCCTTTGCCCTCCTGAAAGCTTTAAGGAGAAATGATGAAACCCACAGAAGAGGCTCACTGGAGCTAGTCTGGGCAGGAGTCGCCGGCAGCAGTGGGGTGAAGTGCAGCTCGGCCTGTGATCTGGGTCTCATCTGGTCTCCTTGCATGATGGCTTTGGGAAGAAACGTAAGCCCCGTTGAGGCTCCTGCCTGAGATGGGGACCTTTCATTTCCATTCCGCTAAGGTTTCCTGAGCAGCCTCTTGTTGAGCTCTGCCTTTCTCTAGAGACCTTTCCTTGACAACCCTGTAAACAGAGGGGAGCTATGCAAACACACTTATAGGGGGCCTTGCAGAGCTTGAGGGTCTGACCTCTGGCCCACCTCTGGCCTGCAGCAGCCACCGCTTCCCCACTAGGGACCTCTTGGAACACTGCAGAGGGCATGGGTTTGGCTCCATTGGTGGCCTGCACCAACCAGAGAGAGGAGGGCCTTGGTTTCCCCTTATTCTATTCTTACAGGTTAGTTTTTTTAAAAAATTAAATAATAAATTAAAATCAAACCATGTACAGCAAAAATGGAAAATGGTTAATTGCAAAGTCCAGATTCAGCTAGACCAGGTGTTAGAGCAAGGTGGAAAGGAGCCTCCAGCTTACTTCTGCTCTTCCAGCTTCATTTCTCCACTGCCTGCTCCATTCCAGACAAGTGGGCAGATCCCAGAGTTGACTGCCTAGACTTTGGGCCAGTTTGGGTCACGTGGCAATCCCTAAGCCAATCAACTTGTTCAGGGAGATACGGGGTTCTGATTGGCAGGCCAAGACTCGTGATAAGCCCATGAGTGGAGGGCAGGATCACTGCACAAGGGGAGAGGTGTGGGACAGTGGGCCACTGGCGCAGCTCATCTCCATCCCACCGTGCCCGTTCAGTGCCTAGCACGGAGAAAAACAGGGTGCTCTCATTAACCCCCAACCCTGCCTTGGCACTGCATGGAGGTTGACTGTCCTGTGGCCTACCTTTCCTGCTGACTCACTTTGGCCAATCCCAAAGTGAGCCTGGACCTTGCCTGGCAAGAGCCTTAGTGCCACTGGCCTGTGTTGATTAAAAAACTGGGGCCTTGTCCCCACTAACTATTACTTATGAAATATTTATTTTGGAGGTGAACGTTTTTAGGAGTCTCAGGGATATGAGAATCTAGACTTTGGCTGGTTGGGGTCTTTGAGTAGCCCTGCTCTAAATGGAGGCAAGGATAGTCATTTTATGTCAGCAGCATGACAGTGAATCTTTGTTACTATCAAGACCAGATTAAAAACATTGTTTACTGGAAAAGAACTTACCATGCAATAAGTATTTGGTTGTCTGGTGTCCTCCAGGCACTGACTGGGTGTACAGTACTTGCAGTTTGCAGAATTATTCCACTCCAGATTTTTCTGTGTTTTGGGCCTCCTCTATCTCTGATGGCTTTCTCTTCTCTGTGCCACAGGGAACTGCTGGAGACCACATGCCGCCTGGCCAACACATTGAAGAGGCATGGTGTTCGACGAGGGGACCGTGTGGCCATCTATATGCCTGTGTCCCCACTGGCTGTGGCTGCAATGCTGGCCTGTGCCAGGATTGGAGCTGTCCACACAGTTATCTTCGCTGGCTTCAGTGCGGAGTCCTTGGCTGGGAGGATCAATGATGGTGAGCATGTGGGCAGGGGAGAGAGGGAGGAACCCAGGGTCTGCTGGTCCTTGTTCCTTGGGTCTTGGCCATCAGGGACTTAGAGTGGAGGCAGACATTAATAAAAGTCACACAGACAAGTGACAGATACTACGAGGGACAGGCACATCGCTGAATGAGCATTTGTTCTATGAGCTGAGATCCGAGTGTGTTTACCCAGGTGAAGAAGGGAGGAAGCTTCCAGGTGGAGGGAATATCACAGGTACTGGCTGAGTTGGTGGAACACAGTATGTATGAAGGCCTGGAGGAGCCTGGCATAGCTGCAGAGGAGGAGGGAAGAGACATACAGGGTGAGATGAGGCTGGGGATGTACAGGGAAGTTCCCACAGGTCAATAGCTGGAAGCCTTTCATCATGAAGAATGATGGGGACCATCTCCTGGATGGTCCTGGAGTCAGGACCTGGAGTCAGGTGTGAGAGCTTGCGACTTACTTTAAGGTTTTCTGTTGGCAGGTGGGTCAGAATTTTCTGGGCAGTGTGCAGAACAATATCTCCTTCCCTTTTTTAGTGTCAGAGGGCCCAGTGTTTGGATGGTGCCCCCTATCTGTGCAGACTGAACCTGGCTCCAATGAGATTCTAGAGAGTCCTTGAGCTGGCTCCCCAAGGAGGGTGTCAATTTCTGGGGGCCATCAGGAGTTCTTTGTGTCTCAGCGAAGACTTGTCTACGGGTAGTGAACAGAGCTAAAGGTTGGAGTTCTCAGACCCCTGCTGACCACCCTCTTTAGAAAAGGCTGGTAAGCCTTTCTACTCCTTTTCTCCATTTCTCCCTCCACTTCCAAGGGCTGGTGCTGCCACCGCTTTCTCTTTCTCTCTCTAAACTGTAGCACTTACCATGTGTGAGGCACTGTTTTAAGCACTTTGCGAAGGTTATCTCCTTTAATTTAACTTAGTCCTTGTAAATATCGTCTGAAATACTATTCTTACTATTTCTCCCTTTTTTTATTACCATTATAACCATTTGAAAGTGTGCAATTCCGTGGTATTAAGTAGATTCACAATGTTGTCCAGCCATCATCACTGTCTGTTCCAGAACTTTTTCATCACTCCAGATGGACTCCTCATAACCATTAAGCAGGCATTCTCCATTTCCGCCTCCACCCAGCCTCTGGCAACCATTAATCTGTTTTCTGTCTCTATTATTTGCCTGTTCTGGATATTTAATTAAATGAACTCATACAATATTTGTCCTTTTGTGTTTGGCTTCTTTCACTAAGCATAATGTTTTCAAGGTTCATCCATGTTGTAGTGTGTATCAGTGCTTCATTTTTTATAGCTGAAAAATATTTCACTGTATGGATATACCACATTTTGTTTATCTGTGCATCTATTGGTGGACATTTGAGTTGTTTCTACTTTTTGGCTGTGGTGAGTTGAGCTGCTATGAACATTTGTGTACAAGAACACTTGCTTTTGATTTTTTTTTTTGTATATACCTAGGTGTGGAATTGCTGGCTTAAATTGTAATTCTACGTTTAACATATTGAGGAATGCAAAACTGTTTTCCATACACTCTGACCAGCAATGTATTAGGGTTCCAATTTCTCCAAATTCTCATCAACACTTGTTATTTTCCTTTAAATTAATTATAGCCATTCTAGTGGGTATGAAGTGGTATCCTGAAGTGGATATTACTCATTTTCCTTATGAGTAATATCATTGTGCATCTTTTCATGTGCTTGTTGTCCATTTGTATGTCTTCTTTGGAGAAATGTCTTCTTACGTCCTTTGCCCATTTTTTAATTGGCTGTTTGTTTTTTTGTTGTAAGAGTTCTCTATATATTCTGGACACTAGACTATATATATAGTCTATATATAGTATATATATACACACACACACACACACACACACCAGGGGTGCCAAAAAATGTTTACATATTTTAAGAGATGTTATCTATGTTCACGATAATCAGAAGTGTCTGAACACTGATGGTAACCACTTTGAGTACCTCTTGTAATTGCAGAAGTCAAATGTGACTTGTATTCATCTTTTGTTATTGGTATATACTGAGTATTACAATTAATATAGGTTTTTCCTTTCTTAAAATGTATATACATTTTTCTGGCACCATATATATATGTGTGTGTGTACAAACACACACACACACACACACACACACACACACACACACACGTAATTTGCAATTATTTTTTTCCATTCTATGGGTTGTCTTTTACCCTTTCAGTAGTATCCTTTGATGCACAAAAGTCTTAAATTGTGATGAAGTTCAGTTCATCTATTTTTTCTTGTGTTTGTGCTTTTGGTGTATTTTTAAAGGATCCATTGCCAAATTCAGTGTCATAAAGATTTGCTTCTGTGTTTTCTTCTAAGAGATTTATAGTTTTAGCTTTTACATTTAGATCTTTGACCCATTTTTGAGTTATTTTTTTTGTTTATAACATAAAGTAATGGTCCAACTCAACTCTTTGGCCTATCGCTATCCAGTGGCACCAACATCATTTGAACTATTTTTTCCTCCATTGAATGGTCTTGGCACCCTTGTCAAAAGTAATTTGACCATATTTGTGAGAACTTACTTTTGAATTCTCTGTTTTATTCTCTTGATCTAGGTGTTTATCCTTTGCTAGATACTGTAGCATTGTAGTAAGTTTTGAAATTTGGAAGTATGAGTCTTCCAACTTTGTTTTCCTTTTCTAAGATTGCTTTGGCTGTTATGGGTTTCTAGCATTTTCATATGCTTTTTAAGATCAGCTTTTCCATTTCTGCAAAAAAGGCTATTGGGATTTTGCCAGGGATTGCACCAAATCTGTAAAACAGTTTGGTGAGTGTTGCCATGTTGACAATATTAAATCTTCCAATTCATGAACATGGGATGCCTTTCCATTTATTTATATCCTCTTTAATTTTTTTCAGCAATGCTTTGTGGTTTCAGTGTACAAGTCTTACATCTGCTTGGTTAAATTTATTCCTAAGTATTTTATTGTTTTGAAGCTTTTGTAAATGGAATTGTTTTATTAGTTTCCTTTGTGGATTATTCATTGCTAGTATATAGAAATATAACTGATTGATCTTGTATTCTGGAAATCTGCAGAATTTATTAGCTTTATAATAAACTTTTGTGGATTCCTTAGGGTTTTCTACATATAAGATCATGTCACCTATGAACAGAGAATGTTTTACATTTTCCTTTATGATTTGGATGCTTCTTTCTTTCTTTTTCCTAATTACTCTGGTTAGAACGTCTGTAACAGTGTTGAATGGCAGTAGTGAAAGTGAGTGTCCTTGTTTTGTTTTTGATCTTTGGGAGGAAAGCTTTCAGTTTTTCACCGTTGAGTATGATGTTACCTGTTGCTTTTCACAGATGCCCTTTATCAGGTTGAGGAACTTCCCTTCTATTCCTAGTTTATTAAGTGTTTTTATCATGAAAGGGTGTTGGATTTTGTTAAGTGCTCTTTCTGCATCATTTGAGATGTAGTTTTTGTCCTTCCTTTTATTAATGTGCTGTATTACATTGATTGATTTTCATATACTGAGCCATCCTTGCATTCTGGGAATAAATCCTACTTTGTTAGCATTTTGTGTTGAGGATTTTTACATCAGAGTTCATAGGGATATTGGTCTGTAGTTTTCTTGTGATGTGTCTGTTTGGCTTTGGTATCAGGGTAATGCTGGCCACATAGAACGAGCTAGGAAGTATTTCCTCCTCTGCAATTTTTGGAAATTTGAGAAGCATTAATATTAATTTACCTTTAAATGTTTAGTAGAAATCAGTGATGCTGTCTGGTCCTGGAATTTTCTTTTTTGGAAAGTTACTATTCAATTTTAAAGACAAGGAAAATGAGGCATGGAGAGGTTAAGTAACTCGCTCAAGGTCACATTGTTAGTGACTGAGCCAGGGTTTGAACGCAGGCATTCTGCCACCAGAACTCATGCTTTTATCATTACTCTAGGCTGCTCTTTTTCTCTATTGCTGATATGCCCATAGTTAAAAAGTGTTTCTTTTAAGATTCTTGGAAACAAACAGTAGCAGTTGACTCTGGGGATTTAGCATATTGGGATTTAATAGCTGGATGCTGGTGCAGCGCTCAGAGCCTAAACAACCAGGCCATGGGAGAGCAGGGGCTGAGGCTCAGAGTGCCTCAGTAGGCGATATGGATACTCCTGTAACTTTCCTCTAGAACTCTGCCATACAAAGGCTCTTTCCCAATATCCTTCAGCCTCTGTCCAGCTATTCAGATGTCCCTCTCCTGGGGAACTCTGTTGTGAGAGGCGTCTGTCTTCTCTTCGGTCAGTGAGGGAATGCTTTGTATTGCTGTATAATTATTACTGAGTAGTTTATTGGTATGTAATAAACTACTCCAAAACTTAGTGCTTAAAACAGTAGCTTAAGGCAATAAATATTGTTGTATTTCATGATTCTGTGGGGCAGGAATCGGGTGGGCACAGTGGAAATGTCTTTCCCTGTTCCATGATGGCTGGGACATAAGCTGGGTTGGCTTGAATGGTGGGGGGCTGCAGGTCTTGCTTTCCTTTCATGTGGCCTTTCCAATGATTAACTTGTGCTTCCTCACAGTGTTGCAACCTCAGGTAGCCAGACTGGTTACATGGTGGTGCATGGCTCCAGGAGAAAGGAAGAGGGAATTGCCAGTTGTCCTAAAGGCCAGGACCAGAATACACATAGTATCATTTTAGCTATAGTCCAGTGGTCAGCTCAGTCAGCGGCTATTTCAGATTCAAGGGGATGGAACCTAGATGCCACTTCCATGTAAAGTGGTCTGAGACCAGGTCACAGAATTTGCAGCTCTCTTTAATCTGCCCCTGGGAGGGTGGAAGTATGATTATGGCCACCGTGGTCTCACCTCGAGCTGGGTGGCCACCTCAGGTAGTACGTACTGTTCCAGAGTTCTAGTCTCCTGGCCTGGCCTCCAGGTTCTGACCACTCCTATTCCCTTTATTTTTTTTCTCTTGCTTTAGGCCATGTGAGGAGTGGAGAGAGAGGGAGGAGTGGTGGGGAGGGTGGAGGTCAGGAGAATAGCTCTGAGAGATGCAGCGAGGACAGAATAATGGCTGGCACAGATTGCCACTCCCTAATCTCCCAGAACCTGTGAGTATGTTACCTAACATGGCAAAAGGGCTTTGCCGATGTGATGTACCTTAAAATGGGGAGATTATCCAGGTGGACCCAATCTAATCATATAAGCCCTTAAAAATAGAGCTTCCTCTGGCTGGAGGCAGAAAACGTGGCAGAAGGGGAGGTCAGAGAGGTTCAAAGGGTGAGAAGGACTTGACCTGCCTTTGCTCAGGGATCATGAGCCAGGGGATGTAGGTGGCGCTAGAAGTTGAGAATGACCACTGGCTATCAGTCAGCAAGGACTGGGACCTCAGTCCTACAGTCACATGGAAGTGAGTTTTGCCAATACTCTGAATGAGTCTGGAAGCAGATTTTCCCCAAGAGCCTCCAGATAAGAGCCCAGCCCCCTGACACCTTGATTTTGGTCTTGAGACTCTTAGGACAGAACCTGCTGAGCTCACCTGGACTACAGAACTGTAAGCTAAACCATGAGTGTCCTGAGTCACTAAGTTTATGGTAATTGGCTATGGAAACCATAGAAAACTAACACAAATGCTGACCCTACTCAAAAGCCAGGGCGATACATCGAATCCTCCCAGACAAAGCCTCAGGTTGATCCTGCCTATGCCCTGATGCTATGAACTCATCCTGTACCCGACACCCATTTACGGAGAACCACAGGGCGATGTGTGCTCTCCACGTACCTCCTAGGGACCAGGCCTGTGTACACAGCTTCCTGACCTTGAGAACCACCTGAGTGGAGGCTTTGCACAAATGTGCTCAAGGAGTGAGGCGTGTGCCATGGAAGGCTGGGGAGGAGCTAAAACCTACGTAACGCAATTGCAGCGTGTTAGATAGGCCAGGCTGATGTTTTCTCCTGAGTAGTCCTTGAGAAGATTCCCTTTGCACCTGCTGGGTCATCTCCCTTCCTTCCCTGTATGGAGCTCACCTGGACCAGTGCCAGCTCTTTTTACAACTGTGTTGGTTTAAGGATGAATATACCTGGAGAATCTCTGACAGGCTCTATCCAACAGAATTTGTTTTTCCAGGGTGACTGTCAAGGCTTCAGGAGCAAAAAGTGTGTATGACCAAGGGCCCCTGGTATGCAGAGCAAGATGTCACTACCCTTGGCACCCCAAGCAGTCTTAGAGTATGTCTCGGAGCCCTGGATGACCCTGCTGAGTCATCCGGCTACAAAGGCCTGTCTAGAGAATTCTCAGGTAGCCCTCAAGGCCATATCATCTCTAGGTCTCTTGGAAGGAAGAAAGAATGTGGGTATATTGCTAGATACACTTTTCAATCTGAAAAGCTGAGGGAGATTGGTGCCTTAGGGCTCCCGCAGAAGCAGACCCTGAGATGAGAGATGAAGTTCAGTTTGGAAGTGGCCCTGGAAAGCGCTGTAGGGCCGTGGGAGTGAGTCTGGGAAGAGGAATGAAACCAGAACCGCTTCCACAGTGGGTGACCACAGCTTAGTGCCATAGGGGAACCCTGTGAGATGATGGAACCACATGCATCAGGATGACCCCTGACCCAGAGGTGAAGGAGTTGGGGTGTTCATACACCAGCCTTTGAGAGTGATTGGTTGAGGGCTGCTGGAGTTGGGATAATTCCCCAGCACTTCTGCCTGTGACCAACTCCTAAAGAAGCCCTTGGAGCAGCGTGATTAAAAGGTTCAAGTGATGTGCCTGGGGCCCCACCAGTCAGTAGTAAACCGGATGTTTGTTCTAGGCTCTTCCTTAGGGTTGTCGACTGAACAGTAACATTGACTAGATAGTCTGTCACCAAAAGGATTTATTTGGGAAAAGGAAAAAGAAAAAAGAAAGGGCGGTGTGTATGGGGTGGGGTGAGCAGCAGCATCAAAACATGTGGACCCGGCGAGCCACATGCACATCCTGCCTAAGATGGAGGATACCTAAGGCAATGAGACAGGAAATTAGAACCATAGAGTTTTATAAAAAGGAAGTTAGGGTCATAGAGTTCAAGGAGCCCAGCTTTACCTAGCTCCTCCCACAGACCTCCCAGCCTGATCAGTTTCCTTAAAGTCCCAATTCGTGTTTATCAGACAACCATATAAAAACCCACTGTAACCTGGATCCTTCCAGGTCATCCAAGTTGGGGCACACTGTGGAGGGTCATTCCTTTGCCTGTAGTCCTGAGGCCTACTTTGTGCCCATATCTGATTCCCTGCTCTGGGCGTTCCCCTAGGTTACTATGGAAGCTCAGATCAGCCTGGCACTGCCATGGGCCTGGCTGAGTCTGGCTGGGTCATTGAAGAGCAGGTGTGGAGTCTAGAGGGCCTTCCTCTGAAACTGACGGTGTGGGCCTGCAGCTCCTGGCATCTACCCAGGATGTGGTCTCTGTTCTCTGGCAGTGAAGGGTTGCACTGGACACATTGGGGCTTGGTCTCTGGCTTCCCAGCTTTCCTGGTTTCTGCTTCATGGTGGCTGTGCCTGGGGGTGATGTGATGGCTGGTAACCTGGGAAAGCCCCCGGGGCAGGTGGGAAGGAATGGTAGAAGGTTGGAAGAGTTCAGCTTCAAAGTAACTTATCTCCAGTTACTTCCTACTCCTCCTCAGAGCTAGAAAAATACCTGGTACATTTGCACTCAGCACAAAGATTGCAAAGCAGGACACCCCTCACTTTTTTGTTGACCCTATTGCTCAAGATTGATTTTCTCTGTCACCGCCCTAGGCCTGGAATGTTTGGCTGCCAGTCTGGGCTGTGAGGGTTAAAGTGGGGAGGAAACTGATGAGAAATGTCTGTTGTCTCTGTTAGCCAAGTGCAAGGTGGTTATCACCTTTAACCAAGGACTCCGGGGAGGGCGCGTGGTGGAACTGAAGAAGATAGTGGACGAAGCTGTGAAACACTGCCCAACCATCCAGTGTGTCCTGGTGGCTCACAGGACGGACAACAAGGTCCACATGGGGGATCTGGATGTTGCCCTCGAGCAGGTGGGTTCACCTCACTTTGCACAGTTTGAGGAGGAGGGGTTATTCTTTGGTTAACTGGATCTGAGTCTTGTTGGATTGTGGTTCTGAATCTGGGTCTTCCTGAGGTGTCCAGGTTTCCCTGTGGTATATGATGGGCTTACATCCTGGTTGGGAAAATGGAATTCATATACCACAAACATAGTGAAACAGTTAATGTAACAGAAATGATTGGATGCATTTTTTTATTTTGTGCCCTCTCTGCATCTGGAATTGAACTAGGGCAGGACAGAGGTGAGCTCTGATCCAGTCTGCTGAGTCTCACAGCAGCCAGAGGTGTTCTCAGGGAAGCTGAATGGAGGGGAGAGGCTAACTGCCCTGGGTGGGCTGTTTTTGTTTTCTTCCTTGTAGGAAATGGCCAAGGAGGACCCTGTTTGTGCCCCAGAGAGCATGGGCAGTGAAGACATGCTCTTCATGCTGTACACCTCCGGGAGCACCGGTTCGCCCAAGGGCCTCGTCCATACCCAGGCAGGCTACCTGCTGTATGCTGCCCTGACACACAGGGTACGGCTTTGCTGGGGCTTGGAGGGTGCGCAGAGCTTACCTCCCTGGTTCGGCTGGGCCTGGGACCTGGTGGGGCTGGATTTAAGGCTAGCACTCTTGCCATAAAGTAGTGCCCGTGGGTGTGAGGTGCTCATGTTTTCCCACAGTGTGCTGATAAGCTAGGCTGCTGTGAGTCGTGGCACTAGCCCAGTGGAATGGGTGGACAGGGTGGGCTGTGTTCCTGTCCTTGCTGGAAGAGTCCAGGTCCCAAGGTTGAGTTTTACTGCTGGCCTTTAGTCCTTCTCACCCATGCCTGTGTTGTCTGTTGGCTTGAAGTCCTGCAGGAATGGGGCCCTCACCGGCTCTGACACATTCACGGGTAGGGCCACATTCTGATGCTCAGGTCCTAGACACTTTGGCCTTCCTGGCCCCCTCCTCCATAAAAAAAACCCAAAAAACATTAAAAGTTTTATTTTACAACTGTGTTGGTATAAGGATGAATATATCACTGTCATGTATTAAAACATTTTCTTCTACTTAAGAGACCATTTTTTTCTTCTGATTTTAAAAGAAAGTAAAACATTTTCATGTGCCCCTAAAAGTATTGTGGCTTCTAGGCCCTGCTCACTTGGGCTATATTTTAAAAGTAAAATTAAAAAGATTTGCTTTTATAAAGAAATTTGAATTTAGTACATGGAAATTATATTACAGTGGACAATCCTTTAGGGAATATAAAGCAAGTCATATGACACGTTTTTTTTGTTTGTTTGTTTGCTTGTTTCGATAAATGAGTTTAGAAATCAGTGCTCATTTAAATATGGGTGGGAGAGTGCAGTTTGTCGTGGCATCCCTGATCGCCTCGGGAAGTGGCTGACAGTTTCCAAGTGGGATTAGATTTTAATATACCATCTGTAGATCAGACTCTCTGTTGCAGAAGGCAAAATGAAGCTCCAGCAGGTGCCAGCAGCAAAGGGAACTGTCTGGCCAGTTGACCGGAAAGCTCTGGCCCATCCAAGCAGGACTCAGACACTGTCCTGGGTAGTGCTATCTTCCCTGCCTCGGGCCACTTCTGTGCCCACCATGTTCTCAATAGGTTTTGACTTTTTAATTTGCCTCTTCCAGGGGCCAGAGAGAACCTTGACAATCCCAGTCACTGTGGTCAGAGGTGGGGGTGGGGGGTAGAATATGCTGATTGGCCAGTCTGGGTCACGTGGAAAGAGAACCTCATGGAATGAGAATAGATGAGGAGTGGGTGTTGGACAGCACGTACACACGGCCTCCCAGTGGAGATGTCTGGTCCTGCTGGTGGCCACTCACACTAAGGATGTTGAAAGTGAGGCAGAAAGACATGTAGTACAGAATCAGGCTGAGCAGACAGTGTATTATACTTAATACAAATCCATATTAAGACAGTGCCTTCTGGTTACTGGGTGACCTTGAGCATGTCATAGAACCTTTTTAGACCTCAGTGTTCTGATCTGAGAAACCTCACCTTTCCTCAGTTCTTGGTGGGATGTTGCAAAGATTGGTAAGTCAAGTAAGTAAAAATACTGTGGAAAATAGAAACACTGGGACCAAATACCAAGAAAGTCACAGAATGAATCAAATTGTTCCCACCAATTTATAATAAAATTAACATTAGGGAAGCTATAAATGTGAGAGATTCGTTATTTTTTTGTGTTTTCAGAGTATTACCAGGATACTGTCTATATGAACAAAAGAAGTGGGATATAGGAACGGAAAACCATCTTTTGAATTTTTTTCAATATATTGAGTTGTTGTTGTTGTTGTTTTTTAAGCATTAGGAATAGAAACTTTCAGCCTTCTGTAGAAAAAGTGTGTTTATGTGTGTGCACATATATCTACGTGTGTGTCTCTCTGCACACATGCACGTATGCCATGCAGAGGATATTAGGTCTGTTGGCTTCTCTCAGGGAAGAAAACGGTTGACTGAAGGGATAGTGGGAGTGTGAACTGATTTTGGAGGTATGCAGTGGGGTCAGGACACCGGCTGCCTCCTGGGCCCTTTGGAGAATGGCTGGCTCCACGTACCTACCCTCCCTTCAAGAACTGCAGGGGGAGAAATCTCCAGCCCTTTGAAAGACTTGACAATTTGGGTCCAAGTTGTATTAAAAATCCATTCAGTTCCCAAATGATGTGGGGTTTTGGGATGTGGGCATCCTGATTCAGCAGGGCAACGAAAGTTCAGTCTTCCTTGAAAGAATCCTCCCTCACCTCAGACACTGCTCCACAGGACTCTAGCCATGTCCAGGCCACCACTGTACTGTCTGGAAACTTCTGGAGAATCTCAGTGCTTGTCTTTGGCAGAAGAAGACTGGAGCCATTTTCCACTCCCCCCAATTAAAAACAATTTTTTTATTCAAAATAGAACACAGATATAGAAAACCATCCAAGTGAAATATGTGGCTTAATGAATTATTACAAGGCAAACTGACTTCATTCAGGAAATGGAACATCTCCAGCCTCACAGAAGCCCCTTCATAACCCATCTGCCGTCAGCGTCCTCCCCACATGCTGACTTTTAAGCATCCCTGCCTTGCGTTTTCCTTTATCTAGTTGTCAACTGGACGTGCATCCCTAGGTCCTGCAGCTTACTCTTGCCATTGACATTTTTTCAATATGTCTTTTAAGCCCTTTTAAACCTATAGGTTTCCCTCCACCCCTTCCATTTCCTTATATTTTGTCTGTTGTAGCACCTGGCTGTTTACGCTCTGTCCTCCATGTTTCCTGCAAAGGACAGTTGGATCCAGAGATAGGATCAGGCTCAGGTTGAACCCTTTGACAAGAATGCAAGAAACACCTGTGTCTCACTTCTCAGGCTCTTAGAAGCTGATGATGCTTATGGTGTTTCTTGGTCTTTTTGACTTTCATTTTTTGCAGTTTTTAAGGGATTTTTAAAATTGTGGTATAACAATGCAGAAAGATATCCTTATACATACAATTACATAGATGAAGTTTTACCTGTGAGCAGACGTGGCGCCACCACCCAAATTAGGACACAGGGTGTCTTCAGCTCTTGGAAGGTCCTGACATGCCCCTTGCAAGCAGTCCCCCAGCAAGACCGTCTTTAGTGTGCCTTCTGTATACAGATCAGCTTTGTTGAGTTGGGGCTACAGTCTGGGATTTCGCTTCTTTCATTGTCCTCTGCAAGAATCAATGTGTTGCATGCACCAGTAGCTCCATCTTTTCATGGCTATGACTGCATGAAACCACCACAGTACACTTACTCCTCTGCTCTTGGAAGCCATTGGAGCAGCTGTGTCTCACAGTTACAGAACACTCTTAGTGACATGTGGGAACATGGGGTGACAGGCTCCTGACAGCCTCTCCTGTTTTTGCAGCTTGTGTTTGACTACCGGCCAGGAGACGTCTTTGGCTGTGTGGCCGACATCGGCTGGATTACAGGACACAGCTACGTGGTGTACGGGCCCCTCTGCAATGGAGCAACCAGCATCCTTTTTGAGAGCACCCCAGTTTACCCTGATCCTGGTGAGGACTGGGAACCCAAATAGGGTCCCCGAGAGGGACCTTAAGGAAGGAGGAGAGGTTTACAGGAGAATGGAGTGGAGGCCTTCGCTCTGGCCTGGCTGTAGTTTATGGTCCCGTGGCGTAGCTGCAGAGTCTTGAGCCCTGACAGGTGGGCCGGGACTGGGAGCCTTGTCCACAGTAAGATCAGACGAGCAATAGAAGGGAGTCGAATTTGGCACTGGAAGCTGTCTCAAAACCATCGACTCCAGCGTTCTCTAACTTAAACTGCCTGCCTTGGGCCTTCCCTTATCACTGTATCTCTTATCTCTATGGCCACCTGACCAGATCCAGCCCTTTTTGAAGCCCAGACCAACTGCCAGCCTACTCAAGTCCCCCAGACAGAGGAGGCTTTCTACAGCCTGCAAAGTGTGCTTTCAGGGCTGTTCCATCAGAGTGCATCAAGCATGGCCTAGAGCCACCTCCGTGAACTGATTTCACTTGGAGGACGTGGCCATGTCTCGCTCACTTTGGCATCTTCCCATTCAGTACAGTGACCCCAAGTATTTGTTTTAATGTAATCGAAAGGTGGTAGCCCTACTAGAATGCTCTTGCCCAAGCATCCCACAGCGCTGACAGTTATGTGAGTAGACTGTCTTTGTCATCTCCCCTTTCTCCTATCCAACCGCCCAGTGGGGCTGGATGTGCTGTAGAAAGTGTACAGGGCATAGCTGGGGATTAAGAGCCATGTCTTAGGTGTGATCACAGGCACATCCCTTCAGCCACTTGAAGCTCAGCTTCTTGTGTGTAGAGCGATGGTGGTGAGTTTTGGGACATTATGGGAAATGAGGTGAGCATGTGCTGGGCCGTTCCGCTGGTCCCTGGAGTGCATGCAGTGGGGCCTGGCCGCAGTCTTCTAGGGGAAGCACCAGTCACCACCTTAGAGACTATTTAAGTGCCACTGAAGACAAGTTCTATGTTAATGCTGTGAGGGCTTACTTTTAAATCCACAGCACCGTCCTTTGAACTAATCCCTCACTACATCATGTAGGGACACCATGTGGGCGGGTGCAGCTATCCAGAGCCAGGCAGAGGCCGCTTACAAGTGGCCCAGCCTGTCGATGGGGTGTGCCGGGGAATGACTGCCACCGCGGGCCCTTTCCCAGACGGCTCCCTTTCCATCCCAGTGGCAGATGTTGGGTCCTGTTTTTGTGAACAATGCAGGTATTACACATACCCAGTACCCAGTACTGTCCACTGATCTCTAACTTAGTTTAAAATAGATAACGTCTGGTGGGCCCTCAGACTGACTGAATTGGGGCCTTTTTGTAGGTCGGTATTGGGAGATGGTGCAGAGGTTACAGATCAATCAGTTCTATGGTGCTCCGACAGCTGTCCGGCTGTTACTGAAGTACGGTGACGCCTGGGTGAGGAAGTACGACCGCTCCTCCCTGCGGACCCTGGGGTCAGGTGAGTGCTGCTCTGTGGCAGGAGAGGATGTGTGTGGCGTCTATCAAAGCCAGTGCAGGCTTTTTAATGACTTGAATCACGAAAGCTACGTGACCGTGTCTGTGGTGAATTCAAACAATGCCACAATGCAGGCCACACTGAGTAGGAAATAGAGGTCTCCGCCTGTCAGCCCCACCCCAGAGCCCGCAGCCATTACCAGTCTGGTGCATAGCATTTCAGACCCTTTCTGTACCTCGGTTCTTTGCTTCATCCTTGTTATGAATCCTCACCGACTTAGTAAGGTAAGGCCTGACCCCTGTCTTTGGTGACTGCATGGGATTGCCCTATGAAAATCAACTGCGGTTCACTCAGCATTAGCCTGACGCTGGACACCACTTATTCCCAAACACTGTAATAAAGGTCATTCTGTGCTGTACGCTGCTGTCACTTTAAATATTTCCAGGAAGATAGATGCAAGATCAAAGGTTATCTCCATTTGTAGTTTTGATAGATGTGGCCAAGTCACATGAAAGCTTTTGGGAAGGGTGACACGGGCTTAGTTCAGATGGTACTAGGAGGCCCTTTCTGTTCTCTTTGCTTTTCCCTGATGCATTTCATTTCCCCCCTTGCACATGTTATCAGGTGTGGTCAGGAGGGAGAGAAAGACGGGAGGCCTTCCCTGCTCCTTGGTGAATACACGGATCTGCTTGGTGGTTTTTCATGGAGGAGACAAGTGGGGCAGGTATCCCTGGAGATGTGTCTTTCTGCCAGTTGTGTCCATGGGAAAAGGAGTTCGGTGACGGTGTGCATGCACGATTTGTCTGTGACTAGGGCATGCAGTGCTGGTACAGGACGTAGGGCCCTCCCTGACTGGCCCGCCCCTCTTGCCCACAGTGCCCTGCTGCTCTCTCCTACCTCTCAGGATCCTGATCCTCCCTCAAGGCCCCTCTCTGTGCTGCTTTTCCTGGCGACTTCCTTGGCTGCTCTGGACCTTGGGCTGTTGGCTCTCAGACGAGCTGACTCCAGTCTGGATGTCTGTCCTCATGCTGACCACCTCAGCAGGCAGTGAGATCCCAGAAGTCACAGTCATCTGCGTCTTCTGCAGTGTGTGTCCACATGCAGGGAAACGCAGCAGGTCAGGTGGGGGCTGACTGCTCATTATGCGGCTGAGCCCCGGCCCAGATGCTGCCCTGACGCTCCACGCGAGTCTCTGGCTTCTCTGGAGCAGAAGCCACTAGGCAGCGCTACCTAGAAGACGTGTTTTCATGCACCCAGCTCCTTCTCCCTGCTTGGGTCCTGCCTGGTGGTCAGTGTCAGTTTGTGTCTGGATGACGAAGCACTTTGAATTTTCCGGGTGGGAGCAGCAGAAAGCGCATTGGGCTCCATTCTAGGTGGTGGGGTGTCTGAGATATCTCTCTTGGCATGTTGGTGCTATGGAGGTGAGGCCTGTACACTCCTGACTGGGACCCTGTGTGGATGAAGAGGACCTGTGACATATCCCTACACTCTGGGCCAGGCATCCCTACACTCAGGACCAACAGTAAGTGGAGGGGTGGCTAGTGCCATAAACAGCTCAGGTTCTCCAGGTGTCATCTGCAAAGCCACCTGAGTGGACCTAGGGAGTTAAGTGGAGACAGGACTAGAGGGAGGTTATTTGCCAGATGCGCTTTCGGGATTCAGTTGCTGAGGAAAACTCACAACGGCCCAAATGACAAGGCGCATGCTCTGAGCACTTCAAGTCTCTAGTAGCTGCATTAGAGTGGGGTGCTGGTCTCCGTAGAAAGCTGCCTCAGCCAGGGGTCCCCCAAGACCAGGTGCAGGCCCTCTGTAAAGGTCGTGGTGTCTTGTATCAGGCGCCACTGACACATGCAAGGACCACTCTGTACCAGGGAGCCCACATGAGGTTCAGCTGGGCTCTGGGTACTTTGCTGGTCTGGGGGGGGGGTGCATATTCCCGCCGCGTAACCAGTGCTAATAGAAGAGCCCTGGGGGGGTTTCCCCAAGACCAGGTTATCAGTAAGCAGTGCCAGCAGGCTGGCAGTAAGCACCATGTAACTCCTTGCATGGGGTGCCAAGCAGCACCAGAGACCAGCAAGCTTCAAGCCTAGCCAGGGCCAGCTTGGTGCTCGCTTCTTGCTGTAGTCATAGCTCAGGAGCATTCTAGATGGACTGATTAATCTTCATAGCACTCCAGGCTTTGGGTGTGTTGACTTTACTTAATCTTACCAGTCAGTAGAATGTAGCTCATTCAAGACTTCTACCCCAAGATATATATTTCTTTAAAAATTTTTTTTTTAAACTTTCAATTTTATAAGCAACACATGCAATGAAAGCTGATGTCCTCTCTCAGTGCTGCTCCAGGGACCCTGTTGCTTATGCACCTTCGGGTGCCTTCTTCGAAGTTGTATGAGTATTCCTGTGCAAAGACACAGCTGGGCTCTGAGATGATTTCTGTAACATGAATGTGATTACACTGCACTATTATCCTGTGAAGTTTATTTTAACTCAGTAATAGGCAGAGTTTTCCATGTGGTTCTGCCCCCTTGTTTGAAAATGTGCTCACAGCCTCCTGTAGGGATTGCTGTGCTCCTTGTAGTCATGTCCCTGTGGTTGGCCATTGGGGCTATTGGCAGATTCTCAGTGTCAACCAGTGCCGCACGGTGGCATCTTCTGCCTCCTGTGGGCATGTGTGAGTGCAGGGGTAATGCACACAACACCCAGCCACCCCTGTGCCCAACATGGGAGACCCCAGCCCTAACAGGCGTGG